>NC_069506.1:58737703-59049370 GCF_027579735.1 Bombina bombina
GTGAGACTGTGTGTGTGTGAGAAACTGTGTGTGTGTATGTGTATGTGGGAGACTGTGTGTGTGTGTGTGAGTGTGTGTGTGAGTGAGACTGTGTGTGTTTGAGACTGTGTTTGTGAGACGGTGTGAGTGAGACTGTGGTGGGTGTGAGTGAGACTGTGTGTGTGTGTGTGTGTGTGTATGTGTGAGACTGTGGATGTGTGTGAGACGGTGTGTGTGAGAAAGTGTGAGTGTGTGTGAGGCGGTGTGTGTGAGAGTGTATGAGACTGTCAGTATGTGTGTAAGAGACTATGGGGTCTATTTATATATATGTGCAGACAGACAGCTATAGCGAACCATGTTCGCCGCACATTGATAAATGTCGACAGCATACGCTGTCGGCATTTGTCTTTGCACCGGCAGTTCTTGTGAACTGCTGGTGCAATACTGCCCCCTGAAGATTCGTGGCCAATCGGCCTCTAGCAGGGGGTGTCAATCAGCCCGATCGTACATGAATAGGGGCCATTCGGCCCTTGTTAAATAGACCCCTATGTGTGTGTGAGTGAGACTGTGAGTGTGTGTGAGACGGTGTGTATGAGAGTGTATGAGACTGTGAATGTGTGTGTATGAGACGGTGTGTGTGAGACTGTGAGTGTGTGGATCATGAACCTTAAACTTTTAGGTACCAGATTACTTTTTTGTTGAATAAATAAATATTATTCGGTTTAGTTATATGTTAATTGGTTCTATTGCTACAAGTTCCTGTTTTTGGGGGGGTCCCAAAAATGAATCTTGCATCAGGGCCCTCTGTTCATTAGGTCCGCCACTGGTTGACACAATAGATTTCCTTTCAACAGCTTCATAAAACATTTATCAGTATAAATAGTGACCGCACCAACACCAGATAAACACTGTTATGCTGATACTTCTAATTCTCTACAGGTCAGCTTACATCTGTTCTTCAGAAAGCCAGTACCCTCTATGACATTATTGACGTAGTCCCTGCCAGACGGTGGAAAGAGTTTATGAGAACCCTGGAGCTTCAAGACAAAGAGATTGAACTGGTGGAGATTGAATTTGTCAGCTTTCGAGATCAACAGTATGAAATGCTGAGGAGATGGTGTCAAATAAAAACTACTACAATAGAGACAATATTTTGTGCTTTGGAAAAAATGAATTTATCAGGATGTGCAGAAGAACTTAGAAGAAAGATAGAACATTATGTTTAGCTTACAATCTAAAGAAAAGTTTAAACAACTGGTATAAAAAAAAGTACCAAACCAAACAGTTTCTTTCATGATTCAGACAAAACATACAATTTTAAAAAAGTTTTCAATTTATTTCTGTTAACAAATTTGCTTCACTGTCATGGTATTCTTTGTTGAAGAGATACCTAGGTAGGTAGCATGCCCTATTATAGCAGGAACAAGTGCTGCCATCAAGTGCTCTTACTAATGTATGACATTCTTGGAGAACTGCTGCAGACACGTTTAATTTCCTAAACTTATCTTCCTGCTCCTTCAATAAAAGATGCCAAGAGAATGAAGAAAATGTGATAACAGAAGTAAATTAGAATTTATTTTAAATTGTATGCTCTGAGTCATGGAAGAAAATTTTGGGTTTTGTATTCTTTAATAACATTTACCCCCTTTGCTGCTGAACAAGTTCTCACCCCTGTAATAAAGCTGGTTCTTTGTGAGCTATTTAAAAAAAAAATCGTATGTTGTTTCATCAGCAGTCCGAGGACTTATAATTTTTTTATGTCATCTTATAAAGTGTAGAAGGTAACACTGGGATGTTTCAGTCAAACACTTTATGGATCCACATTTAGAATCACCTTTTCAAAACACCAACATCTAGTATTTTGTATTCTTGTTTTTCAATAAAAAGTAGTAATTAATACTAATACCAACAGGGACGGTTTAAGATATTGTGCTGTCTGGGTCAGAGAATGCAATGACGCTCCCTCCCCAGTAGTAATATTAATAATTTGCATATCTTCCTACTAGGCCTGGCCACTGACAATACTAAGCCTGCCTACCTGCATGCAATCAGTGCTTTTGCACAATTGCACAATCAGTGGGAAGGATGTTAGTTAACCCTTTGAGTGCTAATGACGGCTCTGAGCCGTCACAGAGTTTCCCACTCTGGTGCTAATGACGTCTCAGAGCCGTCACTAGCACTCTCCCACCTTGAGGGAGATCTGGGGGCTCCCACCCACTCTTACCCCGGCGATCGTGACTGTAGAGTGACAGGCATTCCCGGGGCTTCCCGTTTTGCGTGGTGACGTCACGCACAATAAAGTGATGACATCACAGCGCAACTTTATTTAGACTTAACAATGTTAAGTATAGGAGCAGGGGGCATGCTGCTTAGAAGCCTGCAATTGTCTAACCTTTCCAACAGTGTAAGTCTTGGGGGTCTGACAAAAAAAAAAGTTAAAGAAATTTTGTTCAAAAAATAAAAAAATAAACACTTAAAAAATCTGAGCACCCAGGTGGGAAAGTGCTTAGCACTCAAAGGGTTTAAGAGATGCTCTTGTCTCGTCCCTGACCACTTCTTTGTGCATGATGAGGTTATACTGCTGGGAGCCTGTGACCTCCCCTATGGACACAGAGGACAGGAGTGGTCCGAGTCTGACAATGACTGACTTAGTTACTGAAGTGCTGCCTGGGTCCATTGGACCCACTTTGTCCCATGGTTGAGCCGGCCCTGAATACCAATAAAATAGTATTAAAAATACGTTTTAAAACTACACACATTTTTTATTTCATTTTCACAATGTGTGCATGCTCCTTTTATGCCCAAACTCAGGGTAGTAAAAAATAGAACAAATAAATGACTTGGTCCATAAAAAATAACAAAATGTCAACTATTTGTACACTCAGTATACCAGTTTTTATGGATCATAGGCGTATCCAGGCGTATCCTGAACATAATGTCTGCCCATTGCACCCCCCACCCCCCCCCCCCCTGACTGCAATCATCCCTCCCAGTATATACTAGACATGTGCATTTGTCTATTTCGGGAGGAAACAAACACCGAAAATGGTAACAATAAAAAGCCACATTCGGTAATCTTTGGAGACAGATTTATTCTTGCAAATGTGCAACACACTAAGATCTGTGCAAATCCAGTTCTTAGTGTGTTGCACTTTCACAAGAATAAATCAAGCAACCCTGAAAATTTTTGATTGCAGTTTGCAGCCGCGATCTTTGTCATTCGTTTCCACCTGAAATAGACGAATGCACATGCCTAGTATAGCCCCAGATTACAAGTGGAGCACAAAAATGTTAGTGCTATTGTAAGCTCATATTGCTTTAGCACAATTAACAGCAATTTTATTTTTGTACTCATATTATAAACTGAAAGTAAAATACAATGTACTGTATATATAAATATCTATATATATATATATATATATATATATATATATATATATATATATATATACATAAAAGTATATATATATATATATATATATATACACATACATAAAAGTATATACTGTATATATATATATATATAAGTATATACTATATATATATATATATATATATATACACATAAAAGTATATATACACATACATACATAAAAGTATATATATATACATACATCCCCAAATCCAGAATTCCAAAATACAAAACTTATTCTGAAATACAAACTTTTTAATTAATATTTTTTAAAACTAAAATTTTAAAAATTACCATTTCATTCTAAATACAGGGAGAGTCCACAGTTGCATTAATTACTCAAGGGAATACAGAACCTGGCCACCAGGAGGAGACAAACACAGCCAAAAGCTTAAATACCTCCCCCACTTCCCTCATCCTCCAGTCATTCTTTGCCTTTCGTCACAGGAGGTTGGCAGAGAAGTGTCAGAAGTTTTTTCGGAGTAGTTCCTTATGAGGGGTATCTGCCCTTCGGGATGAAACTGGAGTTTTAAGTAGTCTTGTCAGCCTCTCAGTGAGAGAATTGATGAAAGTTAGAGTCTGGAGATGCAGGGAGAGTCTTTCTGCGAAACCATCCAGACTCAGATTAACAGCTCCTATAAGCAATCACCGTTGACGAGTTTCGCTGCCTGCTTTCTTCACTCAAGTCCATGTCAGAGACGCTGCTATTATCTGTCAAACTTAAAGAAACGTGTTGCTGTTCCATGGATTGGATTCCGGTAAGATCATTTCATTTTATACACACATGTTAACGATAGAAGACAGGGTCTTAGTAGGACTCCTTATCTTTATGGAATCAATGGTTAATATCTCCTGAGGGGGGTTATTGAACAGTGGGGTCCTTTTAATCATGTTTTTTATGTGATTTTGACTGCGTATGTGTACAGAGACTTTTTTTAGGCTCTTAGGCTGATACGGAACATACAGGTTATAGAGCTGTGCAGTTTTATTAAGCTGCCGTGCTTTTACTTAGCAGCGGCGGTCCTGCATGAAGCACCATGTGATTGGGAGTAGTCATGTCTTGTTTCCCCTTTACGATTCCTGACTGAGTGACTGCGGAGAAGAGTTAATTTCTCTACCTGTCTGGGTCATAGGAGATGGTGAGTGCACCAGCCATTAGGGGTTAACGTGTCAGTTGTTTTTTTGTCTAAAACTCTTAATTAGAATTATGGAGGATTCTGATACACTAGAGGATTCCTCTGATACAGATTTTGATACCTGCGTATGTTGTGAGGAGGACCGGGTAGACCAGCCTGCTCAATTATGTTCCGTATGCAGCATTAGAGTGTTCTCTTCAAACAATGTTGAGATGTTAGAGACCTCTGAGCCGTCTACCTCTGAGGATTCCTCGTCCCATGAGGTACGTTCCCTAGAATCTTATCCTACACATGCAGTTCCCCTAAGTGCCATTACTCCTTTGTCTGAGGGAGACTTTTTTCTGCCGGAGGTTACTGCGCATATTCGCATGGCCATCTCTATGGCTTTAGCGAGTTTGCCTCTTCCTTCTAAGGGCAAGCAAAGGGTTAATCCATGCTCTCATACTCATGGGCCGTCGTGTAAAATGACGATTGTGCCAGATCAGTTATCGGGGGGTGCAGTTCCCTCTGAGGCTTCAGTGGAAGAACATCCAGGTTCGGAATCGCCTGATTTGATTCCTCCGACTGAAGAGGATTTGGCATTTATACTTAGGTTGGCCTGTGTTTACTTCTGATAGAGATTTTGGTGATGTTAGAGGTTCCTAGTCCTGATCCGTCAGGCGGATCTCAATCTTCTCTATCAGATAACGATCTTGTTTAGACGTATGGAGAGGGTTAGATCCTCTTCTTTATCGTCTATATGTATATAGTTATAAAATCCCAGTCCCAAGCTCTATGGGGGGTTTGTGTTATAATCAGGCCGGACCTGTTCGTTTTGCACACCCTTTGAAATTCTTTTCTGCGTTTAACTGATTTTTTATTTATAATCCATTTTGAATAGTTTTTATTTTAAGAGCTCAGGGTTCTTGTGGACACTCTCTTTTGGAGTTTCGTTACTTGGGTTTTTTTCTGGTTATATCGACTTGTTGGTCGTGCTTAATGGTGTCTTCCGATGGAAGCTTCTAGGTCTCTGTTCGGGGTGATGATTCCCTTGATTTCATAAGGAATAATATTTAATCCTCTGAGCTTATTTTCTTTATTTGTTTATCTCAGTTTTTCATAGCACTACTGGAAATTAAGATGATGACATTTGTTTTTGTTTATGACTGACGTATCGTACCCTTGATGACGGGCGGGTCCTGTTTTGGGTAATTGTTAAGTTTGTTCTTTCTTTTACTCTAAGAGACGAGCTCTTTCTAGTTATTATGGTCCAGAGAGAGCAGGTCCATCTATCACAGAGGACAGGCAGGACCTGTTGTCTTAGGTCTTCTGGATGGGCACTTGATGCTGGATCATATGGGTTCGGAGGTCCTTGAGGCCGGAATTGAGATTTTCATTTCGTCTTGCTGGACTAGGTGACCTTTGGAGTCTTGTCACGATAATCTTTGCAGTGTCATTACACTGTTGGTGAAGGGTCCTATAAGGGGAGGGGTTCCCATCCTTTTTTGGGTCCGAGGATTTTATGCAGAGTTTATTACTTCTTTGTGTTTCAGAGAGAATTCATGGTTCTGTCTACCGGGATGTCTTTCCTGGCTAAAGCAGTCCAGTGTAGCCTGATGGTTATCTTTGCGGCTTTGCAACTCAAATGTGATGGTTCTAATCCAGCTGCTATCACTGTCCATTTTAACATTCTTGTTCAAGCTGCTCCGGCTATTAGGGACCGTTTTTTCTTCAAAACCGCGTTTTGATCCTAAGTTTTGGAATCTGGGGTTTTATGTGGCAGTAGCCTATTTTTAGGTGTTACGGTGGCTCCCGAGTCTTGGCGGTCCTGGTTTTACCAGCGTCGGGTAGTATACTTTTGGGGATTTGCTTCTTCCGTTTCCATTAATCAGAGGTGGACCTAGACTGAGTTCTAGTGTGGCACCAGGTTGGATCCTTTGGATGCGACTTGGTCTTTCAGACAGGAAGGCTCTTTTCCTTACAGCTTACAAAGTTAGTTTTCTTCTTCGGGTTCTGTCCTCCAATTCCCCTTCAGGCCTTCGTTGGCACTGTGGTGGGGGTTTTGGATTCAGCAATGGCCGGGTCTTCATCTTAGCTTGGGGTTTTTGACTCTGTCTCTGCAGTCTTTCTGAAAACAGGTGGGGGTATCGTTCTCCAGTGGGTCAAGATCTCCCGGTATTGGGGATTGTTTTCTCATAGTTCCCCTGGGGCAGTTTTGTCTTGGTCTCTTCCCTGTCAGTAGGGAGAGTGTGTTTCTGGGGAATGTGGATCAGGGTTTTCCTTCCAATTCTCCTTGGGGTTTTTTTCAGTATGACATTTTTCTCTGAGGTCTGGTCTTCTGGATCCATGCCAGTTGGAGCCTCTTGGTGAGTGGATCATTTCTGAGTTTGTGAGTTCCTCCTGCATAGAATTTGGTGGTGGGCGGAGGCCCACTACTGATCTTGACAATAATCCGTTCTCTGAGCGTGTTTTTTTGGAACGTATGGTCCTTAGGTTCATCTGTTTTGCTCTGTCTATCCAGAGGTTCTTCAAATGTGTATCTGAAGAAATCAGATTGAGTTTCTTAGCTGAGGTTATCAGGACTATGTGACCTAAGGGATTAGTTCCCAAATTAGCGAGCTGTAGGCTTGGAGTTTGAATCCTGCTGTGGCAGTTTCTTAAGACTCTGAGGAGGTTTATTTTAACCTTCCTTTGTTCGGTCATGTATCTCTCTCTTGTGAGGATGCCTCGATCCTATCTGGAGTGCGCGTCAGTGACACTGTTACTCCATTTCTTGCCGCGAGCTCGTAGTCACAGTTTAGAGGTCTCAATGACATGATTTCCCTTGTTGCAGGGATCCTCCGGGTTAGGATCTCTTTGCATTTTGGGATCTTTTCTTCCAGGGCGATTTGCAAGGGGCCGCTTGGGCCTAAGCTGAGAGTAGGCTGTTTTCTGAAGGTTTTTTCCTTCAGCTCGTAACTGGTTACTAATCACCTATTTTGGGTGTGGAGTGTTCCCTCTCTCTCTCTCTCTGTTGGAAGGAGTTAACTTGTCCTGATCTCTTCTGAATGCTAGAGTATGCTTCTTTCTTCTGAAATGAGCGGGAAGTTCTAGTTCTGTTCGAAGGGGTAGCCAGCATAGATAGCCTGTTGGTTAGCTTAGCTGCTTGGCAAGCGGAAGGTTATGGTTGGATTCCAGCTGGAGTTCCTTCTCTGGCATGTGATTTGTGAGCAATTTTTGCTTTCTGTTGTGTTCTGGTTCCAGAAGCTTTTGATCTTCCTGGTGTTCAGTTGTGCTTGCTAGGGTCCTGTCTGTGGCAGGGCCAGCAAGTCAATCTCTTTCTCCCTTTTAGGGTTAGTTTTATCCTTCTGGGAGTGCATCGGTTTTCCTTGTACCTGTACAGGAGGTGGACCTTGAATTATTATTCAATGACCTTTTCGTCTGCAGATGTTTTTTCTATGTGTCATATTTTCTGTATTGCGTTTTGCAATACATTCTTCCTTTTGGTGATCTCCCTTCTAATAGGGATATTTACTTGTTCTATGGGAATAGGTCCTTCCTTTTTTGGGGTATCTTACCCTAGGGTTTCTGTCAGACTTCTTCAGGATAGACAGTTTTTTCCTGGTAGGTGGAGTATGCGGGACACAAGCCTCCTCAGAGGTTTATGGCTCGGTTTTTGGGCAGTGACACCTTTGGGTCTCTGATATAAGATCCTATGGTTCTGATTGTTGGGCGGTTGCTTGGTTCTCCTAACATTCTTGTTCCTTTTTATTTTTTGCTTCCCTCCAGGAAGCCTTTGGGAGTTGGTTTTCTTGCAGGCTGTGGTGCCCTCATGGTGGCAAATTCAATATTTATCCAGCAACAAAACCACTGGTCAGAGCTTCAAGGAGTTACTACCAAACTCCAAAACATCAGCACAAAGAAAAAGGTAGAAGCTCTCCAATAAGCCAAATTTTAATTCTTTATTTGAATCATATGCAGAGTCAAACAACCACAACATTTTGGGGTACTGTGCCCCTTAATCATGTGTTAAGTGTTTGTACAGGTACACCTGTTTAAATAGCTTCACTGGGATTTTAAGCCTTACAATCTTGTAAAGCACATAGCTTCTATGAAATAGCACCATCTATTGGTCAGATCAAGGTATAAACAAATACAAAAATTAAAAACCAACAGCTATGAAGCCTCAATTATAGATCATATTAAATAACCAACTAATAAATCATTGCATATAACTTACATTAAATATTTGTAACAAATATGTTTACATGGTGATACATTGCAACAATATAAAAACTCAAAAAAGCAATAAATATTAAATTAATAAAAGACAGCCCAATCAATTTCTCTATTTAACCCCTTCGGCTCCAGGGTATCTAGGTGGAAGATCCAAAAAGTCTCACGCTGTTTGAGTAAGATATCCCTATTACCACCTCTTTTAGGGACCTTAATCTGTTCAATAACCTGGAACCGAAGCTGGCTAACATGATGACCTGCTTCTATAAAATGATAAGCAACCGGAGTTGTCAGTGTCTTACATCTAATATTGCTCTTGTGTTCTGTTATACGATCACGTATCCTTCTAGAGGACTCGCCAATATAGGCCTTCCCACATGGGCATTTAATCATGTAAATAACATAACTACTATTGCATGTAAAATAATCCTTATAATAAAATTTATGTCCACTATGTGGATGTGAAAAATAAGGACTTTTAACTATAGAGTTACAATTACTGCACCCAAGACAAGGAAAACAGCCTAAACTTTTCTTAGTGATCTATTGTTGTACTGATGTTTTACCAGAGCCAATGTCTGCCCTAATTAAAGAATCTCTCAAGCTTTTACTTCACTTATAGGCTGGCATTGGCATTTGGCCAAACTCTTCTACTTCTGAGTTGCATCTTTTCAGAATACCCCAGTGTCTTTTAATTATCCTCAAAACCTGATTGCTCTGTCTAGAAAACTTGGACACAAAAATCATTCTCTTAGAGTCTTTATTAGCAGCTTGCTTAGGTTTCAACAATACATCACGATCCAATTGGGACACCATATTAATAGTGTCAGCAATTAGATCATTAGGGTACCCCCGCTGTAAAAATTTCTCACCCATCTCAGACAATCTAATGGGGACCTTATATTCATCAGCTACAATATGGTTCACTCTGAGCAAATGACCTGATCAAAGAAGGATGATGGCCACTATCATAGACCAACAAGTTATTTCTGTCCGTGTCTTTCCTAAAGATATCAGTTTTAAAACCATATCCATCCTTGAACACAGTCACATCCAAAAAATCAATTGAACATTCACTATAAGTTAGTTTGAATTTAATGTTACTAGTTGAATTATTCAACTCTTCCACAAATAGCACAAGGGCTCCAACGTCGCCCAGCCATACCCCAAAAATATCATCAATGTAGCGCCACAAAGTGGCGCCACATTGACGAAATAGGGCATTTTCAAACACAAATTTCTCTTCAAAGAGATTCATAAAAATGTTGGCATAATTAGGGGCGACGTTGGAGCCCATGGCTGTACCTTGCAACTGTAAATAAAAAGAATCCTCAAAAAGGAAATAATTATTATAAAGTATTATCTCTAATAGTTGCAAGATAAACCAAATCTGTGGGTGTGAGTGCGAACCAGCAGTGAATAACGCATGTTTTACAGCTCCCAGACCACTCTCATGGGTAATTGAAGTGTAAAGACTTGCAACATCCAGACTGAAAAGAATGAATTTATCAGTCTGGAGTTGCAAATTATTTAGTTTGACCAAAAAATCATTGGTATCCTTAATAAAAGTGCTTGACTGCTCCACCAGGGGTCTCAACAATCTGTCCAGGAAAATAGAAACATTTGAAAAAACAGAATTAGTCCCAGTAACAATGGGACGTCCTGGTGGAGCAGTCAAGGACTTATGGGTCTTCAGCAAAATATATAACACTGGCGTAATAGGATCTTAAACAGAAAGATATTTAGCTGTTTTGTCATCAATGATGCCATTATTTAACGCAAATTTAATAGTCGTTATTATTTCTTTACTAATCTTAATGATAGGGTTACCTGGAATCGCCTTATAAACATTACCAGTGTTTAGCTGATCGTAAATCTCAGATTTGTAATCTACTTTATTTAATACAACTGTTGCACCGCCCTTGTCTGCTTGCTTCAATATAACCTTAACATTGGATTTAAGAGACTTAAAGGGACATGAAACCCAAATTTTTTCTTTCGTGAATTAGAAAGAGCATGTCATTTTAAACAACTTTCTAATTTACTTCTATTATCTCATTTGCTTCATTCTCTTGATATCACTTGCTGAAAAGCATATCTAGATATGCTCAGTAGCTACTGATTGGTTGCTGCACATAGAGGCCTTGTGTGATTGGCTCACACATGTGCATTGCTATTTCTTCAACAAAGGATATCTAAAGAATTGAGCAAATTAGATAATAGAAGTAAATTGGAAAGTTGTTTAAAATTACATGCCCTATCTGAATCATGAAAGTTTAATTTTGACTAGACTGTCCCTTTAAGGGCTAAATGGTCCGCAGCTCTAAAATTGGCCAAATTGGGTTTAAATTTAAACTTCTGATGAGTAATTTTGGATTGTAATTTGTTTAAATCAGAGAGTACAAGTTGTTCAAAAGTTTCTATGCTATGGTCAATGACCCTCATGGTGGGCCACCTCTTATTTGTACCCTCCCGTTAGCATTCAGTGTCCTCCGTATTATTTCCCACAAGTAATGAATGCAGCTGTGGACTCTCCCTGTATTTAGAAGGAAAACAAAAATTATGACTTATCAGATCATTTCCTTTCCTTCGATACAGGGAGAGTCCACAGCTCCCGCCCATGATCTCCAGTGGGCGGCCCTAAATTTAAATTGTTTTCTTCTGGCACCTTTTTCACCCTGATATTTCTCCTACTGTTCCTTGTTCACGCGGCAGAATGACTGGGGGATGAGAGAAGTGGGGGAGGTATTTAAGCCTTTGGCTGGGGTGTCTTTGCCTCCTCCTGGTGGCCAGGTTCTGTATTCCCACAAGTAATGAATGCAGTTGTGGACTCCCTGTATCGAATGAAAGGAAATTATCTGGTGTCATAATTTTTGTTTTTCCCTGCCGCCTGTAAGTTACAATCTTCTCTGCCTGCATCTTTGGTTTGTTTTTTTCCAATTCAAATAATAGTCTATATTTATTAAAAACAACAAATATTACTTTTCTGACTGCAGTACTCTACTATGTCATGGTACTTTATATAAAAAAGTATTAAAACAAAAATACCTTTAGATATAATATATATAATTACCTGTATAAGCTGAATTATGACATTTAAATATTGCATAAATGACATGATATTGCACGTGTGATACACACACACACCTTTGAGCCCTTCCCTATCCAACACCTGCTTATGTACAATATCCCTTTTACTGTTAAATCATTGATTTCAATAATAAACCTTTATGTTGTATTTAATATGTATAAATATAAGTGAAATACTTTATTTTAATATATTATACATATGTTTTGTTATGCATATTTTCAAGTGTTAATATTTTACCTCAGTTCTCCAAATGCATTAAAGGGACAGTCTAGTCAAAATTAAACTTTCATGATTCAGATAGAGCATGCAATTTAAAGAACACTTTGCAATTTACTTTTATTTGCTTTGTTTCCCTTGGTATTCTTTGTTGAAGACCTAGGATTGCTCATATGCTGATTTCTAAAAACTTGAAGGCCACCTCTTATCTCAGTGCAGGGGTAGTAGAGGGTAGGAAGAGCCAGAGAAGGATACACTGAAGGTACAGTTAGAAGAGTAGGAAGAGAGAAGTAGAACTGTGTCAAAATACCCAAGGATTGAAGGGTCTGGATCAGCAGTGGATAGTCAACAGTATCAAAGGCTGAGGTCTAAAAGAGGTCTAAAAGGATTAGTATGGAGTAGTGGACTTTAGAATTGACAGTGAGCAGGTAATATGTTACCTTGGTTATGGCAGTTTCGGTAAAGTGTTGGGGGTGAAAGCCAGATTGCAAAGGGTAGAGAAGATGGTAAGATGAGATAAAGTGTGATAAGCATTTATAAACAATCCGCTCAATAAGTTTAGAGGTGACAGGACGAAGAGGGGTTGGGCGATAGTTGAAAAGGGATGCTGGATTGAGTGACTTTTTTAAGAATAGGTATAATTAGAACGTGTTTAATGGATGATGGAAATGTACCAGATTTAAGGGAGAGGTTGAATATGTGTGTGAGGATGGGTGTTAGAGTAGGAGAAATGGAAGGTGGTAGTTGTGAGGGAATAGGGTCAAAGGGATAGGTAGTAAGATGGGAAGATAAAAGCAGAGTAGAAACCTCCAGTGCAATGTCCCTTTAAATTGCATAAAGCGTAAGCAAAATAAATAAAAGAGCATTCCAATGTTTTGGTTTCTTTCCTAAGGTATGGAGAGTCTACAACGTCATTCAATTACTAGTGGGAATATCACTCTTGGCCAGCAGGAGGAGGCAAAGAGCACCACAGCAAAGCTGTTAAAAGTCACTCCCCTACCCATAATCCCCAGTCATTCTTTTTGCCTCTGTTAATGGAGGAGATGAAGTTTGGTGTTTGAAGAAATGAATTCCTTTTTCGGGTACTTTTCCGTGCAAGCAAGGATTTGGGGTTATCTGAGTCCATGTCAATCTCTTCAGTACCATTTAATAGTGTGGAGTCCCCCAGGCGCCTAACTACGGAGGCAGAGGGGGGAAAAAAAAAATATGATGATCAGGCCAAGGTGGAGACTTAACAGTTTAAAATTTATTATAAACAATCAACATCCTATGTACACATAATATTACAAATTCATGGATCCATGAGAAGTTATAGACAATGTAAAATAATATAAAATAAATATTTATAGAATAAAACAATGTGAACCAATGTAGAACAATGTAATAATAAAGCTGAGACCTATTCCGTGATAGCCTTACTTATCAACATCAGAAACAACTGATATATGTTTTTAAATATTCCTATACGTTTCTAAAATATATTTTTAAATATTCTGTATTTCCAACCTCGCCTTAGGATCTCAAATTTATCCTTTTCAAGGACATACCACCTTTTGATAGTTCATATCGGAATAAACCCAGAAAGAAATGGAGTCAATACAAGTGGAAGTAACAGTGTGGTCTAAATCCAACTACTAACATTCACTATCTATCTCCTTTAAAAATTGCTGTTCCTCTATTTATTTCCTTTAGAAATTGGCATAAGAGCCACCATGCCGTTCCTCTATCCACCAGATAACATACAATATAACTAGATACATCGAATCTAGGATAATTCGCCTGTCTGGTATTAATTAAATTCCACCAAGTGTATGTATCCTAGTACACTGAAGACCCACCTACAGTTAGGGATTTACCTTCATCTCTGTATTGTTTATATATACAGACTATACGCATATATGGTTTAGAGAAAAAATCTCTTTACCTAATTAATATTAGAGAAATCAGATCTTCACTCATAGATTTACTTGGGTGTGTATATATATTCCTTTGCTAATTAATTTACACATCTCTATGTCAACCCACAAATACAGCAATATATTTCAATAAAAAGGACATATACAGAAACCTCTTAGAATATCAATTTACCTACCCCCCATCTCATGGTGTTAATGTATGATCAGAAACACAAACACATATACAAAGAAGGGATATGCACACATTCCCAATAATGATTTATAAATCTCTATATCATTCTATATCAAATACCTGGTCTGACACTATATATTGATTTATTGTCATATTGATTTATTGCCATACTAACATGGCGATATAAGACCGGTTCGATTGAGCATATGGATATGTATCCCAATTTCACGATATTGAATGACATTTTTAACACATATACGATGTAACTGAAAGGCCCTTTTGGAATATTTAACGAGCACTTTTCAGAAATAAAATTTATTTTTTGACAAACATGTAACGATTCCTGGAAACTAACCGATCCATTCAGTCCCTCATTTACTCCATCTATATCACGTGGGTAACACAAGGTCTCTCCTCCACATTAAATACCCCAGGTGCTTATCCCCTTAAGGAAGAATATCCCTAAGTCCGGACATCCACCTTGAGGTTAAGACCAATTAGATAGTCACAATCACATACATAATGTGATATGCAAAATCACGTAATCTCAAACCCATAGATGAATTTTTTTATTTTTTTACATTACATTTAGCAATAAGATACTTAAATTACTAGAACCTTTCTCTTAACAACCCAAGTTCAACTTTTATTATAAGGGACCAGGCTCCTAAACACAAGGGATGATTATTCCATGAGCAAATACAATGCCCCCCTCAGATGCCCTCTGTGACGTCACGACCAATCGGGTGGTCCAGACCACGGACATAATGTTACCCGGCTAATTTAAAATTATCAATTGAAAAAAAACAAATTCTATCAAATTTTAGTCAATAAACAAACTGAAAATTTGATAATTGTTTATAGAAATGATAATATAGTAAAAACCGGAACGGTTGAAGATCCGAGAGACCCAACCAGAAGTGACGTCACTAGTACACGGAGAAATAATATAATGATGATCGAAAGGCATTATTTTCCACTTATGTTATGTATGTACACCAAGAGTTTAGAGATGAATATTTAACTATTTATATAGTCATTTTTTATATATAGATCGACTTCTGCCTGACGAAAACCGGAAGTGGACCAATGTAACACTTCCGGTCATTAGGCTATATAAGGCTACCAATCCACTCTAGAAATCAGTCTTGATAAAGGCCTATCACGGGCCGAAACGCGTTGGCTGATTGGTAAGCTTAATTCCTACATTATTATTATTGTGGAAGACATTATTGCGCTATGTTGTTTTCCTTTGTTTTCTTATAGGTTATCGTTTTGGATTTTTTTAACATTAAGTTTGGGATCACTAACTTATAATCACTAGAAGACTTGTGACATCATTTGCGACATTATTTTTAGTCATACACGTCCACTGTTTTTATTGTGATTTTTGATTTCACTGGTTTTGTTTTCATACACCCCTTTTTTTTTTTTTTTTTTTTTTTAACTGCTGGACACACTTTGAACAATTTTTTTGGCTGGACACACCTTGAACTTTTATTTTTAAAACTACATCAATTTTTTCACTTGCTACTATTTGGGAATTTTTTAAATACATCACTGATGAACTTTATTTTTAAGACTTTTCACAATTAAGAGGACCCACAAATTAAAGAAGATTTTTTATCACCTTTTATCACCTTTTTGTATTACCCAGCTCACTATTTTTACCCTATATTTTTATATATTTTTTCCAATACCCCATTGTGGGTTGCCACCTAATTGCCATCACGATTTATGTTATCATTGCTATCCGATTTGCCCATTGATTTTATATTGTTTTACATTGTTCTACATTGGTTCACAATGTTTTATTCTATAAATATTTATTTTATATTATTTTACATTGTCTATAACTTCTCATGGATCCATGAATTTGTAATATTATGTGTACATAGGATGTTGATTGTTTATAATAAATTTTAAACTTTTAAGTCTCCACCTTGGCCTGATCATCATATATTTTTTTTTCCCCCCCCTGCCTCCGTAGTTAGGCGCCTGGGGGACTCCACACTATTAAATTGTACTGAAGAGATTGACATGGACTCAGATAACCCCAAATCCTTGCTTGCACGGAAAAGTACCCGAAAAAGGAATTCATTTCTTCAAACACCAAACTTCATCTCCTCCATTAACAGAGGCAAAAAGAATGACTGGGGATTATGGGTAGGGTAGTGACTTTTAACAGCTTTGCTGTGGTGCTCTTTGCCTCCTCCTGCTGGCCAAGAGTGATATTCCCACTAGTAATTGAATGACGTTGTAGACTCTCCATACCTTAGGAAAGAAACCAAAACATTGGAATGCTCTTTTATTATTTATTTTGCTTACGCTTTATGCAATTTAAAGGGACATTGCACTGGAGGTTTCTGCTCTGCTTTCATCTTCCCATCTTACTACCTATCCCTTTGACCCTATTCCCTCACAACTACCACCTTCCATTTCTCCTACTCTAACACCCATCCTCACACACATATTCAACCTCTCCCTTAAATCTGGTACATTTCCATCATCCATTAAACACGTTCTAATTATACCTATTCTTAAAAAAGTCACTCAATCCAGCATCCCTTTTCAACTATCGCCCAACCCCTCTTCGTCCTGTCACCTCTAAACTTATTGAGCGGATTGTTTATAAATGCTTATCACACTTTATCTCATCTTACCATCTTCTCTACCCTTTGCAATCTGGCTTTCACCCCCAACACTTTACCGAAACTGCCATAACCAAGGTAACATATTACCTGCTCGCTGTCAATTCTAAAGTCCACTACTCCATACTAATCCTTTTAGACCTCTTTGCAGCCTTTGATACTGTTGACTATCCACTGCTGATCCAGACCCTTAAATCCTTGGGTATTTTGACACAGTTCTACTGCTCTCTTCCTACCTTTCTAACTGTACCTTCAGTGTATCCTTCTCTGGCTCTTCCTACCCTCTACTACCCCTGCACTGAGATAAGAGGTGGCCTTCAAGTTCTTAGAAATCAGCATATGAGCAATCCTAGGTCTTCAACAAAGAATACCAAGGGAAACAAAGCAAATAAAAGTAAATTGCAAAGTGTTCTTTAAATTGCATGCTCTATCTGAATCATGAAAGTTTAATTTTGACTAGACTGTCCCTTTAATCCTTTTGGAGAACTGAGGTAAAATATTTTCTTATAGGTTATCGTTTTGGATTTTTTTAACATTAAGTTTGGGATCACTAACTTATAATCACTAGAAGATTTGTGACATCATTTGCGACATTATTTTTAGTCATACACATCCACTGTTTTTATTGTGATTTTTTATTTCACTGGTTTTGTTTTCATACACCCCTTTTTTTTTTTTTACTGCTGGACACACTTTGAACAATTTTTTTGGCTGGACACACCTTGAACTTTTATTTTTAAAACTACATCAGTTTTTTCACTTGCTACTATTTGGGAATTTTTTAAATACATCACTGATGAACTTTATTTTTAAGACTTTTCACAATTAAGAAGACCCACAAATTAAAGAAGATTTTTTATCACCTTTTATCACCTTTTTGTATTACCCAGCTCACTATTTTTACCCTATATTTTTATATATTTTTTCCTATACCCCATTGTGGGTTGCCACCTAATTGCCATCACGATTTATGTTATCATTGCTATCCGATTTGCCCATTGATTTTATATTGTTTTACATTGTTCTACATTGGTTCACATTGTTTTATTCTATAAATATTTATTTTATATTATTTTACATTGTCTATAACTTCTCATGGATCCATGAATTTGTAATATTATGTGTACATAGGATGTTGATTGTTTATAATAAATTTTAAACTTTTAAGTCTCCACCTTGGCCTGATCATCATATTTTATTTTTTTTCCCCTCTGCCTCCGTAGTTAGGCGCCTGGGGGACTCCACACTATTAAATTATATATCACCCCGGTGGTAACTAGGTACCGCCACCCTTAGGCTGATAGGGGCTTGGTTGGCGCAGGGCCAGAACACCTTCAATCTCTTCAGTACAGTAGTGGTGGCTTTTAAGCAGTTAGGAAGTTGTGAGGTAGTCCTTGCTTTGTTTCCTTACACATTTCTGCCCATGGTACAGAAAGCCAGAGTTGGTTACTCTGTTATTTCTTTTTCTACAGGTCTCTGTAAGGAGTATGTGTAATTTCACGCCTTGTGAGCTGTCTTCCTGCTGGACAGCTGGACTGCAGGTAAGTACTTTTGTCGTCTAGGTCTTGGAGACTTGCACTTCAGAAGAATATTTCATATGCAGTAGATGGCGACATTTTTAAAATCCTTTATACAGTATTCTCTTTGGCAGTGGGCTGGCACAGACTAGGGGTTAACCTTCCCTTTATTGGGAAGTTTTTCCTCTTTGGGCTAATTTTGTTGAAATACTTTATTTATTTATTTATTTTTTTAAATAGTTTTATTGACCAATTCGATATACAGTACAGATAACAAAAAGAAAACCACGAAAGCAAAAATAGAAAAAATCAAGAAGGTACAGGATTCTTATAGATACAATATAGATAACGCACTTATCACAGTATATCACTTTTTTTTTTGTACCTATATTTTAACAAAATATGTTCAATGAAGCGTCTATGCAGATACTCCTCCTAACAATAGAGCTTCCATTAAAAATTTAAAGTAAAATAACAAAATTTTATACTTATAGCTTTCTAAGTAAACGTTTGCAGGATCCCTGCATAGTTCTAGTAAATGGATTCTATACCGAATTGGGGTTTTTCTAAAAAACAAAAAATAAAAAAGGAGAAAGAAGAGAGAGAAGAGAGAAGAAAAAAAAAAAAGGGGGGGTATAGATATAAAAGATCCCCTCCCCTCTCACCCCCGCTCCCAACCCCTACCCTGCGTTGGATTCTTAAATTTATTTATATTCAATATAGGCTTAGGTTTGACTATTCATTTTCCCCTCCTTCCTCTTTCTACAACTGAGATCAATACCATTCATTTGGAAAAACATTAGAGAGAATCAACGTCTCAAAGAATTCCGATCTACGAAAATTACGAACAAGGAGAAACTGAGTAGTCAATGGATAAGACAAGATAACTCTTAGCCATTTCAAAAAGAAATCTCTGATCCTTTTCTCTTCTGAGGGGACTATACTCATTTGCTCAAAAATTATCTGAGCATGTATAGTGTTTATGAAACAGCCCATTGTGGGTGCTTTCCTATTCTTCCAATCTTTTAATATAAGATTGCGACCAAGCATAATTGCCGTGTTAATAAGATTGATGTTAGCTCTATTATGGTCTATGTTATAAAAAAGAAAAAAAATATGTTTAGCTTGGATTTTTAACCTAAAATCTAATTGCTTATTAAGCCAAAATTCTACTTTTCTCCAAAACTGAGCTATCTTGGGACAGTTCCAGAAACAGTGGATTATATCTGCCCGAGAATTGTTACATCTTGGACATTTTTCTGCAGAATGCGAGTACCACTTAGATATTTTCCAAGGTGTCATATAAGCATTATTGAGTAATTTTATATGTGATTCTTTCCAGACTGTAGAGATGCTCGCTCCCTGTACCCATTTAAAACTAGCAGTCAAAGATTCTGCGGAGATATCCGTAAAGGAAAGATTCCACTTCTCGACTAAATTATCCCTGAACAATTGGGCCTGTTTTGCCAGCATGATTTTATATAGAAGAGCTATACTGTGTTTACCTAGTTTATAACTCGTTATATAATTTTCAACTTCCCCCCAGCCACTCATGTCTAGATTTGTTTTTTTAATTCCTGTTATATAGTGCCTAATCTGTAGATAAGCAAAAAAATTCTTATTGGATAAACAAAATTCTCTCGCAATATCCTCAAAAGATCTTATTTGGGACATGTTATCTAAACATTGATATACATAAAGCAAACCTTTTTGCATCCACGTCCTATAAACTTCATGTGATAGACCAGGTATGAATTTTGGGTTACCTTGTATCGGGAGAAATGGGGAAATCTCAAAATTAGCTTTAAACATTATATTAAGTTTTTGCCATGCTTCAATAGTGTTAAATAATGTCTTTATATTTTTAATATGAGTCGGTAATTGTGTCGTTGGGCAGTGTAGTAGGGCTTTCAGTGAGAAGGGTGCGCTCAGGAATTCCTCTATTGATAATAATGTGAGGTGGTTGGCTTCTGATACCCAGTCAATTGCAAAACGGGCTAAAGTAGCAATATTTGGGAAGTTTTTCCTCTTTGGGCTAATTTTGTTGAAATACTTTATTAGTATGTTTGTGAGGCTTATGTTTTATACAAGGATTTATGTATAAACTTAAAATTTGGCAGTTGGATTTCTTTGCTTGCTTAGCTAGAACAGGCTAACTGACAGACTGCTTGTGTAAATTTAGCTCCGGTATTGTGGGCAGAGGGAAACACGCACCTTTTACTTGCTGCATAGTTTCCTCTCTCTGCCAGTCATGTGACTTCTCTCTGCTGTCGGATATTCATGGAGCGGAGGGGCGCCATTGAATTTCAGTCTCTTCAGTGTCGATCTACTATACAATCGTTTTAGAGACTTCTGGCACGCAAATTGTGTAGAAGTGTTACGGTAAGGCACCTAAGCCTGTCAGAGGTATAGGGGGCCTGATTGGTTTATTAGTTTAATGAATTTTTACATAACGTTAAGCGTCTGTGGTATTAAAAATTCTTAAAGTGAAAGTGTATTTGAAAAAATTCTACAATTTGGGGATTTTTTTTTTTAGTATTATGGACATGGAAGACTCTGGGGCATATTTATTAAAGCCTGGCGGACCTGATCCGACAGTGCGGATCAGGTCCGCCAGACTTCGCTGAATACGGTGAGAAATACGCTCGCCATATTCAGCATTGCACCAGCAGCTCACAAGAGCTGCTGGTGCAACGCCGCCCCCTGCAGACTCGCGGCCAATCGGCCGCCAGCAGGGGGGTGTCAATCAACCCGATCGTACTCGATCGGGTTGATTTCCGGCGATGTCTGTCCGCTTCCTCAGAGCAGGCGGACAGGTTATGGAGCAGCGGTCTTTGTGACCGATGCTTCATAACTGCTGTTTCTGGCGAGCCTGCAGGCTCGCCAGAAACAAGGGGCATCAAGCTCCATTCGGAGCTTGATACATATGCCCCTCTGTGTCTTTTGACAAATGCTTGTTATGCTTAGTGGCACAAATTGTTTTGCCTATGCAATTCTGTGCTGCATGCTTAGCTAGAACACTTCAATTTAAAGATAAATTGTTGCCCGCTGAACCCAATGTCTCTCAGGATGATGTTGTTCAGGCAATGCCATAGCTTTCTTCTCAAATGTCCCAAGCCTCTATGGCGTCAGATACAGTGCCCTGCAGTTCCTCTCAGCCTCCTGGAGGAGTTTATTTGCCTGCAGATTTTGCTGCACATGTATCTTCTGCGGTATCTGCGGCATTATCTGCTTATCCTATGCTGGGAAAATGCAAGAGGAAAATTAGACATTCACGGCTAGATTTAGAGTTTTGTCGGTAACGACCCGCGTAGCTAACGCCGGCTTTTTTCTGGCCGCACCTTTAAAATAACTCTGGTATTGAGAGTCCACAGAATCGCTGCGTTAGGCTCCAAAAAAGGAGCGTAGAGCATTTTTAACACAACTGCAACTCTCGATACCAGAGTTGCACGATTCCCCCATAGGAAACAATGGGGCTGTTTGAGCTGAAAAAAAACCTAACACCTGCAAAAAAGCCGCGTTCAGCTCCTAACGCAGCCCCATTGTTTGCTATGGGGAAACACTTCCTACGTCTGCACCTAACACCCTAACATGTACCCCGAGTCTAAACACCCCTAACCTTACACTTATTAACCCCTAATCTGCCGCCCCCGCTATCGCTGACCCCTGCATATTATTTTTAACCCCTAATCTGCCGCTCCGTAAACCGCTGCTACTTACATTATCCTTATGTACCCCTAATCTGCTGCCCCTAACACCGCCGACCCCTATATTATATTTATTAACCCCTAATCTGCCGCCCACAACGTCGCCCCCCACCTGCCTACACTTATTAACCCCTAATCTGCCGAGCGGACCGCACCGCTACTATAATAAAGTTATTAACCCCTAATCCGCCTCACTAACCCTATAATAAATAGTATTAACCCCTAATCTGCCCTCCCTAACATCGCCGACACCTAACTTCAATTATTAACCCCTAATCTGCCGACCGGAGCTCACCGCTATTCTAATAAATGTATTAACCCCTAAAGCTAAGTCTAACCCTAACACTAACACCCCCCTAAGTTAAATATAATTTTAATCTAAAGAAATTAATTAACTCTTATTAAATAAATTATTCCTATTTAAAGCTAAATACTTACCTGTAAAATAAATCCTAATATAGCTACAATATAAATTATAATTACATTGTAGCTATTTTAGGATTAATATTTATTTTACAGGCAACTTTGTAATTATTTTAACCAGGTACAATAGCTATTAAATAGTTAAGAACTATTTAATAGTTACCTAGTTAAAATAATTACAAAATTACCTGTAAAATAAATCCTAACCTAAGTTACAATTAAACCTAACACTATACTATCATTAAATTAATTAAATAAAATACCTACAATTACCTACAATTAAACCTAACACTACACTATCAATACATTAATTAAATACAATATCTACAAATAACTACAATGAAATAAACTAACTAAAGTACAAAAAATAAAAAAGAACTAAGTTACAAAAAATAAAAAAATATTTACAAACATAAGAAAAATCTTACAACAATTTTAAACTAATTACACCTACTCTAAGCCCCCTAATAAAATAACAAAGACCCCCAAAATAAAAAATGCCCTACCCTATTCTAAATTACTAAAGGTCAAAGCTCTTTTACCTTACCAGCCCTGAACAGGGCCCTTTGCGGGGCATGCCCCAAGAAGTTCAGCTCTTTTTCCTGTAAAAAAAAACATACAATACCCCCCCCCAACATTACAACCCACCACCCACATACCCCTAATCTAACCCAAACCCCCCTTAAATAAACCTAACACTAAGCCCCTGAAGATCATCCTACCTTGTCTTCACCTCACCAGGTATCACCAATCCGTCCTGGCTCCAAAATCTTCATCCAACCCAAGCGGGGGCTGGCGATCCATCATCCGGTGGCTGAAGAGGTCCAGAAGAGGCTCCAAAGTCTTCATCCTATCCGGGAAGAAGAGGCGATCCGGACCGGCAACCATCTTGATCCAAGCGGCATCTTCTATCTTCATCCGATGACGACCGGCTCCATCCTGAAGACCTCCACCGCGGACCCATCTTCTTCCGGCGACGTCCAACTGAAGAATGACGGTTCCTTTAAGGGACGTCATCCAAGATGGCGTCCCTCGAATTCCGATTGGCTGATAGGATTCTATCAGCCAATCGGAATTAAGGTAGGAATATTCTGATTGGCTGATGGAATCAGCCAATCAGAATCAAGTTCAATCCGATTGGCTGATCCAATCAGCCAATCAGATTGAGCTCGCATTCTATTGGCTGATCGGAACAGCCAATAGAATGCAAGCTCAATCTGATTGGCTGATTGGATCAGCCAATCGGATTGAACTTGATTCTGATTGGCTGATTCCATCAGCCAATCAGAATATTCCTACCTTAATTCCGATTGGCTGATAGAATCCTATCAGCCAATCGGAATTCGAGGGACGCCATCTTGGATGACGTCCCTTAAAGGAACCGTCATTCTTCAGTTGGACGTCGCCGGAAGAAGATGGGTCCGCGGTGGAGGTCTTCAGGATGGAGCCGGTCGTCATCGGATGAAGATAGAAGATGCCGCTTGGATCAAGATGGTTGCCGGTCCGGATCGCCTCTTCTTCCCGGATAGGATGAAGACTTTGGAGCCTCTTCTGGACCTCTTCAGCCACCGGATGATGGATCGCCAGCCCCCGCTTGGGTTGGATGAAGATTTTGGAGCCAGGACGGATCGGTGATACCTGGTGAGGTGAAGACAAGGTAGGATGATCTTCAGGGGCTTAGTGTTAGGTTTATTTAAGGGGGGTTTGGGTTAGATTAGGGGTATGTGGGTGGTGGGTTGTAATGTTGGGGGGGGGTATTGTATGTTTTTTTTTACAGGCAAAAGAGCTGAACTTCTTGGGGCATGCCCCGCAAAGGGCCCTGTTCAGGGCTGGTAAGGTAAAAGAGCTTTGAACTTTAGTAATTTAGAATAGGGTAGGGCATTTTTTATTTTGGGGTTCTTTGTTATTTTATTAGGGGGCTTAGAGTAGGTGTAATTAGTTTAAAATTGTTGTAATATTTTTCTTATGTTTGTAAATATTTTTTTATTTTTTGTAACTTAGTTCTTTTTTATTTTTTGTACTTTAGTTAGTTTATTTCATTGTAGTTATTTGTAGATATTGTATTTAATTAATGTATTGATAGTGTAGTGTTAGGTTTAATTGTAGGTAATTGTAGGTATTTTATTTAATTAATTTAATGATAGCATAGTGTTAGGTTTAATTGTAACTTAGGTTAGGATTTATTTTACAGGTAATTTTGTAATTATTTTAACTAGGTAACTATTAAATAGTTCTTAACTATTTAATAGCTATTGTACCTGGTTAAAATAATTACAAAGTTGCCTGTAAAATAAATATTAATCCTAAAATAGCTACAATGTAATTATAATTTATATTGTAGCTATATTAGGATTTATTTTACAGGTAAGTATTTAGCTTTAAATAGGAATAATTTATTTAATAAGAGTTAATTAATTTCGTTAGACTAAAATTATATTTAATTTAGGGGGGTGTTAGTGTTAGGGTTAGACTTAGCTTTAGGGGTTAATACATTTATTAGAATAGCGTTGAGCTCCGGTCGGCAGATTAGGGGTTAATAATTGAAGTTAGGTGTCGGCGATGTTAGGGAGGGCAGATTAGGGGTTAATACTATTTATTATAGGGTTAGTAAGGCGGATTAGGGGTTAATAACTTTATTATAGTAGCGGTGCGGTCCGCTCGGCAGATTAGGGGTTAATAAGTGTAGGCAGGTGGAGGCGACGTTGAGGGGGGCAGATTAGGGGTTAATAAATATAATATAGGGGTCGGCGGTGTTAGGGGCAGCAGATTAGGGGTACATAGCTATAATGTAGGTGGCGGCGCTTTGCGGTCGGCAGATTAGGGGTTAATTATTGTAGGTAGCTGGCGGAGACGTTGTGGGGGGCAGATTAGGGGTTAATAAATATAATACAGGGGTCGGCGGTGTTAGGGGCAGCAGATTAGGGGTACATAAGTATAACGTAGGTGGCGGTCGGCAGATTAGGGGTTAAAAAAATTTAATCGAGTGGCGGCGATGTGGGGGGACCTCGGTTTAGGGGTACATAGGTAGTTTATGGGTGTTAGTGTACTTTAGAGTACAGTAGTTAAGAGCTTTATGAACCGGCGTTAGCCCAAAAAGCTCTTAACTACTGACTTTTTTCTGCGGCTGGAGTTTTGTCGTTAGATTTCTAACGCTCACTTCAGACACGACTCTAAATACCGGAGTTAGAAAGATCCCATTGAAAAGATAGGATACGCAATTGACGTAAGGGGATCTGCGGTATGGAAAAGTCGCGGCTGAAAAGTGAGCGTTAGACCCTTTTTTGAGTGACTCCAAATACCGGAGTTAGCCTAAAACCAGCGTTAGGAGCCTCTAACGCTGGTTTTCACGGCTACCGCCAAACTCCAAATCTAGCCGTCAGATAGTAAGGTTTCTGTTCCACCTAGGGCAGGTTGCCCACTCTCATAAGTCTGATGAGGAGGATATGTGAGTGTGAAATCTCAGATTCGGACAGTATTATTCCTTCATCTGATACTGAAGAAGTAAACTTTAGATACAAGCTTGAACACCTTTGTGTACTGTTAAAGGAGGTATTGGCTACTTTTGACGACTCTGATACTTCTGTCGTTGTCAACCCTAAGAAGTCTAGTGAACTTAATAAATACTATTATGTTCCTTCTTCTGTGGAAGTTTTTCCTGTCCCAGACCGTGTGACAGAGATTATTTCACAGGACTGGGAGAAGTCAGAGATTCCTTTCTCTTCATCTCCCGTATTTAAAAAGATGTTTCCTGTTGCTGACTCCATTAAAGATTCTTGGCGCATGGTGCCTAAAGTAGAAGGGGCTATTTCCACTCTGGCTAAGAGAACTGTGATCCCTATAGAGGATAGATGCTCCTTTAAGGATCCCATGGGCAAAAAGCTGGAAGATTATTTGAAGAAGATTTATGTTCATCCATGTCTTTAATGGCAACCTACAGTTTGTATTGCCACAGTAGCAAATGTGGCATCTTATTGGTGCAACGCCTTGTCTGAATCAATTTTAGTAGAGACTCAGTTGGTGGAGATACAATATAGGATTAAGGCTCTCAAACTAGCCAATTCCTTTATTTCTGATGCTAACATGCAAGTTATTAGACTGGGAACCAAGATGTCTGCCTTCACTGTCCTAGCCCACAGGGCATTGTGGCTAAAATCTTGGTCAGCTGATGTTACCTCTAAGTCCAAGCTTCTGGCGCTTCCTTACAAGGGTAAGACCTTGTTTAGACCTGGTCTGGCAGAAATAATTTCGGATATTACGGGTGGAAAAGGGTCTTTTCTACTGCAAGACAAGAAGAACAGACTCAAAGGACGTCAAAGTAATTTCCATTCCTTTCGTAACTTCAAAGGTCAAAAGTCTTCTTCTCCCTCTTCCAAGCAGGAGCAGTCCAAGTCTTCTTGGAAGTCCAACCAGTCTTGGAATAAGGGAAAGCAATCAAAGAAACCCTCAGCTGAGTCTAAGTCAGCTTGAAGGGTCGGCCCCAGTCCGGGATCGGATCAAGTGGAGGCCAGACTTTCCCTGTTTTGTCAAGCATGGAGACGAGATGTCCCAGATCCTTGGGCTGTGGACATAGTATCTCAGGGTTACAAAATAGAATTCAAAACTTTCCCTCCAAGGGGCAGATTCCACCTCTCAAGATTATCTGCAGACCAAGTAAAAAGAGAGGCATTCTTGAACTGCGTTCAGGACCTTTCCTCCCTGGGAGTGATTGTTCCAGTTCCAGTAAGGGAACAGGGTCTAGGATTCTATTCAAACCTGTTCATGGTGCCCAGAAAAGAGGGAACTTTTTGACCCATTTTAGACCTAAAGTGCCTCAACAAGTTTCTCAGGGTACCGTCCTTCAAAATGGAAACCATTCGTTCCATTCTTCCTTTGGTCCAAGAGGGTCAGCTCATGACGACCATAGACCTGAAGGACGTGTATCATCATGTTCCCATCCACAGGGATCATCACAAATTCCTGAGATTCAACTTTCTAGACAAACACTTTCAGTTTGTGGCTCTTCCGTTTGGCTTTGCCACAGCTCCCAGAATTTTCTCAAAGGTTCTGGGGGCTCTCTTGGCAGTGATCAGGTCTTTGGGAATTGCAGTGGCATCATTCCTGGATGACATATTGGTTCAGGCGTCATCTTTTCAACTAACAAACTCTTATACAGAGATCTTGTTGTCTTTTCTACTTTCCCAAGGTTGGAAAGTGAATCTGGAAAAGAGTTCCCTTGTTTCAGCTACAAGGGTGGTTTTCTTAGGGATCATAATAGATTCCCTATCTATGAAAATGTTTCTCTCCTCTTGCCTCTCTCTACAGTCTACTGCTTGGCCATCAGTGCCTCAATGTATGGAAGTAATCTGATGGTCCCTTCCATGGACATCATTCTGTTTGCTTGATTCCATTTGAGAGCTCCGCAATTATGCATGCTCAGACAATGGAACGGAGACCATTCGGATCTGTCTCAGAGGATAGATCTAGACCAGTCAACAAGAGAATCTCTCCCATGGTGGCTTTCTCAGGACCATCTGTTTCAGGGCACATGCTTCTGCAGACCTTCCCGGATAATTGTGACCATGGACGCCAGCCTGCTAGGCTGGGGAGCAGTCTGGGACTCGGCGCAGAGACTATGGACTCGGAGGAGTCTGCTCTTCCCATAAACATCTTGATTTACAATGCTCTGATGGCTTGGCCTCAATTGTCCTTAGCCCAGGTTGTCAGGTTTCAGTCAGACAACATCACCTCAGTGGCTTACATTAACCACCAGGTAGAAACTCTGAGTTCCTTAGTCATGAAGTAGGTGGCACGGATTATTCAGTGGGCGGAAGATCCCAATTGTTGTCTATCTGCCATTCACATTCCTGGAGTGGACAACTGGGAAGTGAATTTCCTGAGCAGACAGACATTTCATCCCGGGGAGTGGGCTCTCCATCCGGAGGTGTTCTCCAGGTTAACCCTCAAATGGGGGGTGCCAGAGTTGGATCTGATGGCGTCTCGGCAGAACGCCAAGCTTCCAAGGTACGGTTCAAGGTCAAGAGATACTCAGGCCGCTCTGATAGATGCTCTGGCGGTTCCTTGGGATTTCAGTCTAACATACCTGTTTCCTCCGTTTGCGCTCCTTCCCTAAATTATTGCTCGTATCGAACAGGAGAGAGCATCAGTAATTTTAATAGCTCCTGCATGGCCTCGCAGGATCTGGTATGCAGACCTAGTGAAGATGTCATCTCGGCCACCTTGGAGGTTGCCTCTGAGGAAGGACCTTCTAACTCAGGGTCCATTCCTCCATCCGAATCTCGTTTCTCTGAAGCTGACTGCTTGGAGATTGAACACTTAGTTCTGTCTAAACATGGATTTTCTGAGTTGGTCATTGAGACCATGATCCAGGCTCGCAAGCCTATTACTCAAAACATTTACCATAAGGTATGGCGTAAATACCTTTATTGGTGTGACTCGGTGTGACTCTAAGGGCTACTCTTGGAGTAGGGTCAGGATTCCTAGAATTTTGTGTTTTCTCCAGGAAGGTCTGGAGAAAGGGTTGTCAGTCAGTTCTCTTAAAGGTCAGATTTCTGCATTATCTATTTTGTTACACAAGCGTCTTGCTGATGTGCCAGATGTTCAATCTTTTTGTCAGGCCCTGGTCAGAATCAGGCCTGTGTTTAAACATGTTGCTCTTCCATGGAGACTTAATATTGTGCTTACAGTTTTGCAGCAGGCTCTGTTTGAGTCAATGCATTCCATAGATATTAAGTTGCTATCTTGGAAGGTTTTGTTTCTTATTGCTATCTTTTCTGCTAGGAGAGTTTCTGAACTCTTGGCTTTGCAGCGTGATTCACCTTACCTTATCTTTCATGCGGATAGGGCAGTTCTTTGTACTAAATTGGGGTTTCTTCCTAAAGTGGTTTCAGATAGAAATATTAATCAGTAAATTGTTGTTCCTTCTCTCTGTCCCAATCCTTCTTCTCATAAAGAACGTCTGTTGCACAACTTGGATGTTGTGCATGCTCTAAAATTCTACCTACAGGGTACTAAGAATTTAGAATTCTTCCCTGTTTGTTTGTTTCTCAGGAAAGCATAAGGGTCAAAAGGCTACTGCTACTTCTCTTTTCCCTCTGGTCGAGAAGTATAATTCGTTTTGCTTATGAGACTGCTGGACAGCAGCCTCCTGAGAGAGTTACGGCTCATTCTACGAGGGCTGTCTCCTTTTCTTGGGCTTTCAAAAATGAAGCTTCTGTGGAACAGATTTGCAAGGCTGCAACTTGATCCTCTATGCATACTTTTTCCAAATTTTCCAAATTTGATACTTTTGCCTCGGCTGAGGCCTCTTTTGGGAGAAAGATTCTTCAAGCGGTGTAGCTTGGGTATTGGTTCCCACTAGTAATTGAATGACGCTGTGAACTCTCCATATCTTAGGAAAGAAAACAAAATGTATGCTTACCTGATAAATGTCATTCTTTCCAGATATGGAGAGTCCACGACCCCAACCCTTTATTAAGACAGTTATTTTTTACTAAACCTCAGGCACCTCTACACCTTTGTGTTATTCCTTTTCCATTTCCCTTTGGTTGAAATTCTGGGGATTATGGGTAGGGGAATGACACTTAACAGCTTTGCTGTGGTGCTCTTTGCATCCTCCTGCTGGCCAGGAGTGATATTCCCACTAGTAATTGAATGACGTTGTGGACTCTCCATATCCGGAAAGAAAGAAAATTATCAGATAAGCATAAATTTTGTTTTTATTTAGTTTTTTTTTTACTTGTAATTAAACATTTTGGGCTAGATTACAGGTGGAGAGCTAATTTGACGTGTCAGACCTCTGGTTACTTTTAAAAATGTCCCCCAATCGCCCCCAAAATAAAGTGTGTAGTGTCTTTTAGTAATATAAAATATTAGCCTCTTTATTTTTACAAATAAGAACTGCACAAAGCAGTTTTAAGGGGTTTAAGTGAAGGGATGTAGGGTGTTTGCAATATAAAGGCATTTTTTTAATGCCAATTGTTTTCTGTCTATGGGGACTGTGTTATTACTATAAATATATAAGTATTTGCTTATATACATATATATTTGTGTGTTAATCACATATAAACACATAAATCTATATTTATTACCTCCTTCTCTGTGCTAGGTTCTCTACCGTGTGTATCGGGATGAGAACAAGGCTCCTGGTGGAGTCTATGAAAGCGCGCTCTTGTGGGCTGGTATTATGAGTGGACCGCAAATAATGGGCTTGAGAAAATGGAATGGAAGAAACAGTAAAATGTAAAAGTCAAAGACAAAGGCATAAGTGTGTAACCTCCAATCAGCAGCTAGCTCCCAGTACTCTATGCCACACCTGAACCTACCTAGGTATGCTTTTCAACAAAGGATACAAAGAGAATGGAGCACATTTTTATAATAGAAGTAAATTGGAAACTAGTTTGAAATCATATGCTCTATCTTAATAATTAAAGAAAAATATTGAGTTTATGTCCCTATAAATTTGACTTTCATTTGACATTAATTTCCTTTAATTGTCATTAAAGGGATAGAAAAACATAATTTATGTAAGAACTTACCTGATAAATTAATTTCTTTCATAATGGCAAGAGTCCATGAGCTTGTGACGTATGGGATATACATTCCTACCAGGAGGGAGCAAAGTTTCCCAAACCTTAAAAATGCCTATAAATACACCTCCCACCACACTCACACCTTAGTTTAACATATAGCCAAGTAGTGAGGTGTAAAAAGGAGTAAAAAAGCATACAAAAAAGAGGAAGTGGAAAATAATATTGTGCTTTTATACAAAAAAAAATATAACCACCACAAACAGGGTGGGCCTCATGGACTCTTGCCATTATGAAAGAAATGGATTTATCAGGTAAGTTCTTACATAAATTATGTTTTCTTTTATGTAGCAAGAGTCCAAGAGCTAGTGATGTATGGGATAAAATACCTAAGATGTGGAAGACCACAGAAGAGTCACTAGAGAGGGAGGGATAAAATAAAAACAGCTATTTCCGCTGAGAAATTAAATCCAAACAAAAACTAAGTTTTTCTATAAATTTCAAGAAAAAAACTTAAAATATGAGCAAATGAATTAAATTGAGACAGCTGCCTGAAGAACTTTTCTACCAAAGACTGCTTCAGAAGAAGCAAAAGAAGAGATAGCCAAAAGGAACAATGCTTTCCAAGAAAGTAGTTTAACATCCAAAGAATGCATAGGCTTAAAAGGAGGAGCCTGCAAAGCCTTCAAAACCAAATTAAGACTCCATGGAGGAGAAATAGACTTAATAAAAGGCTTGATACGGACCAAAGCCTGAACATGGCAGGCCTGAGAATATAGCCAGAATGCAAATAAGCTTTCCTTAGATAAGATTCAATCTTCCTATCTAAAGGATCCTTAAAAGAATTACTATCTTCTATAGGAATAGAAGTACGTTTGGCAAGAGTAGAAATAGCCCCATCAACCTTAGGAACTTTTTACAAAAACTTGAATTTAGCCACTGGTAAAGGAGATAGCTTCTTGAACCTAGAAGAAGGATTAAAAGAAGCACCAGGCTTAGACCATTCCTTAGCAATCGCATCAGAAACAGCATCTGGAACAGGTAAAACCTCAGGAGTAATCACAGGAGGTTTAAAAACAAGAATTTAAACGCTTACTGGATTTGTTATCAAGAGGATCAGAACCAGAGAGATCCTCTTCAGAGGAGGATATTTCAGTATGTTGTTGGTCATTACAAATTTCATCAGACTTATGAGAAGTTTTAAAAGACCTTTTATGTTTATTAGAAGATGGAATAGCAGACATAACCTTCTGTATTGCATCAGCAATATAATTTTTCATATCAACAGGGATATCATGTACATTAGATGTTGAGGGAACAACAGGCGCTGTACTAGTACTAATAGAAACATTATCAGCATGCAAAAGCTTATCATGACAACTGTTACATAATGTAGCCAGAGATATAATCTCAGCTTGGTTACAACAGATACACTTAGCTTTGTTAGAACTGTGTTGAGGCAGTATGGTTCCTACAGTAGCTTCTGAGGCAGGGTCAGACTTAGACATCTTTGCAAAAATGTAAAAGATTAAATAACATTTAAACAAATATCCAATTTCCTCATATAGCAGTTTCAGGAATGGGAAAAAATGCATATGCTAAATAGGCAAAAAAGCAAACAGCATAGCCCTCTAGAATATAAAGAGAGCAAAAGCATAAAGAAAGTGAGGTAAAATAACTAAAATATTTGGCACCAAGTATGACGCACTACGCAAATAGTAATGAAAATTTTTTGGCGCCAACCAACATCCGAAAATGACACAACTCACGTCATAACAAGCACAACCACGCTCCAAAGACACAGGAAAATATTAAACTTGCAACACTGTAGATGAAAATTCACGCCAAAAAAAGTTTTGCACCAAAAATTAAGCAATAAATAATAGCATTATTGCGTCCTCGTGAGCCTAGTTTGCCAGCGAAAATAAGGAAAAGCAAGTCAAATTGGAAAAAAAGACTAACCCCCAGGTAAAAAATAACTTCCTAAAACATGATTCCCATACTGAAACTATTCGACTGCAAAGGGAAATACACATAAACCTGACTCATGGCAAATATAAGCAAATACATATATTTAAAACTTTATATTACACCCTGTTCCAAATTATTATGCAAATTCTATTTTAGTGTCACAAAGATTTAATATTTTTTTTTTCAGTTTAACTCATGGATGGCATTGTGTCTCAGGGCTCTTTTGATCACTGAAAACAATCTCGGACACCTGTGATAATTAGATTGCCATGTGAGCCCAATTAAAGGAAAAACTACTAAAGGAGGGTGTTCCACATTATTAAGCAGAGCACCATTTTCAAGCAATATGGGGAAGAAAAAGGATCTCTCTGCTGCCAAAAAGAGTGAAATAGTTTAATGCCTTGGACAAGGTATGAAAACATTATATATTTCACGAAAACTTAAGCGTGATCATCGCACTATTAAGAGATTTGTGGCTGATTCAGAGCACACAGACGGGTTTGTGCAGATAAAGGCACATTGAGGAAGATTTCTGCCAGATCCAGGCATCAGATCAAGAGAGGAGCTGCTAAAATACCATTACATAGCAACAAACAGATATTTGAAGCTGCTGGTGCCTCTAGAGTCCCACGGACATCAAGGTGTATAATCCTCCAGAGTCTTGTAACTGTGCATAAACTTTCCATTCAGCCACCACTAACCAATGCTCACAAGCAGAAACGGCTGCATTGGGCAAAAAAATACATGAAGACTAATTTTTAAACAGTCCTGTTCACTGATGAGTGCCGTGCAACCCTGCATGGTCCAGATAGATGGAGTAGTGGATGGTTGGTGGACGGCAACCCTGTTCCAACAAGGCTGCAACGTCAGCAAGGCGGTGGTGGAGTCATGTTTTGGGCCAGAATCATGGGAAGAGAACTGGTCGGCCCCTTTAGGGTCCCCGAAGGTGTAAAGATGACCTCTGCAAAGTATGTGGAGTTCCTGACTGACCACTTCCTTCCCTGGTGCAGAAGGAAGAACTATGTTTTTCGTAATAAAATCATCTTCCTTCATGGCAATGCACCATCTCATGCTGCAAAGAATACCTCTGCATCAATGGCTGCTATGGGGATAAAAGGAGAGAAAGTCATGGTGTGGCCTCCATCCTCCCCTGACCTCAATCCTATTGAGAACCTTTGGGGCATCCTCAAGCAAAGATCTATGAGGGTGGGAGGCAGTTTACATCCAAACAGCAGCTCTGGGAGGCTATTCTGACATCTTGAAAACAAATTCAAGCAGAAACTGTCCAAAAACTCACAAGTTCAATGGATGCAAGACTTCTGAAGCTACTATCAAATAAGGGGTCCTATGTTAAAATGTAACGTGACCTGTTAAAATGTTTAAAAAGTTAAAATGTTGTTCAAATTTTGATTGAAATAGCTTTTGATTTCAGTAAATATGCTGCAAACACAACAAATGACAATTTTCAGTTCTTTACAACCTATAAAGTGTTTTGAAACTTACTGTGCGTAATAATTTGGAACAGTGCATTGTAAGTTTTTTATTTTGAAAAAAAATACTGTTATCATTAGGAGGTTTGTTCAATAAAATTGTAATTGTACTCTTAATAGTTGATAACATGAGAATTATGCTGACTGTTGTTTACATCAATTATTTAGGTAAATGAGAAAGATATCATTGGCATAATAATTTGAAACAGGGTGTAAAACATAAAGCGCCAAACATAGCTGAGAGTGTCTTAAATAATGATACATACTTACCGAAAGACACCCATCCACATATAGCAGATAGCCAAACCAGTACTGAACTATCAGCAGAGGTAATGGTATAAGAGTATATCGTCGATCTGAAAAGGGAGGTAGGAGATGAATCCCTACGACTGATAACAGAGAACCCTTGAAAAGATTTTCCATGAGTGAAACCATTAAAACAATAGGCGATACTCTCTTCACATCCCTCTCACAAACACTGTACTATGAGAGGAATTGGTCTTCAGAATGCTTAGAAGCGCTTATCATAGAAGAAATCATAAAAATTAAGCACAAACTTACTTCACCACCTCCATAGGAGGCAACGTTTGTAAAACTAAGCTATGAGTGAGGTGGGAGGTCTATTTATAGGCCTGTTAGGTGTACTTGAGGACCGCGGTTGAGAAACAGAGTAGCTGGAAACATTCATATTGGATTGTAAAGGAGATACACAGCAGGTAGGGAGACCAGCGAAGATGGAGTTGCAATAGTCTAGGTGCAAAATTATTAGAGAGTGGATTAAAATCTTAGTTTTGTCTTGTGTGAGGAAGCGTCAAATTTTGGAGGCGTTTTTAAGGTGTAAACAGCAGGAATTGTCCAAATACTGTATGTGAGGAGTGATTGAACGATCTGAGTTAAGTGTGATACCAAGACTTTAGGCATGCAGGGTTGAGGTAATGATGTTATTATAGAAAGTTTGGGGGGAATCAAGATTTTGCAAGAAAGGGGGAAAATAAGGAGCTAAATTCTATAGAGATTTAGTTTAAGGTAGTAAAAGGACATCCAGGATGAAATATTAGAAAGAGAGTTACTGACATCATGATTTAGCAAGGAAGGGGATAGGTCTGGTTCAGGGAGGTATATTTGGGTGTCATCAGTATACAAATGATAATGAAAACCATGGGACTAAGAGAAGATTGAAAAGAGAAGGGGCCCAATGACCAAGCCTTGTGGTACCACAACAGAAAGTGTTAAAGGGGCAGAGGACTTGCAAGAGAAGGCTACACTAAATGTACAGTTAGACAGGTGGGAGGAGAACCATGAGAGGGCTGTGTCACAAATGCCAAATAGGTAGACAAGGAATAATAGAGAGAAATTAATTATTGCTATCTCTGTGGAGTGTTGGGAGCAAAATCCCTATTGCTATGAATCAAGGAGGGAGTTTAATGTGAGAAAATTAAATAGACACATTTTTACTAGCCTTTCCAGAAGTTTTGAGGCAAGGGTAGAAAAGAACTAGGGTGTTAGTTAGAAAAGGGGGGTGTTTGGATTGAGGATAGGTGTGACTAGCTTGTGTTTAAAGGAAGGGGAAACATACTAGTGTTTAGGGAGAGATTGTAGGAGAGAGGAAGGGCAGTAGTTGTGAGGGGATGGGATCGAGGGGACAGGTAAAGAGGTAAGAGGATAATATAAGGGAAGAAACTTCATCCTCAGACTTAGAGGCTATGTGGGTTTTGAAAATTTGCAAATGACCAAAATGGCTGGAAACTGGTAGTGTGTTGAAAGTATTTAATTTCTTAGGGAATTAATTTTGATGGAGTAGCTGGCTTTTATTTCAATTATATAAAATCAAAGGGGCTCACAAAGTATAATTCTTACATGTTTTGCCATAATGTGTACATCAAAGTTGTACTTCACCCTAGACATTGTATAAACTATCATTAAGTCTGTTTAGTTTACAAATTAAAAAGCTGAAATGGTGAATTATTCCTTGTCGTTGGGGCTGGATTGACTTCTCTGAAGGCCATATACATTTCTTAGGAGCCTCTTCCCCACATGCTCATGGTAAACAGTGGACCACTTGTTTGCCCAAATATTGGTTTTGGAGTTCCTGGGTGCACTGTGTGACTGCTCTCCTGGTTTCTAATCACCTGCCTGAACCTGACCTTGCAACTACATAGTATTTGGACTGCTTTTTCGGTCACTGATCACTTATCTGTGCCTGTATTATGTGAGATTTGAACAGCTCTTTTTGCTGCTGACCTTTTGGTTGAACTTGACCCTGACACTATATTCTTCACCGTACCTGGGTCCACTTCAGAACAATACCTATTGGGCTGACAAGTATAAACTATTGTCTCTTGTGATTTTCTTTTTAATTTAGTTATTTAAAGGAACATGGTAGTCAAAATCAGAGTGTAAAATTAAAAAGAAAAAATATTCCAATTGGTTTATTAATTCTCTTAATATCCTTTTTAAAACGTAGCTAATTTCTATAAGAGTATACCTAGGTAGGCTCAAGAGTGTGCATGTTATTTGAACACTATATGACAATAGGGACTGCAGCAATGTTTGTAACAAAATATAGAAAAAATATATTCTCCAAAATGTATGAAATGTTCATATACTCTACAGGGAGTGCAGAATTATTAGGCAAGTTGTATTTTTGAGGATTAATTTTAATATTGAACAACAACCATGTTCTCAATGAACCCAAAAAACTCATTAATATCAAAGCTGAATAGTTTTGGAAGTAGTTTTTAGTTTGTTTTTAGTTATAGCTATTTTAGGGGGATATCTGTGTGTGCAGGTGACTATTACTGTGCATAATTATTAGGCAACTTAACAAAAAACAAATATATACCCATTTCAATTATTTATTTTTACCAGTGAAACCAATATAACATCTCAACATTCACAAATATACATTTCTGACATTCAAAAACAAAACAAAAACAAATCAGTGACCAATATAGCCACCTTTCTTTGCAAGGACACTCAAAAGCCTGCCATCCATGGATACTGTCAGTGTTTTGATCTGTTCACCATCAACATTGCGTGCAACAGCAACCACAGCCTCCCAGACACTGTTCAGAGAGGTGTACTGTTTTCCCTCCTTGTAAATCTCACATTTGATGATGGACCACAGGTTCTCAATGGGGTTCAGATCAGGTGAACAAGGAGGCCATGTCATTAGATTTTCTTCTTTTATACCCTTTCTTGCCAGCCACGCTGTGGAGTACTTGGACGCGTGTGATGGAGCATTGTCCTGCATGAAAATCATGTTTTTCTTGAAGGATGCAGACTTCTTCCTGTACCACTGCTTGAAGAAGGTGTCTTCCAGAAACTGGCAGTAGGACTGGGAGTTGAGCTTGACTCCATCCTCAACCCGAAAAGGCCCCACAAGCTCATCTTTGATGATACCAGCCCAAACCAGTACTCCACCTCCAATTTGCTGGCGTCTGAGTCGGACTGGAGCTCTCTGCCCTTTACCAATCCAGCCACGGGCCCATCCATCTGGCCCATCAAGACTCACTCTCATTTCATCAGTCCATAAAACCTTAGAAAAATCAGTTTTGAGATATTTCTTGGCCCATTCTTGACGTTTCAGCTTGTGTGTCTTGTTCAGTGGTGGTCGTCTTTCAGCCTTTCTTACCTTGGCCATGTCTCTGAGTATTGCACACCTTGTGCTTTTGGGCACTCCAGTGATGTTGCAGCTCTGAAATATGGCCAAACTGGTGGCAAGTGGCATCTTGGCAGCTGCACGCTTGACTTTTCTCAGTTCATGGGCAGTTATTTTGCGCCTTGGTTTTTCCACACGCTTCTTGCGACCCTGTTGACTATTTTGAATGAAACGCTTGATTGTTCGATGATCACGCTTCAGAAGCTTTGCAATTTTAAGAGTGCTGCATCCCTCTGCAAGATATCTCACTATTTTTGACTTTTCTGAGCCTGTCAAGTCCTTCTTTTGACCCATTTTGCCAAAGGAAAGGAAGTTGCCTAATAATTATGCACACCTGATATAGGGTGTTGATGTCATTAGACCACACCCCTTCTCATTACAGAGATGCACATCACCTAATATGCTTAATTGGTAGTAGGCTTTCGAGCCTATACAGCTTGGAGTAAGACAACATGCATAAAGAGGATGATGTGGTCAAAATACTCATTTGCCTAATAATTCTGCACTCCCTGTATAAGCAATTTTAAAAAAACTTGTCCCCAAAATACAAATTAAAAAGTCAAATCAATTATAAAAACAATAAGAAACCATGCTAAAAATCAAGAGTATATTAAAATATATTTTTATATATATATATATATATATAAAAGTTGCACCCAGGTGGTAAATCGCCATAGAACAGGCTAACAATGGTATTGAGCCAGTTGTTCGTTCCTGTGAGTGCACTTCTCTCTGTATATATATATATATATATATATATATATATATATATATATATTATTTTTAATTAAAAACTTTACCAAGATAATGGAAATTTACATTTCCAAGATAGCAAATATTGCAAATCTCCTTAATGATCAAGCACTTTTAAAAGGGATCTTTCCCCTCAAGATACAAGGATCACTCATACCATTTAGTTATAAATATAACTGATGGAGATCCTCCCAACAGTTCGTAAAAATGGAGGCTAGCTTACATGATAAATCTTCTACAGGTATTCTCTCTGATGCAGTACCATATTACTGATTTTCCAGGGGTGCCGACTGTTACAGCTCCATATTGCTGATCCTTTAGAGATGCCACAGACTCCCACTCATGTGACGTATAACTTGTGCTTTGCGCAGGGGCTTAGCGGCTTTCTGAAAACAAAGCTAGAGACTTAGATATTGCAGGCAAATATTTACTCCAGCAACACTGGATGCAGTTTAGAAAATCGTTTGTTATCATCTACACGTTTTGACAGCGTGTGCCTTTATCAAGTCACAAGCATGCTCCTAAGCTTTGGAATATTTTCATAAAAAGGAGCTTTTCAAAAAAGTATAGGGTTTGCCCTTCCACCTGACACCTCCCACCCCCTGATCCCTCCCAAACAGCTCTCTTCCCTCCCACCACTGTTCATCATTGTCTGAGGTACTGTCAGGCAGTCTGCCAGTATGCAGTTTAGAGATTTTTTTTCTTTGCTTATTTATTTTAAATATATTTTTTGTAAATGTATGTAGTGTAGGGAACCCTCCTCACCCACCAACTTCCCTGATCCCTCCCAAACAACTCTCTAACTACTTCCCGCCATATTTGTTACTGTCAGCTAGTCTGCCAATAACAAATTTTACATATTTGTAATTTTTTAAAATGTATATTTTTTTTTACTGTAGTGTATGGTTCCCCCTCCCCTCTCCTCTCCTCTTTTTCTGTAGCATAGGGCCCCATCCTTCCCTCTCCCTTCAAAATAATATTTTATAGTGTAGGGAACCCCACCCCTCCCTCCCCCCTCCTCCACTAGGCCAATTCACTGCCTCCTTCCCTCCCACTGCTCCCACTCAGCACCACAAGCATTGTTATAGAGAGTGACACAGACAGTCTCACTCCCTTTAACAATCTGTGATCTGTCTTCATATAGAATAGTATAGTGTTCCCTTACTATATGAAGGCAGATGCCTCCTAGCCCAAACTGCAGTCTCCTCTGTCTAAGCTGACAGCGAGGAAAGCAGAATGTGCCACAGTGTTGGACGTAGGTACTATGTCAACACGGTACGCTGGGCAAAGTACTGTGTGACATTGCACTTATGTCCAAATGGCACAAGAGGTTAAAGGGCTATTAGAGTCAAAAAATGACATGCTCTAATTCATTAGGGCATGTAATTTTAAGACTATCGACCCTAGACTACTGTGCATTTAACCCCCACAAAGGGGTATTAACACTTTTTGCTTTTGTGTAAAAATTTTACTTTTTCCCATGCTCCCTAAATAAGCCAAAAAGCGACATATGTAACATAGGTTTTCAGAATGCTGCAAATGATCTAAACAAGCTATTTGATTCAGAGAACTTGCAGGTTACAGAATTTCTTTTTTTTTGGTCTCCTATAAAGCTTGGGAAAAAGCACAATTTTACACAAAAGTAAAAGGTGTTTAATATGACTCAAGTTTAGAAATACATGTTTAGATGATAATCAGTACCTTGAAGCAGGTTCCTATTTCCTGTGAAATAGCAATTTGCATAAGTTTTCAAGTCATCAGTCCTATGTTTTACTAACCAGAGCGACAGAATATAACAGTGTTACATACACACATTACATAAATTTTATATTTCACAAATTATATAATTTTGAATACATTGAATTGCTATATATATATATATATATATATATATATATATATATACTGTATATATATATATATATATATATATATATATATATATATTTATATTATATTATATATATATATACATACAGTATATATATATATATATATATATATATATATATATATATATATATATATATATATATATAAAATAAAGCAAGATAGCGTCAGCACTTCTTCATACAAAATTCCACTTTATTGAGGCTTCAGACAAAGTTAAAAACAGCGACGTTTCGAGTCAACACAGACCCTTAGTCATGCAATGGATTATGGGAAAAAATCACCTTCTTTTATAACACCTGTGTATCAATTAACTTGATTTACCTGCATACATTCAAATTACCATTTTGGATTTTTGACCCCTAACAGGTCAGAATGGTCAGTAAATAATCTTTGTACCTAAATCACAGTTTTTCATTATATAATAAAAAGTTCCTATCTAGTGATTATAACCCAAGACTATATTTCAACACATATTATTAAAAACATTTCATACAAAATTACAAGATTACTATACATTAATACTTATAAAAACAAATGAAGATCATAGTCTTTGTTTAGACCATTCGGACTAAGTGTTTTTAGATGCTGTATCCACCATACCTCTCTTTTCTTTAACAGTAACTCTCTGTTACCCCCTCTTCTTTGTTTTGGTATGTGGTCAATTACTTGGAATCGTAACTGGCTGACTGTATGTCCAGCATTGATAAAATGGGATGATACGGGCAATGTCATATCCTTACATCTAATGGAAGACTTATGGGCACTTATCCTATCTTTGATGGGGTTAATGGTCTCTCCCACATAGCCCCGCCCAAATGGACACTTAAGGATATACACCACATGGTCAGTGTTGCATGTATATAGGCCTTTAAGATCACGTTTTTTATTGTCATTTATCTGTACTATGTATTTCCCCTTAATCATGGAATTACATTGGGCACAGTTGAGACAGGGGTATGATCCTTTATTAGCTGTTGTAAGGTAATTTATAGTATCTTTCTTACTAGTGCCCACATCTGATTTTACCACTAGGTCTCTAATATTTTTGACCCTCTTAAAGGAATTAATTGGTGGTTTACAAAATTCCTCAATATGTGGATTCGTTTTATTTAGTATATACCAATGTTTTTTAACAATTCTTGTGATGTCATTGCTGAATTGATTATATACTGAAGAAAAGATAAGTTGTTTTTTATCAATCTGATTTTTATTTTTACTCTTATTTGATATTAGATCATGAGTTTCTCTAGTTTTCAATTTAACTGTTTGTTCACTAGTTGTTATGACAGCTTGAGGGTAACCTCTATCAGTAAATTTTTTTCCCATTTGTTTCAGTCTTACTTCTTGCAGATCTTTCTCTTTTACATTGCGCATCGTTCTAAGGAACTGGCTCTTAGGGATAGCGTTAAATACCCTATCTGGATGGTAACTGTCAAAGTGAAGTAATGTATTACGGTCTGTTGGTTTGCAGTATAGGTCTGTTACTAAATGGTCATCTTTTTTATATACCAAAGTGTCAAGATAACTTACTTTCGCTCGTGAGTAACTAATAGTAAATTGCAGACTTGTTGTACAATTGTTTAATTCCTCCACAAAGTTCTCAAGGGTCTCCAATGTGTCCCCCCATACGCCAAATATATCATCTATATAACGTAGCCATATCTTGCAGTGGCTTTGATATTTATTGCTAAGATAGACATATCTGTTTTCAAATTGACTTACGAATATATTGGCGTATGAGGGGGCCACATTGGAGCCCATGGCAGTTCCCTTTCTTTGTATATAATATGTGTCTTGGAACAAAAAATAGTTAAGATGTAGTATTATATTCAGCATATCTTCTATGAAGTCACATTGTGCATTAGTATATACCTGATCTTTTTTGATAAGATCCAATACAGATTGTACTCCTGATTCATGTGGGATTGAAGTATATAGACTCACAATATCTAGTGTGAATAATATGTCATTTTCACTCACTCTTACTTCATCTATTCTAGTTAGAAAGTCTCCTGTGTCTTTTAGAAAAAATTTCTGGCCTGCCGCTATGGGATTCAAAATTTTATCTAGAAAAATTGCTATATTAGCAAAAACTGATTCCGTACTCGCCACTATGGGTCTACCCGGTGGCTCCTTTAGGTTTTTGTGGATTTTCGGAGTTGTATAAAATACAGGTGTGATGGGGTCTATTTTTATGAGAAATGTGGCTAAATTCTTAGTAATGACTTTATTCACCAAAGCCTTGTCAATTACTGCCGCTATTTCTTTTTTGATATCAGGTAAAGGATCATGGTCTAGTATTAAATATATTCCACCATCTGATAGTTGAGACAGAATTTCCTATATATAATATTCCTTATCAAGCACCACTACCGCACCACCCTTATCTGCATTTTTGATCTCAATTAGATTATTATTAGATAAATTTTTCAAAGCTTTACGTTCTGCTGTGGTGACATTAGAGCTCATTCCATGTTTAGATGTTGTATATAATTTATGAATATCCTCTTGAACTAACTTAATATATGTTTCTACTCCAGAGTTGGAAGTGCTGGGTACATACTTAGATTTGTTTGTCAGTCCTAATGGTCTGGTGTCAAATATCTCTCTCTCGTTCACTGTATTACTAAATACTTTATCCTTATCAGTATCTACAATATTACCAAAATATGCTTTTAGCCTTAGGTTTCTAAAAAAGCGATATAGATCCTTCTCTATGGTAAATTGATTAGCATATACAGTTGGACAAAAAGATAACCCTTTATTTAGAACACTTAGTTCATCTTTAGCGAGTTCATATTTGGAAATGTTAATAACTAATGTCTCTGCCGGGACTGGCATCTCGCACTGATTAGTGTCGTTACATATCATATCATTTGACATTATACTATGTACATTACCACTTTTACCACTCCCGGCAGTTTGCTGTGATACATCGAAAGTCCCATTTATTTCTTGCGGCCCCTCGGAAATCGCCTGTTCCTCAGCCTGTTGGATTGTCGGGGGTCGGAGCTTCCGACTCTTGTGTTTCCGTCCTCCCCTCCGGTATCGGTATCTGTTCCCATGTATAAAAAATCCTCCGATGAGGATGAATCAGTAGCTGTCGTTGTCTTTTCCATCGCGTGTCTCATTCCTCGCCATGTTCCGCGTCCTCTTCCTGGTCGCCTCCTTCCGACGTCATGGACCTCTTCCTCATTGGTCCAGCGGTACACGTGATTTGCTTTGTAATCCTCGTCGTCTCGATTGAACTTGTTTCTCTTGATATCTTTTAACTCCTTCTGGTAGTCGTCAAGGATCTTGTCTATCTCTTTCTTTGTTTTCAGCAAATCATCAGCAGAGAAGTGAGTATTTACTTTGTTTTCACTTTCAGATACCACTGTTTTTTGTATCTCGATTTCTTCCTGCAGGCATTCCACTGTCCAAACAATGATGTCGAATGAACACTTGTTCAATATACATTCAAATCTTTTTTTATATTTATCATTATTGGTCATAATTGTCGGTCTCAGCTTTATTCTTAAGCCCCTTGGGATTCGTCTTACACGGAAATATTCCGGAATATTTCCGTGTAAGACGAATCCCAAGGGGCTTAAGAATAAAGCTGAGACCGACAATTATGACCAATAATGATAAATATAAAAAAAGATTTGAATGTATATTGAACAAGTGTTCATTCGACATCATTGTTTGGACAGTGGAATGCCTGCAGGAAGAAATCGAGATACAAAAAACAGTGGTATCTGAAAGTGAAAACAAAGTAAATACTCACTTCTCTGCTGATGATTTGCTGAAAACAAAGAAAGAGATAGACAAGATCCTTGACGACTACCAGAAGGAGTTAAAAGATATCAAGAGAAACAAGTTCAATCGAGACGACGAGGATTACAAAGCAAATCACGTGTACCGCTGGACCAATGAGGAAGAGGTCCATGACGTCGGAAGGAGGCGACCAGGAAGAGGACGCGGAACATGGCGAGGAATGAGACACGCGATGGAAAAGACAACGACAGCTACTGATTCATCCTCATCGGAGGATTTTTTATACATGGGAACAGATACCGATACCGGAGGGGAGGACGGAAACACAAGAGTCGGAAGCTCCGACCCCCGACAATCCAACAGGCTGAGGAACAGGCGATTTCCGAGGGGCCGCAAGAAATAAATGGGACTTTCGATGTATCACAGCAAACTGCCGGGAGTGGTAAAAGTGGTAATGTACATAGTATAATGTCAAATTATATGATATGTAACGACACTAATCAGTGCGAGATGCCAGTCCCGGCAGAGACATTAGTTATTAACATTTCCAAATATGAACTCACTAAAGATGAACTAAGTGTTCTAAATAAAGGGTTATCTTTTTGTCCAACTGTATATGCTAATCAATTTACCATAGAGAAGGATCTATATCGCTTTTTTAGAAACCTAAGGCTAAAAGCATATTTTGGTAATATTGTAGATACTGATAAGGATAAAGTATTTAGTAATACAGTGAACGAGAGAGAGATATTTGACACCAGACCATTAGGACTGACAAACAAATCTAAGTATGTACCCAGCACTTCCAACTCTGGAGTAGAAACATATATTAAGTTAGTTCAAGAGGATATTCATAAATTATATACAACATCTAAACATGGAATGAGCTCTAATGTCACCACAGCAGAACGTAAAGCTTTGAAAAATTTATCTAATAATAATCTAATTGAGATCAAAAATGCAGATAAGGGTGGTGCGGTAGTGGTGCTTGATAAGGAATATTATATATAGGAAATTCTGTCTCAACTATCAGATGGTGGAATATATTTAATACTAGACCATGATCCTTTACCTGATATCAAAAAAGAAATAGCGGCAGTAATTGACAAGGCTTTGGTGAATAAAGTCATTACTAAGAATTTAGCCACATTTCTCATAAAAATAGACCCCATCACACCTGTATTTTATACAACTCCGAAAATCCACAAAAACCTAAAGGAGCCACCGGGTAGACCCATAGTGGCGAGTACGGAATCAGTTTTTGCTAATATAGCAATTTTTCTAGATACAATTTTGAATCCCATAGCGGCAGGCCAGAAATCTTTTCTAAAAGACACAGGAGACTTTCTAACTAGAATAGATGAAGTAAGAGTGAGTGAAAATGACATATTATTCACACTAGATATAGTGAGTCTATATACTTCAATCCCACATGAATCAGGAGTACAATCTGTATTGGATCTTATCAAAAAAGATCAGGTATATACTAATGCACAATGTGACTTCATAGAAGATATGCTGAATATAATACTACATCTTAACTATTTTTTGTTCCAAGACACATATTATATACAAAGAAAGGGAACTGCCATGGGCTCCAATGTGGCCCCCTCATACGCCAATATATTCGTAAGTCAATTTGAAAACAGATATGTCTATCTCAGCAATAAATATCAAAGCCACTGCAAGATATGGCTACGTTATATAGATGATATATTTGGCGTATGGGGGGACACATTGGAGACCCTTGAGAACTTTGTGGAGGAATTAAACAATTGTACAACAAGTCTGCAATTTACTATTAGTTACTAACGAGCGAAAGTAAGTTATCTTGACACCTTGGTATATAAAAAAGATGACCATTTAGTAACAGACCTATACTGCAAACCAACAGACCGTAATACATTACTTCACTTTGACAGTTACCATCCAGATAGGGTATTTAACGCTATCCCTAAGAGCCAGTTCCTTAGAACGATGCGCAATGTAAAAGAGAAAGATCTGCAAGAAGTAAGACTGAAACAAATGGGAAAAAAATTTACTGATAGAGGTTACCCTCAAGCTGTCATAACAACTAGTGAACAAACAGTTAAATTGAAAACTAGAGAAACTCATGATCTAATATCAAATAAGAGTAAAAATAAAAATCAGATTGATAAAAAACAACTTATCTTTTCTTCAGTATATAATCAATTCAGCAATGACATCACAAGAATTGTTAAAAAACATTGGTATATACTAAATAAAACGAATCCACATATTGAGGAATTTTGTAAACCACCAATTAATTCCTTTAAGAGGGTCAAAAATATTAGAGACCTAGTGGTAAAATCAGATGTGGGCACTAGTAAGAAAGATACTATAAATTACCTTACAACAGCTAATAAAGGATCATACCCCTGTCTCAACTGTGCCCAATGTAATTCCATGATTAAGGGGAAATACATAGCACAGATAAATGACAATAAAAAACGTGATATTAAAGGCCTATATACATGCAACACTGACCATGTGGTGTATATCCTTAAGTGTCCATGTGGGCGGGGCTATGTGGGAGAGACCATTAACCCCATCAAAGATAGGATAAGTGCCCATAAGTCTTCCATTAGATGTAAGGATATGACATTGCCCGTATCATCCCATTTTATCAATGCTGGACATACAGTCAGCCAGTTACGATTCCAAGTAATTGACCACATACCAAAACAAAGAAGAGGGGGTAACAGAGAGTTACTGTTAAAGAAAAGAGAGGTATGGTGGATACAGCATCTAAAAACACTTAGTCTGAATGGTCTAAACAAAGACTATGATCTTCATTTGTTTTTATAAGTATTAATGTATAGTAATCTTGTAATTTTGTATGAAATGTTTTTAATAATATGTGTTGAAATATAGTCTTGGGTTATAATCACTAGATAGGAACTTTTTATTATATAATGAAAAACTGTGATTTAGGTACAAAGATTATTTACTGACCATTCTGACCTGTTAGGGGTCAAAAATCCAAAATGGTAATTTGAATGTATGCAGGTAAATCAAGTTAATTGATACACAGGTGTTATAAAAGAAGGTGATTTTTTCCCATAATCCATTGCATGACTAAGGGTCTGTGTTGACTCGAAACGTCGCTGTTTTTAACTTTGTCTGAAGCCTCAATAAAGTGGAATTTTGTATGAAGAAGTGCTGACGCTATCTTGCTTTATTATATTCATATATGTGGGCTGGCAGATCCCACTCAGCGGACGTGCACTACTATAATCCTGAAAAAGGTTGCTGAAAAAATGCTGAAAGAATAGCATTAAGAAAGGTGCTGGACTTACCTGTTAAAGTTGTATATATATATATATATATATATATATATATATATATATATATATATATATATATATATGTTAACATAAAAGAGAAAAAATCATATACAGAGTTCAGCGCAACAATTACCATATATAAATTATTATTCTATTATAAGACGTACTAATACTGATAAAGTCTTAGTATCAATATACTGTTCGTTGGTAAGAAAAGCCTACTGAGTCTTTTCTGCTTCCAATATTAATGTGGAATATGATCTACAGCATTCACTATAGTGGATGTCTCCTTACCAGATTTACCCTCAATCATATGAGGTAATGAGTGGTCACAAAAAGGTAAACTCAGGTGATTCTGGAGCAGTGGTGGTGTGTTGTCTGTGACCGTTTTCCACAGGAGAGTATGAGTACTCTGTTCTTGTGCGTGCCACTTGCTGAATGGAAACTTCCAATGGATCTTTTCCTTATGTTGAGGAACTTGTCTGTGGTCTCTCTTAGTTAGGCGTAGCCTTAGACATTACATTCATAGGCTGATTCAACTCATAATCACTTAAAGACATGAGAGCATCACGTAAGCGTGTTCTTGCAATATGTACACCCCTCAGCATGAGACGAAAGCCTGAATTGCATACGACTGTACGTGTATCAACAGGATTAAAGCTCAGATCTTATTCTCAGGAGTCCTGCTGTGTGGCTGGTGCCCCTGGCAGCTGCCTGGTTGCTCCTAAACAAGGCCCGGCACTGACTATAACTTATTTGGGGATGCAGACCTGCCTCGCCTGTGTCACTCGCAATCTCAACGGCTCTATCACACGTGTCCACGTAGCTATGCTGCTGCAGTGCCGCTTCTATTTTGAAGCGGCACTGCAGCAGCATAGCTACATGGACAAATAAGTTATAGTCAGTGCCGGGCCTTGTTTAGGAGCAACCAGGCAGCTGCCAGGGGCACCAGCCACACAGCAGGACTCCTGAGAATAAGATCTGAGCTTTAATCCTGTTGATACACGTACAGTCGTATGCAATTCAGGCTTTCGTCTCATGCTGAGGGGTGTACATATTGCAAGAACACGCTTACGTGATGCTCTCATGTCTTTAAGTGATTATGAGTTGAATCAGCCTATGAATGTAATGTCTAAGGCTACGCCTAACTAAGAGAGACCACAGACAAGTTCCTCAACATAAGGAAAAGATCCATTGGAAGTTTCCATTCAGCAAGTAGCACGCACAAGAACAGAGTACTCATACTCTCCTGTGGAAAACGGTCACAGACAACACACCACCACTGCTCCAGAATCACCTGAGTTTACCTTTTTGTGACCACTCATTACCTCATATGATTGAGGGTAAATCTGGTAAGGAGACATCCACTATAGTGAATGCTGTAGATCATATTCCACATTAATATTGGAAGCAGAAAAGACTCTGTAGGCTTTTCTTACCAACGAACAGTATATTGATACTAAGACTTTATCAGTATTAGTACGTCTTATAATAGAATAATAATTTATATATGGTAATTGTTGCGCTGAACTCTGTATATGATTTTTTCTCTTTTATGTTAACATTTCTATAAGTGACAAGGGTACACTTTGATCATTTCAAGCTGCACTACCATTTGAACGACCAGGTAGTTTCATTAGACTACTTTCTATACCACTCTCTGTCCATTTAGAATATTAGGTATAATTTAGCGCTGGTAACTTCTCTTGCCTTACTCCATATATATATATATATATATATATATATATATATATATATATATATATATATATATATATTATATATATATACCAATACAAAGGATCCGCACTCTCTGGACTTGTATCAAGTGAATATTTAATTTAACACGTGACTGTCATGTATTCACCGTTCATCGCCGTGTCGCCGCGGCTCCCGGATCTCTTCTGGTTCCTACGTCACGTTGCTAGGCAACGTGACGCATTCTCTGACAGCTCCTGTGACGTCGGCCTCTCTCTACCTTTAAATCTCGGCGGGAGATTTACTCGGGGCCCGTTTGTTCGCTTCTGCCGGACCCTACCTATGTGAGGTATACCTTTAGAGTCTGAACCTATCCCACATGACCTTGTTTTGCCTACTAATCTTTAGCTAACATTTGTTTGTGAACACCTGCTTAAAGGGACTTAATCTGTTTGCTTGCTAATCCTGCTAATAAGGACATAATCTTTTGTTTGCTGAGAATCCTGCTTAAAGGGACATTAACATTTGTTTGTGAACACCTGCTTAAAGGGACTTAATCTGTTTGCTTGCTAATCCTGCTAATAAGGACATAATCATTTGTTTGCTGAGAATCCTGCTTAAAGGGACATTAACATTTGTTTGTGAACACCTGCTTAAAGGGACTTTATCTTTGCTTGCTTTAATCCTGCTAATAAGGACATAATCATTTGTTTGCTGAGAATCCTGCTTAAAGGGACATTAACATTTGTTTGCGGACACCTGCTTAAAGGGACGTTATCTTTGCTTGCTTTAATCCTGCTAATAAGGACATAATCATTTGTTTGCTTACAATCCTGCATCAAGGAACTTTAACTTTGGTTTTCTAACAACCTGCTTAAAGGAACATTATTTGTTTGTTACAAATCCTCAAGAAAGAAACATTATTATTTGTTCTCTGATAACCTGCTTAAAGGGACATTATTTTGGTTTGTGTCAATTTCCCTGAGAAAGGAACGCTATCTCCTGTAAATCAATTCTGTCCTCAAGAAGATATATTGAATTACTATTCTTTTGGAAAGTTCTTATATCCTGCTTATTTTGTTTCCTGAGTGGGTCACGTCCTGGATATTTCTCAGTGTGCCAGCGTGTGTTTTAATATCCACGCTAGCACTTGGGTTAAATCCTGAACTGACTAAATACGGCTGACATTACAAAAGGGCCATAAATGGACCCCACTGAATTATCCATGGCCGTGACTCACCAGGGACAATTATTGGGATCTCATGCTACCCACTTGCAATCCTTGGATACTAAGCTGGATCAAATCACTACATTATTACAGAGCTTGGTTGCTCCTATCCCTCCCAATCCTAATATTGAGGCATCTACCCCTCCTATTCCCATCGACCAATCACAAGGACATTTGAGTCCTAGGATTCCTCTTCCAGATAAATATGATGGGAATCCTGAAGACTGTAGGGGATTTCTGAATCAATGTCGACTTCACTTTCGTAACAGTCCTACCCTTTTTGCTACTCCCTCATCTCGGATTACATTCCTTATTTCCTTAATGAAAGGAAGAGCTTTGGCCTGGGTATCACCTCTGTTAGAAAAAGATGATCTTATACTTCAGGATGTGGATGCTTTTCTTTCTGTTTTTTCCAATGTGTTTGACAAACCTGGAAGGACTTCCGCTGCTGAAGCTTCTCTATTAGACCTACGTCAGGGTGCTCAACCAGTGTCTCAATATGCTATTGAGTTCCGCACTCTTGCATCTGAAACTACTTGGAATCAGGGAGCTCTTAGAGCAGCTTTTCGCAAAGGACTTTCAGAGCGTCTCAAAGATGAATTGGTGTATCGGGAACTTCCAGACTCCCTAGAAGCCTTAATAAATCTTTGCATCAGTCTTGATTCTAGATATCGTGAACGCCAACAAGAAAGAGAAAGAAATCAGAGGTCCTCAACTCGAACTCCTTTTCGTCTGGCGCCTCGTTTTTCTAACCCGGTAACAACTGCCTCTCCTTCCCCTGATCAAGCTGAACCTATGGAAGTGGGAACCATAAAATTAACCGAAACTGAGCGTTTGAGAAGACGTTCTCTTGGCCTGTGTCTATACTGTGGCCTTAAAGGGCATTTATTAAGGGATTGTCCTACCAGGCCAGTAAAAGCCAGGGCTTAACTTCTGTCCAGGGAACTAAGTTAAGCCAAAAACAAGTTCATTCCCTCTATAATAAACTCTTTGTTCCTGTAACCCTTCAGTTGGGCGATAACAAGATTCATACCCAAGCTCTTATTGATTCTGGTGCTGGAGGAGTGTTCATTGACTCCACTTTTGTATCTACTCATACTATTCCCTTAATAAGAAAGAAGTTTTCAGTTTCCGTCTCTACTGTTAGTGGAGATCCTTTGGGTTCCGGACTCATCCAGTTTACTACTATACCCATACTTTTTTCTGTCGGAGTACTTCATTGTGAGAGGATATGTTTTGATGTGATTACTACTCCTCAATTTCCCATAATCCTGGGTCTTCCTTGGCTTCAGTTGCATAATCCTACCTTTTCTTGGACCCATGGTGAACTCACTTCCTGGGGATTATCTTGCCATACTAACTGTCTTCAACCACTTACTAAGATACCACTCACTATTGCTCTTACTACCGACTCTTCTGGTCCTCTACCTACGCAGTATCAAGATTTTGTCGATGTCTTTTCTAAAAAAGAAGCAGAACGCCTTCCTCCTCATCGTTCATTTGATTGCCCTATTGACCTTCTTCCTGGAGCTCCTTATCCTCGAGGCAAAACTTATCCACTTTCTAGGCCTGAAAATGTAGCCTTGGAAGAATATATCAAAGATAATTTGGCCAGAGGATTCATTCGACCCTCCTCTTCTCCTGTAGGGGCTGGGTTCTTCTTTGTGGGAAAGAAGGATGGCGGACTGCGACCTTGTATCGATTACAGAGGGTTAAATCAAATTACCATCAAGAACAGTTATCCTTTACCCCTAATACCTGAATTATTCACATATCTTCAAGGTTCCACCATTTTTACCAAGCTCGATCTCCGTGGAGCATACAATCTTATCCGTATGCGCAAGGGTGATGAGTGGAAGACAGCCTTTAACACTCGATTTGGGCATTATGAGTATCTTGTCATGCCGTTTGGGCTGTGTAATGCCCCTGCTGTTTTTCAACACTTCGTGAATGAGATTTTTCGGGATTTCTTGAATATTTTTGTTATTATTTACCTTGACGATATATTAATTTTTTCTCAAAACTACCAAGATCATATACATCACGTCAGGAAAGTACTTCAACGTTTAAGAGATAATCATCTATTTGCCAAACTGGAGAAATGTTCTTTTCATCAAGGGTCCATTCCTTTTTTGGGATATGTAATCTCTGAATCAGGATTTGAAATGGATCCAACTAAACTTTCTGCCATTTTGGAGTGGCCTAAACCTGATTCTCTTAAAGCTCTGCAACGTTTCCTGGGATTTGCCAGTTATTACAGGAAATTCATCAAAGGTTTTGCTACTATAACGTCACCTCTTTCCTCTCTCACCAGGAAAGGACAAAACTGTAAAGATTGGCCTCCTGAAGCTGTTGAAGCTTTTGATTCTCTCAAAAAAGCTTTCTCTTCTGCACCTATCCTGCGTCACCCAAATCCGGATTTTCAATTTATTCTTGAAGTGGATGCTTCTTCAGTTGCTGCTGGGGCTGTTCTTTCCCAACGTATACCTGACACAGGAAAGATCCACCCTGTGGGATTCTTCTCCAAGAAATTTTCTCCTTCTGAATTAAATTATGATGTAGGTAATAAGGAGTTACTTGCTATTAAAATGGCACTGGATGAATGGAGGCATTGGTTGGAAGGCACTTCTTTGCCGTTTACTATACTCACAGATCATAAAAACCTTCTCTATCTTCAAACGGCCAAACGACTGAACTCCAGACAAGCACGTTGGTCTTTGTTCTTCTCACGTTTTCATTACAATCTGTCTTATATTCCCGGTTCTAAGAACATCAAGGCTGACGCCCTTTCCAGACAATTTCAAGATACTTCAACTCCTGAATCTGGTACCATACTTCAACCTCATAAAGTCTTAGCCCAGTTATCAACCTCGTGGTTACATGATTTACAATCTGCTCAAAAGGATCTTCCTTTGTCTTGCAAACCTCCTGATGGCCTACTCTTTGTTCCTAAACGTCTTCGTTCCAAGATTCTATATTGGGCTCACGACAGTCCTCTCTCTGGACATCCTGGCATCAGTAACACCGCTCGAAGGCTCAAGCAGCATGTCTGGTGGCCTACTCTGTCTCAAGATGTTACAGATTATGTCTCAGTATGTACACAGTGTGCCAGCAATAAGACTCCTCGTCAACTTCCCTCCGGTTTGCTTCAACCGTTACCCATTCCTCATCAGCCTTGGACCCATTTATCCATGGATTTTATTACCGATCTTCCTCTTTCAGCTGGAAACAACACTATCTGGGTGGTTGTGGACAGGTTCACTAAGACAGCTCACTTCATTCCTTTACCTGGTTTACCATCTGCCAAAAGACTTTCCGAACTTTTTCTCTTACACATTGTGAGATTACATGGCTTCCCTTTGAACATTGTTTCGGATAGAGGAGTACAATTTGTTTCTCGGTTTTGGAGATCACTCTGCAAACACTTTGGAACAACTATCTCTTTGTCTACTTCACATCATCCGGAGTCTAATGGCCAAACCGAAAGGGTTAACCAGTGCCTTGAAACTTATTTGAGACATTATGTGGATCATCATCATTCTAATTGGACTGGTTACCTTCCACTAGCAGAATTGGCTCATAACACACGTTACAACTCCTCTCTTCGGACCTCTCCTTTTCATGCAGCCTATGGATTTCAACCCAGAACGTTTCCTCTACACACCTCTTCCACTGACAATCCTGCTTCTGATCTATCCGCCAGGAGGTTAACTCGTCATTGGAAGAAGATACGCCTTCTTCTTTCCAAGGCTTCTGAACGTTATAAGTTCTATTCTGATCTTCGGCGACGGAGGGCTCCCAAATATCGGCCTGGCGATAAGGTTTGGGTTTCTTCACGTCATCTTCGCCTCAAACAGCCTTCCATCAAATTGGGACCACGATATGTGGGTCCTTTCCGAATACTGGGTCAAGTATGTCCTACTGCTTACCGAATTGCTCTGCCCAAGACCCTCAAAGCCCATCCGGTATTTCACGTATCTCTTTTGAAACCTGTATTATCTAATAGGTATTCTAAACCTTTGCTCAAACCTCCACCTCTTTTGATTCATGGCCAACCTGAATTTGAGGTCAGTCACATCCTGGATTCCAAACTTCGTGGTAAGAAACTGTATTATCTCATTCATTGGAAAGGTTATCCTGTTACGGAACGATCCTGGGAACCTGCCCGGCAGGTGCGTGCCCCTGCCTTGATTAAGGCCTTTCACAAGTTCCACCCTACTAGGCCTGGTCCTGTCCCCCGGAGGGGTCCTTGAGGGGGGGGTGATGTCATGTATTCACCGTTCATCGCCGTGTCGCCGCGGCTCCCGGATCTCTTCTGGTTCCTACGTCACGTTGCTAGGCAACGTGACGCATTCTCTGACAGCTCCTGTGACGTCGGCCTCTCTCTACCTTTAAATCTCGGCGGGAGATTTACTCGGGGCCCGTTTGTTCGCTTCTGCCGGACCCTACCTATGTGAGGTATACCTTTAGAGTCTGAACCTATCCCACATGACCTTGTTTTGCCTACTAATCTTTAGCTAACATTTGTTTGTGAACACCTGCTTAAAGGGACTTAATCTGTTTGCTTGCTAATCCTGCTAATAAGGACATAATCTTTTGTTTGCTGAGAATCCTGCTTAAAGGGACATTAACATTTGTTTGTGAACACCTGCTTAAAGGGACTTAATCTGTTTGCTTGCTAATCCTGCTAATAAGGACATAATCATTTGTTTGCTGAGAATCCTGCTTAAAGGGACATTAACATTTGTTTGTGAACACCTGCTTAAAGGGACTTTATCTTTGCTTGCTTTAATCCTGCTAATAAGGACATAATCATTTGTTTGCTGAGAATCCTGCTTAAAGGGACATTAACATTTGTTTGCGGACACCTGCTTAAAGGGACGTTATCTTTGCTTGCTTTAATCCTGCTAATAAGGACATAATCATTTGTTTGCTTACAATCCTGCATCAAGGAACTTTAACTTTGGTTTTCTAACAACCTGCTTAAAGGAACATTATTTGTTTGTTACAAATCCTCAAGAAAGAAACATTATTATTTGTTCTCTGATAACCTGCTTAAAGGGACATTATTTTGGTTTGTGTCAATTTCCCTGAGAAAGGAACGCTATCTCCTGTAAATCAATTCTGTCCTCAAGAAGATATATTGAATTACTATTCTTTTGGAAAGTTCTTATATCCTGCTTATTTTGTTTCCTGAGTGGGTCACGTCCTGGATATTTCTCAGTGTGCCAGCGTGTGTTTTAATATCCACGCTAGCACTTGGGTTAAATCCTGAACTGACTAAATACGGCTGACAGTGACGTTTCGGGGATCAAACAGTCCCCTTTTTCAGACCATTTGATCCCCTAAACGTTACATGTTGAATTAAATATTAACTTGATACAAGTCCAGAGAGTGTGGATCCTTTGTATTGGTGTATCCCTCCTGCTCCTGTCACACTGATTAAAGGTGAAAGTGAAAATCCCTTTTTGAGGAAGTTTATTCAATAAATCAATCACTCTTTCTGTAAAGAAGTGCTTCCTCAAATTACTTCTGAATCTACGACCTTTTAGCTTGAGATCATGACCCCTTGTTCATGAATTTTCCGATTTATGTAAAAAACCCACAGCCTCAGTTTTACTAAGTCCTTTAACGTACTTGAAAGTTGCTATCATATCACCTCTTTCCCTTCTCTCCTCTAAGCTATACATATTTAGGTCATTGCGCCTATCCTAGTAAGTTTTATTTTTTAGACCATGTACCATTTGGTAGCCCTCCTTTGCACAGATTCAAGTTTGTTAATATCCTTCTGAAGATATGGCCTCCAGAACTGCACACAATACTCAAGATGAGGCCTAACTAATGATCTATAAAGTGGCATAAGAACCTTATTATTTCTGCTGCATATATCCAATTCATCCAAGCATTCTGCTGGCCTTACTCACTGCAGTACTACTTTGTTTACTAAATTTTAAATCATCTGAAATAATAATTCCTTTTCCTCATTTGTAACAGTCAGTAAAGTGTCATTGAGTCTGTAATTAACATTTGGATTTTTCTTTCCTTAATGCATACTTTTACACTTTGCTGTGTTAAACTTTAGATCCCAGTCATTTGTCCAATCCTCCAATTGTTGTATATCACTTCTCATTTTGTCTACCCCCCCCCCCCACCCCGGAGCATCCACTCTGTTACCATTTTTGTATCATCTGCAAACAGACATACTTTCTCCTGCTGATATCACAGATACATATGTTAAACAAAACAGGCCCCAGAACTGACCCTGAGGAACACCACTAGTAACAGACCCCTCTGCTGAATGTACTCCTTTTACTAAGACACTTTGTTTTCTGTCCTTAAGCCAGCAATCTACCCAGTTCACAATTTTTGAGTCTAGACCAAGGAGATACAGTTTGTGAATTAGTTTGTTGTGTGGGACGGTGTCAAATGCTTTGCTGAAATCTAGATATGCTACACCAACTGCTCCACCCTTGTCTAATACTTTTGTTACATAATCAAAGAAGTCAGTCAGATTAGTCTGACATTATCTCCCTGAAGTAAAACCATGCGTGATTAAGGCCAGAGGGGCTGAGGCTTTCCATTAATTTCCCTACTACTGAAGTTTACATAACTGGCCTGTAGTTACCAGATTCTTCCCTACTGCCCTTTTTATGAAGAGGTGTTACGTTTGCTATTCTCCAATCATCTGGAACAGCTCCTGTTAATACTGACTGAGTAAACAGATCAGTAATTGGGACAGTTAGCACTGATCAAAGTTTTTTTAAAACCCTTGGATGAACACTATCAGGACCCACTGACGTTTTAACATTTATTTTTGATAATGCTAAAAAAACCTCATCCTCTGTAAAAAGATTAGTGTTAAGCTTGTTTCTATTTTTCATAGCATCCCTTAATGTAGACATTCTACCTTCACAATCTTTTGTGAAAACAGAACAGAAGTAATCATTGAGACAGTCTGCAATCTGCTTATCTCCTTCTATTATCCTACCATCAACTGTTTTCAATTTTACTATTCCTACCTTATTTTTTTCTTCTTTCACTGATATATCTAAAGAGTGTTCTGTCCCAATGTTTTACTGACTGTTATCTTCTCTTCTGCATGAGCTTTAACCTTCCTTATTAACTGCTTAGTCTTTTTTTTTTTTTAGAGTCAGCATATTTTCATATCATCATCTGATTGTGTGGGTCTGTAATTTTTATAAGATATCTTTTTTGTCTTTACATCATGTGCTACTTCTTTGGAAACCCAAATTGGTTTCCGCTTTTTTTTTACTTTTACAGAGATGTCTAATACAGTGTGTGGTTGCATCTAAAATGGCACCCTTCACAAATTCCCACTGTTTTTGAATCCCTGTAATAAGAGTTTTCCCTTTTAAATAGTTCTTTAGGTATTCTCCCATTAATTAAAAATCTGCCTTCCTAAAGTCTAAAACTTTTGTTTTAGTCTGGGTGGACATTTTCTGCACATGAATACTAAACTAAACAGATTGGTGATGACTGGATCCTTAGTTTTTAGGTGGCTAATGAACCCATTACATATTTTTAGCAACTGTATCAAAATTACACTCTCATGTTAACTTTAGAGAGTGTATGCAAATAAAAAAATATCATATACTTCTATTATCAAATTTGCTTAATTCTCATGGTATCCTTTGCTGAAGAATAAACCTTGGTGGGCTCATAGAAGCTTGTAAGCTTGTATATGTTTTTAAAAACGTATCAATATATCCCTAACCGTTCATTACACTAGTAACAAATGGAGAGTGCTGAGTTTGAAAATTTTGTGTATTTATTTTTAAAATTGTATGCCCCTTTAAATATCTTGAGGTTTAATGAACAGCAAAATAAAAGGGAGAGGTGTGTTCCGCTGTGTACCCCCAATGAAGTTCCGGTAGGCAGGAAACACGCCAGATTACAGCATTTGAGTGTTCTGAGTGTTGAATGTCTCATTTCTATGTTACAATAGACATATGATGTTTTATTTTGAAGACACCTTGTGGACTGTCCTTTCATATATTTTGCTACTGCTAAAAACATAAGCTAAGATAGATTTACCAAAAGACAAAGCAAATTTGATAATAGAAGTAAATCAAAAAACTTATTTAAAAATTCCACACCCTATTTAAATAATGAAATATTAATTCTGATTTCACTGTCCCTTTAAAAAAAGATAACATTGTTTTGCAAAGAGAGAATTTATAAAACAGACTGGCAGGAATATAAAATTAGATTACTTATATCATTGGACATTTAATAGCAGGTGTGCACTTTGGGCAGGGCGAGAGGGGCACCCGCCCCGGCTCCCATATTTTGGGGTGTCTGCACTATCATCAGAGAGGAGTATGAGATGGTGCAATGTACATCCTGTATTTAATTTATTGAGAAGTCTTTATGGTATCAGGAGGTGCAATATATAGTGTAAGTCTTTATATAGGACACACTGAATTATGAGACAGGGGTGGGCCATACTGGGGGGGGGGGGGGGCAGAGCATACAGGGGTGGGGAATAAGGCAGCTAGGCTGAGTGGTCCCACAAATTCGTCTTGCCCAGGACCCTGCAAATGCTAAGGGTGCTCATGCTTTATGGGAAATGAACACATCAGTAAGCCAATAACAAAAAGCATATATTTGCGAACATCAATCAGCAGCTAGCTCCTGAGCCTACCTAGTTATGCTTTACAAAAAAAGGATACCAAAAGCAAATTAGATCATTCAAGTAAATTGGAAAATTGTTTAAAATTGTATGCTCTATCTGAATCACGAAAGAAAAAAATTAAGTTTCATGAATCTCTAAAGTGAAGGTAAACTTAACCCTACTGCCTCACGGCATTGGATAGACTTTTAAAAATGAGTCAGTGTTTAATTCATCAAATTTTTTATATTTATTTATTTTCTCACATTTTTACCTTTTTACCGCTTCGAAGATAAGCACAGCTCTCTCACCCGCTATATTGTGTAATTGATTGACAGACGACGATTCTTAAAACAACTAATTCTTGTTTCCCCCCCCCCCGGGGTGTTCAAACCCTTTGCATAAACAAGGATTAGTTGTTTTAAGAATCGTCATCCGTCAATCAATTAGACAATATGGCGGGCAGGAAAGCTGCGCTTATTGTCGGAGCGGTAAAAAGATAAAAAATTTGAGAAAATAACTAAATATAAAAAATTTGATGAATTAAACTCTGGCTCATTTTTAAAAGTCCATCTAGGCAGTAGGGTTAAATTTACCTTCCCTTTAATAGCATGCAAACATAATCATTCAAAGTCTGATAAAGTGTATAGCGAAGGGTCATCTCACTGATACCAATACAAATTTGTGAAAACAAAATAATACATATAACATAATTAGTTTGAAAACATACTATAGATTTATTTTCATAGTATTTAGACAATATAGATTTTTTTTAACTTTATATATGATGAATACAACTTCTACAAGGTTACAGGTAATATAAGACAATTTGTAGAAAATAATTGCTATAATGGCAATAACAATGAGATATGGCATCTGTGTATATATTTATATATTTATATAATTTATAAACCAAATATCTTAATATAGTTTAACTACTTTACTGTTAAAATGTATTTTGCAATAAAAATATAATGTACACCCAACACAAATGATAAACATCTAACATCCAATAAACATTTTTAGAGATTTGTTTTTTTTTATATATACAACATTTCAAAATTAGGATGTGATGATCGTGGGCAATTCGAAATAGTTACACAGTAAACAAATGACTGAATATTTGTTTTATTATGATACATTTTTGAAAAGCTGGACAGTAGGTTGAATGTGATTAAAGGGATACGAAACCCAAATTTTTTCTTTAATGACTCAGATAGAGCATACAAATTTAAACAACTTTCCAATTTACTTCAATTAGCAAATTTACTTTACTCTTTTGGTATTCTTTGTTGAAGGAGCAAAATTGTATTACAATTACAGGAAGCAAGCTGCACACATTGGGTGAACCAATGACAAGAGGTATATATGTGCAGCCACCAATCAGCAGCCAGTAGTGAATTGTTGCTTGTGAGCCTACCTAGGTTCTTTTCAACAAAGAATACCAAAAGAACAAAATAATGAAGCAATTTAGATAATAGAAGTAAATTGAAAAGTTGTTTAAAATCACATGCTCTTTCGGAATCATAAAAAAAATGTTTCATGTCCCTTTAAATTCTTTCTTCATTCAATTATAATAACTATTTTTTATTTGTGAAGAGCATTTGTAAATTAATTATAATACATTCTCTTGACAAAAGTGTCATAAGGTTCCATATTGTTACATTATCAGGATCATTTAAAGTAGAAGAGACCTGACACTCATTAGAATGCAAATCAAGCAAAGTTAAATATAGCAAATGTAATAAAAATTTTTTGTATATTTTAAATTATATTCCTATTTTTTTTTGCTTTTATAATTTATTAGTAGTTTACTTCCACATCTCATATTGCTTTAATGAGATCTCTCATTGAGTGGAATATAGCAGTTTTGAGCTCAAATTTCTAACTTTGGGATAAGTGAAAAATGTGGGTATTTGCCAACATAGGAGATAGCAGCAGGAGAAAGTTTGTAACTTGATTAATTATCTAAAACTTTAATTTTTCTTCTCTAATGAAAAGATTACTGACATAACTAATATGCCAGGTACAAATTTAGGGGAAGATTTATCAAGCAGTGGATGCTGCAATCTACCCCCGTAGTTTCAGGTTCCTCTGAAACTGAAGTTAAGAAGCAGCGGTCTTAAGAGGTGGGGGACAGCAATCATGATTGACACCCCCTGCTAGCGGGCGATTGGCCACAAATGTGCAGGGGGAGCATTGCACAAGCATTTCACACAAAATGCTTGTGCAATGATAAATGCCGACAGGCATATGTGGAATGATATATGCCGACAGGCGTATTATCAGGCTCGCCAGAAACATAAGTTATGAAGCAGCGGTCTAAAGACCGCAGCTCCATAACCTGTCCGCCTGCTCTGAGGCGGCGGACAGAAATCAACCCGATCGAATACGATTAGGTTGATTGACACTCCCTGCTAGCGGCCGCTTGGCTGCGAATCTGCAGGAGGCGGCATTGCACCAGCAGTTCACAAGAATTGCTGGTGCAATGATAAATGGCGACAGTGTACGCTGTCGGCATTTATCGATGTGCGGTAGACATGATACGTTACATCGTATCATGTCCGTCCGCACTTTCATAAATATACCCCTAAGTCTTTAGATTCCATGAGACCCAGAACTTTATGGTAAATTCCAAATGAAAACTTCTACTTTAAATGATTGATTTGAATCATCTGTCTGTACAGACTCCATCTTCAGACCTGATTTTATCTCTATGAGAACATATCCTCATCCTCAACACATGCTATGGGTAATTTTGTAACAAATATGATAATGAAAAATTCATAAAAAATAGTAAGACGGGGAAAAATGATACCTGTATATTCTAACCACACTGCGGTAGGTATATTCTCCTCATGTGTTGAATTGTTTGGTTTAATCTATTTTATGTATCTGTATTTTATTTTACCTTTAATCAGTATCATTGTTTAACTCTGCTTATGTATCCAGAGTTTAGTGAAGTTTATTAGAAGAAGAATAATAATCTACCAAAGGGTGAACATGCACTCAGAGCTGTAATTATGATTAGTAGGTGACTGCAAAATAATCTCTTCTGGACACCTTTTTAAGGATCAAATTTAAAAGGATACAAAACACTCTGTAATTACATTTTTGCTGACTTGCTATAGAATAGCATATAAGCCAAGTCTAAACATTTTAAAACCAAAACAACACTTTGTTATTATTATTTTCAGTTGTCATCTATGAAAGCCAATTAGGGACAGATATGTTGCATGGCTAGCCATCTGAAATTTGCAGTGTGCATTTTCAGTCCTAAAAATGAGAAAAATCACAATTTTTAGAGTTTACGTTAAAAGGGGGAAAATACATACTGAAAGTTGTTTTACTAAACATTTTATATTACAATAGCAAGGCGATTACTGTCCCTTTAAGTGATATAAAGGGACATGGTAGTGCAATAATAAAAAGCTTTAATTTGTTTATTATTACCATTAATATTATTACACAAATTTCTTAAAGGTAATTATGTGTTTAACACCCACAAACTTTCTAATTTACTCCTATTATCAACTTTTCTTCGTTCTCTTGCTTTCTTTATTTGAAAAAGAATGCATCTAAGCTATTTTTTTGGTTCAGAACCATGGAAAGCATTTGTTTATTGGTAGGTGACTTTACCCACCAATCAGCAAGAACAACACAGTGTGTTCACCAAAAATGGTCCGGCATCTAAACTTACATTCTTGCATTTCAAATAAAGATACCAAGAGAATGAAAAGAATTTGATAATAGGAGTAAATTAGAAAGTTGCTTAAAATTGCATGCTCTATCTGAATCATGATAGAAAAAAATTGGGTTCAGTGTCCCTTTAAATATGTGCTTAATCATGTTGCAGCATTTAAACACAGTTACCGAACATATGTGCAATATTCAAATTCTATTTTGATCACATGGTGGATTTATAAAATAATTTAACCATAAAATATGAATCACTGTGAAACCATTCTAATGTAACTGTATCTTGTGGATGGCTGCACTTTCTAGACTGAAATGTATTTATGCCGTAAAATCATTTGTTATGCTGTTAAAGTGTTTAGCTATTCATTAATGAGATACTGATATATAAATAAGAGAATATTCCCGGACTTCCGGTGGGCGGGCGCAAGAGAAGGACGCAGCTTACAGAGCTCTGAACATATACCCGAATTATTGAAATAAAAATCGATAATTTTTGGCCCAAACAAGTCACTTTCCTTGACAGGGGGAGCCACTCGACCTGTCCGGACTCAGTGTGACAAGGAGCGATAAAATCTGCTCCCCTTCCGAAAAGTCAAAGGAAGGAGAGGACGGAGCACGGAGATAAGCGAGCTGCAGCCGCGGCACAGAGGGGAACACAGACCGATAACACAAATATCGCATAAGCCGGTGGTGATCGACCACACATAGCCGGGTGCAGAGCGAACCTTTGGGAAGTAACAACTGAGACCCCACACTGCTCAGGCCATTTTATATCTATCTGCGCAGTTAACACTACACTGAGTAGCACCCATCACAAACTTTCCTAAAAGAGAAACATCAGCATTGTAAAACTCTGCTCAGCACCTGGGACTTAACACCTTCTCTACCGAGAAGCCCTGAGCAACTATCCATAGGGGGTTAAGGACACAGGACAGCAACTGTTATTGCGCCACATGGCTCGCACCTGAACACCTACGAATATAGGCAGGCCACAGATCGTGAGGGGACCAACTGCCAGACAATATTTGAGACCTACCCCTATTAGAGGCTATACTTACTTGAAAGTTTGGGAACAGGAAAGCAATTGTTCACAAAGGTTCATACCCACAGGCTGATCCCGTTAATTGACTTTTAAATGGGCCTCCCTTATATCATGATGGAGTAGAGTTCTGAGGCCTCCCCCCCCCTGCGATCCCCCTGCCTCTTTACCCCCCCAGAAAGCCATCTCAGTCTAATCTGTATATGTACCACAGGTGTGAGCGAAGGAGAGACTATAAACTGAACTAGTGGAGCGGGTAGTTTATAACTCCAGTGCCTGCATGCAAAGATACTATACTCCATTCACTAAACAAACTGACAAGATGTCTAAGCAGCTGCGTCAACAAGACAGGAGACAGAAGAGTCAAGCAGACTTGCATCCGCCATTAAACCCAGACGACACATCATCAGACCCTGGACCACAGGACATACATCCAATAGTCTCTCAATTATCTGCATTGTTCTTACCGAAGATTGAGCAGTTACAAACAGGCCTAGATACCCTATCTTCAGACTTTAAGGCCTTTTCAACAAGATTGACGACTGTAGAGCAGAAGGTAGCAGATACAGAGACACAACAAAGGGAATCTGCGATAAGTATCACGCGACTACAAAAGCAAAATAAAATGCTGCACGAAAAACTTGATGACTTGGAGAACAGGTCCCGCCGCAATAACATCAGGGTGGTGGGCCTCTCAGAAGCAGTGCCAAATGCTGCGCTGGTGGATTTTGCAGAGACTACTTTACCCAAGCTACTTGGCATTTCGAGCAATCATACTCCCTGCATTGTTGAGAGGGCACATAGGATTGGAGCTATGGTGCAAAATAACGATCAAAGATCATTACCAAGACAAGTGATGATAAAATATCTCAACTTTAAAGATAAAACCCTAATTCTTAAAGCATACAGGCAAACACCAGAATTGAAATATGAGGACTCTAAACTTCACCTCTTCCAGGATTACTCGGCAGAGGTAGCCAAGAAAAGAAGGGAATTCTCTCCTTATTGCAGAGAGTTGTTGGAGAAGGGGGAGTCGGTGGCCTTGCTTTATCCAGCCCGACTCAAATTGCAAACCGCCCATGGTCCAAAGTTTTTTGAAAACACCACGCAACTGAAAATATTTATGAAATCGAGGAATCCTTGCAGAGTGGAACAGAGAGAAGCGGAACAGATTGAAGAAATAGAGGCGTAGAGACATATGGCTGGTCAAGTGATATCTTAAACCTCATTGGAGGCTTCTTTATACACCTACACTGCACCATCAGAGCTGACACGGAGATGAATAGCTCGAGATAACTAGTGATATTGGCAGGCAGAGCATATCATCTGCACTTATCACCATGTGGGAAACGTATTGAACTGCTTCCTGTTATAATGCACCTTTATGCTGTTGTGCTATTTCTCTTGTTATGTGTGTTGTTTGTTTTGACTCTCTTTTGATTCCACAGCTTAGAAGAGAACTTTATGAAACTGAGAGCAAATGCTTCACGTGGTGTCTTGCACTTTAGCGAGACACTAAAGTATATCCTTTTACATTGGGGGGGGGGGGAGATCTGTTAGGAGTGTTACTAGTTAAAGATTATTTTGTTAGACTAATCCATTGATAGCGAGACTCTGTTTACCTGGAACACTTTAGGCTGGTTTATTACTATATGCTATTAACTTACTGATTTTTGTCTTACTATATAGCAAATACCTTCTGGTCGACCACATCTTTCTAACCTGCTACATTTTTGGAAGGGGAGAGAACCCCTGGGGTGTCAGAAACGTAAGTAACATCATCATAAACACTTGGGGAGCAATCTCCCAACCACGCTTAGAAGGGCATATACACTATAACAAACGGATCCTGGAGGTAAAAACACACATACCCTACATTGGAGATGGGGACACATATCATATCTTGGAACGTGGGAGGGATAACATCACCCATCAAGAGGAAAGCTATTTTAAAATATTTAAATTCTAGAAAAGCAGATATAGCTATCCTCGAAGAAACCCACTTGAAACCTAGCGAACATTTGAAATTAAAACAGGGTTGGGTGGGGGAAGTCATCTACACTAATTACGAAAGTAGCAGAGCAAGAGGGGTGGCAATCCTTTTCCGTAAGAAGTTGAACTACACTATTACCCAGAAAATGATAGACCCACAGGGACGATATGTACTACTCAAACTGATACTAAATGAGACACCACTGCTGATAGGGGGGGTTTATGGACCACACACGCAAAAAAAAGAATTTTGGAATGTTTTTAATACATGCCTACTACAGATGGCGGACGTCCCAATAATACTAGGAGGGGATTATAATCTGACCCCACAAACACCTGCTGATAGGTACCTCAACCCGAATAGGGCGCCTCTGACCTCTACCACAGCCAAATACTCAAAAATAGACTCAACTATATTTCGCAAGTTCTGTAATGCGCTCCTTCTCTCTGATGTCTGGAGGGATAGGAACCCGGAGGCCAGGAACTATACATGTGTTACTCCTGCAAAAGACACGTTCTCTCGCATAGACTACTTCCTGGTCTCTGGGTCCTTGATCTCGGGGATCGGAGATGTAGGAATTGACGACCCGATACTTTCAGATCATGCCCCAATAACACTAAGAATTAGAGACAGACATCCAAGAGAGAGAGGTGCTAGGTGGTCATTTCCTAGGTATTTATTGCACGATGACAATTTCAGAAAATCCTTAATAGGAGAATGGTTAGATTACACCTCTATTAATCAGGAGCATAAGAGCGACTCTATTCTGTTCTGGGAAGCTGCTAAAGCAGTCCTAAGAGGAGCCACAATTTCATACGTTATTAAATTTAGGAAACAGAAACAGGCCAAAGAGAATCTACTGCTTAGACAGTTGTTGAATGCGAGGAATAGATACCTACGAAACCCTACACGTACCAATCGGGATAAATATAAAGACGTCAAAACACTTAGAGATACAGGGGTTATTCAAAGTACAGCCAGAGAACTGACAAAAATGCGCGCTAAATTCTATCGCCACGGTAATAAGACCGGTCGCATGCTAGCTAGGCTAACAAAGTTGACAGGAGGGTACAATACCATATCAGCAATTAAGAGCGATGGGGTGGTACACACGGACACACCAAATATACAGGCAGCATTTGGCCGCTACTACTCACAATTATATGCCTCCCAGGAGACTGATCCTCAAAATAGGGATAGGTTCTGGGAAAATATTTCCCTACCATCATTGACAGAGCCACAACAACAGGGGTTAAATGCTTCCATTACGGAAAGAGAGATAATCTCAGCCATTGGGAGGCTTCCGCTGGAAAAGGCATCCGGTCCGGATGGCCTCCCAGCGGAATTTTACAAAATTCTCCAACAAGAAATAGCAATCCCATTAACCTCCATGTACAATGATTTATTGTGTGGAAAAGCAGAAATATCTAGAAGGTTTACTGAGGCGAACATAACCCTCATTCACAAGCTGGGGAGAGATCCCTTAACCCCCGAGTCATATCGTCCGATCTCGCTCATGAACTCGGATTACAAATTATTCACTAAAATCCTGGCTGATAGGCTGGCGAGGGTATTACCAGAACTGGTTCATCCAAGTCAGACTGGATTTGTAAAGGGCAGGTCATCAGTAGCAAATGTACGCACGTTGCAATTTCTACTGACACATTACTGGGAAAGAGCAGGGAAGACCCGAGTGACACAACCAGAGGAGGCTTGCGTCCTCCTTGTAGACGCGGAGAAAGCCTTTGATAAGGTATTATGGGGACATCTATTCTACACCCTGGGGCGGTTTGGAATAGTTGGGAACTTCATACGCGCTTTACGCACCCTATACTCTGACCCCCAGGCATCTATACTTGTCAATGGGACACCATCAAAGCCTTTTTCCCTGAGTAGAGGCACAAGACAGGGATGTCCTCTGTCACCCCTTCTTTTTGACCTGGCTCTAGAGCCACTGGCAAGTAAGATCCGCCAAGATACTGAAGGTCTCAGAGTTGGAGAGGTAGTGCTACACTTATCCCTCTTTGCTGACGACATGGTGCTATATGTTCAAAACCCCAGAGTCAACATTCCCATATTGTTAAATATCATAGAGGAGTTTGGGCAAATATCGGGGTATAAGATCAACACCGATAAGACAGAATTGATATGGCTTTCTCATGCCAATGACATCCCTATACTCTCTTACAATTTTAAACGAGTGGAGACTAGTTTTAAATATTTGGGGGTGCGTCTTTCAAAAAACCCAACGGATTGGTATAATCTGAACTATACACCTCTCAAAAGTAACGCGACGGAACTTGTGGCCAGTTGGGCCAAGCTACCACTGTCTATCTCAGGCAGAATAAGTCTCATCAAAATGGTGTTGTTCCCCAAGTTGCTATACACGATGCAGATGTTACCATTGCTGCTACATAAGGCAGATGTGAAGTTCTGGAGATCCCTTTTCCTTGATTTTACATGGATGGGGAAAAAACATAGAATCCACTCAACCAGAATGATGAGCACAATAGATGCGGGAGGCCTCGCAGTCCCCAATGTAGAATTATACTGCTGGGCAGCACAGGCGAAATATGTCCTAGATTATGTCACAGTGCAGTCCCGCTTCGCGATAGCTGACCTGGAGCAACAAATTGTCGAACCCTGGACACTAGCTGTACTGCCATTCCTGACTACTGACAAAACGGACAAAATACTGACTGGCTACACACTCATACAACAACCTCTTAAAGCATGGGAAAAACTCTGTAAAAGACTAAACTGCCAACACGAACTCAGTAAGTACATTCCACTACAGGGAAACCCAGACTTCCTACCGGGTATGACTACGAAGGTATTTAGGGAGTGGAAGACCTTGGGACTGGATAGGATATCTAAAGTTCTTGACAGAGATGGAAAAACAATACACACTTTCGCACATTTACAAGAATCTTACACCCTCCCCCGCACACACCACTTCGCATATCTACAGGTAAAACATTATGCGGCTGAAGTGCTTAAGAGGTCAGAGGTCCCTGAAGACCCTAAGGGGGTAGCACAAATCTGCCACTTATACACGCAGGGGATTACATCTATCTCCCCCATTTACAAAGTGTTACAGGCGCCAGATAATAAAAGCACGACAACTCATATAAGCGCAAAATGGACCGAGATACTAGGAACACAAATAAATGAGGAGCAGCTACAGGAGAGCATTCAAAAAGTAAGAAAAGCCACATTATCAATGGATCTTAGAGAAATGCATACTAGAATGCTCGAATTAGCCTATATTACTCCAAAACTCTATAGAAAATGGGAAACTGCACACACTGGGAACTGTCCTAGATGCACGCAGACTCAGGCTGACTTGATGCACATGCTTTGGTCCTGCCCCAAATTGACCAAGTTCTGGGGCATGATACACCACTGGCTAAAGATCCTAAACATTCCAATAGGCACACTCACACCTCCAATGATCACACTACTAGACTGTCAAAGCCGAGACAGAAACACAACCCCATTTGTAAACAATGTCCTACTGTTAGCAAGGAAAATGATCTTTAGGAAATGGAGAGACAGTGAGCCACCAACACTAGCGCAACTAAAAAGAGAAATACTCACACAACTCTTGTATGAACAAATAGACACTATGGGAGACATTGCCACACGTACTGCTTGATTTATGAAGAAATGGGGAGTGTATATTCAGACTCTAGAAACCTCACAACAAGTGAAGATACTATATCCTATACGCAACTCAGAATACATTCTGGAAGCACAGGTTAGAGGAGAGTGGAGACTGGATTTTGAATGATACAGTAGCTATTTGCAATTCTGTAGGAACAGGCATTGAAAGGAGAATCTGACACCCCGGGGGGGAAGAGTGGATTAGTTGGTCGTACTGTTTTTTGTTTTGTTTTTTTTGGAAAATTTGGGGAGCCATGGGAGAGCATATTTGACTGTGGACATTCATTTTCACTGCGGATTATACTTAAACATCCTCTGATACCTTAATTATATTGTGATGTATGCAACAATATTTGTGCTAATATATCTTCCTGAATCATTGTCTATCATGAGAAAAGATGTTTGTACCATGTCTACCTCACGAAATAAATAAAGAATTTAAAAAAAAAAAATAAGAGAATATTCCCATGAATCATATGGTACGTTTTCTGAAGATAAAAGTTACTATAGAACCAAACTTAGTTCTAAAAAAGGGGAAATGAGTTGTAAATTATAACAGCATACTTAAAGGGACATGAAACATAATTTTTTTCCTTTCAGGATTAAGATAGAACATATCATTTTAAGCAAATTTGTAATTTACTTCTATTATCAAATTTACTACATACCCTTTATGTCCTTTGCTGAAGGACCAGCAATGCACTACAGAGAGATAGCTAGTCAGCCAATCCCAAGAGAGAAATATGTGAAAACACCAATCACCAGCTAGCTCCCACTATTGTAATATAACATATTATTGTAACATATTCTTTTTCAACAATGGATACCAAGAGAACAAAGCAAATTTGGAAAATATAAGTGAATTTAAAAGTGTCTTAAAATGACATGCTCTATCTGAATCATGCAAGTATAATATAGACTTTCTTATCCCTTTAACTTACACAAAGGCCTATGCTTCACTTTTAAAAAGCAACAGATGTCCGCTAGGTTTTACAATTTGTACCCATGCATTATACTAGCTTCAGTCAAACCAAAGACAAAAAGCACAGGAAAATGCATTCAGAGGGTCCTGAAATACAGCAATGCAGGATATTTGTGTAAGATTTCGATTACCAAAAATTCTCATTAGGTTTAAAGGAATAGAAAGATCAAAACTAAAATGTGTGCATTTCAATTTTACATAGAAGCATTTTTGCAATATATTTCCATTAGCAAAAAGGTTATTACTCTTTTTCAGCAGCATACACACATATGCTGCAAGTGCCCCTTTAATGAGTATTGAAACACCAAGACGTCTCAGAGAGTAACAGTGACTTAGTCTTCGCATTCACCATACACGCCACCACCACCTCTCTGAGCTTGAATACTGGTGTGCAGGCCCTCACAGCATATGTGCGTATACCGCTAAAAAATAGTAATAACTTTTACTAGATGCGTTTTTGCTAATGACAGTATGGCCCCCCCATGTACTTAAAGGCAAGTGGATAAGCTTCTCAACTCAAGAAGTTGTCCGCTTTCCTTCTCTACATACGGGCAGCGGATGAACAGGATCCGCCGCCCGTATGTCTCGTTACAGGCTCAGGTGAGCGTGTAAAGCCTGCCCCTTCTTTCGTGCAACCAATCGCGTGAGAGAAGGGACTGTCAATCACCCGCAGCGAGCGATGATTTCTCCTCGCCACCTCAGACCGCTGTTTCTTACACTCTATGCCACCTCTAGTACATAGAGCCCTATATTGCAAAAATGTTTCTATTTAAAATTGGAATGCAGCTATGCACATTTCAATTTTTACTTTTCTATCCCATTAAATGCAATTTTTATGCCCCTTTAAGCATGCCTGTATAAAGCTTTTGCAAACTTCTTCAAAGTGTTATCTTGTTTCCTGTTTTCAGGAATAAGAGAACTGGAACAATGCAAGTCTAAGAGGGACTCTTATTCAATACAGCCAACTCACCTTATCATTTTTGAACACATTACAATTAAAGGATGATTGAAACATATGGTTCAATATTATACCCACCAGCCTCCAATAATCTATTTTGTTAGCAACATTTGCATTGTTTTGAAGTCCAGGGACACACAACCTAAACAAAATCAAGAGGCTTTTTCAATAGATCTGCTTTTCTGTGGTCAGTCAGGGGTACCACACTAACCAAACAATTATTATGTAGCATGTTGATTATGAGGTCTCTCTGGATAGTAAACAAAAAATGCAATTAGTAGAGTTATATTACAGAAAAACTGGGCAAAATAAATAATGAAATTATACAGCATAAATAAACACTTTAGGAAGAATTACATTTTGAGTTGATGTCCCTTTAATTTTCGCATTGAACCGATAATGAAATTTGTGAACCAGTGACATTTTTCCCAATACATTCACCAACTGAACAGCTGAGAGGAAGAATCTAATATGGGACATGACATTTAAAGGGGAAAATGTGAAATACAATATAACTATTGCTTTGCTATATCTCCTTTCTTTAAAATAATTTGCCTCTGCCAAGGTGCTAACTTTGTTTCATCGTAACCCAGTGTTCGTAACTTTTCTGATTGTTCTTTTTCTCTCTCTTCCTCTTCTTTTTTTTTTTCTTCTTGTTCTTTTCTGCAAAGTGAAGATGCACAGAGGTTAGGCAGGGGCAGAGTTAAAACATTTTAATCCATATCAGAAACATATTTTTTTCACATACAGCAAATATAGACAAAAGTCTGTTCCTTACTCTCCTTAAAGGGATACTAAACCCAATTTTTTCCTTTCATTATTCAGATAGAACATACAATTTTAAGCAACTTTCTAGCTTACTCCTATTATCAATTTCTCTTCGTTCTCTTGCTATCTTTATTTAAACAGCAGGAATGTGAGCTTAGAAGCCGGCCCATTTATAGGTTCAGTACTCTGGATAGCGCTTGCTTATTGGTGGTTACATTTAGCAAACCAATAAGCAAGCATAACCCAGGTTCTGAGCTAAAAATGGTCCTCCTAAAAAGGAGTAAATTAGAAAGTTGATTAAAATTGTATGCTCTATCTGAATCATTAAAAAAAAGGGTTTAGTATCCCTTTAACTGATACTTTATCCCTGTGATATCACTATAGCTTACAAGTCAGCGGAAAAAAGTTACTAGCGACGAGTGAAAAAAGTCGCTAGACCACCCAAATATACGTAAAAGGCTACTTTCTGCTGGAATTTCTTTCTAGTCCGGGAATAACAGACAGACAGAAAAGGCAGGATATGTCCACCAGACAATCCATATACTATATATATACATACATTATACATATATATTATAGACACCCTATAGAAACTCTATACTCCATCATTTATAATCTACCAAACAAAAAATGTCACCAACTACATTCACGATGCATAAGAAACAATTTCTGTTTTCATCCGTGAAATCTGTATTATTGAGCCCAATGATGTACTGAATATCTTTTTCTTTCCAATGTACAGTATTCATCAGTGATAAAAATATAAGGTCTGATTGTTGAAAGTACTGCTGATTGAGGGCTCGCTTCCATTGTGCCGTAAAAAATGGAGCCGAAAGCTACCGAAGTGGCTGACAGCTAAAAGTAGTTTATGACTCCATTTCAGTACCAGGTTTCCATTGAAATATTTTGCGCACAGTCGCTCTTTTCATGTAGGTGCAAGTTTACGTTGTGTTAACGCTTCCATTCAACGAGTTTTTGAAAATGAACTAGTTGCTATAGTAACCTGACCATACACTAATATTTACGTTTAACGTCTGCGCTCCTTACCTGTAATCAACTCTAAAGAGAAACAAAAACAAAGATACACTTATTTATAATAACATATTTTTTTAATATTATATTTTCCACTTTATTAAAGGGACACTGAATCCAAAAATTTTGTTTTGTAATTCAGAAAGAGCATGCAATTTTAAGCAACTTTCTAATTTACTCCTATTATCAATTTTTCTTTGTTCTCTTGCTATCTTTATTTGAAAAAGAAGGCATCTATGCTTTTTTTGGGTTCAGTACTCTGGACAGCAATTTTTTATTGGTGGATGAATTTATCCACCAATCAGCAAGGACAACCCAGGTTGTTCACAAAATTGGGCCGGCATCTGAACTTACATTCTTGCATTTTAAATAAAGATACCAAGAGAATGAAGAAAATTTGATAATAGGAGTAAATTAGAAAGTTGCTTAAAATTTTATGCTCAATCTGAATCATAAAAGAAAAAATTTGGGTACAGTGTCCCTTTAATATATGTAATATGTAATGCTGCCCAAGGCATAGGTCTAGTTTAAATTTTGTAGATATGTACTTGCATATATTTTTGTATGTAAATACATACTGATATTTCCATAAGAATTTTTCTACTTTGAAACACTTGCATTATTTGCAGGTTTTAAAATTTCAATTGGTAATAGGTCTCAAAAAGCAAAAATGTTTCCTCTTTTACACCTAGATGAGCTGGGTGTAATTTTTTTGAATGTATCGACAGCCTCCGACAGTGTATTAACTGTTTCCGCTTTCATTGGAAACCTGGTATAAGCTATCACTTAACAGCTTCTAATATTTTTATGGGACGCAAAATACTTTCTATGGGACGCAATATTGAGGTATAACGCGCCATCAGATGCAATAGAAAAACGACCATTTTTTCGGTTTGCAACCTCGCACAAACCTAATTACGGCTCTTTGGAAATGAGCCCTGAGTGATCATGCCTCATATGTTGACAAAAACATATTCACCTGGCATTATAAAATGTTATGGCAATCTTGGCACAAACGGCAAGCAGCCTATAGGGAGTTACAAAGGGGAAATAAAAACATGCCAACAAAAAATTACTCCTAACACCATACAACAAACCCAGGAACAGTGATGGTGGAAGTCAGGCATGTCTTCCATCTTGCCAACGGCTATATAATAAAAAAGAACTCTGTGTATGCTTAGGCCTCCCTCATAGTTAATAATGGAAACGTTTTCATTCAAAAGTATATATTTTTTGTTGCTAAATTAACAAATTATAAAACAAATACAAGACAGCACAAAAAGCAAATAATTTTTAGGTGTGTTTCCCCATAACCGACAATAATTTTGCTACACAACACAGCAGAGAACTTATTGTGTACCCTGAGCCTTCCTCAATAATGAAGTATATTTTGATTTGTTAAATTTATTATAACATTAATAATTTTTAAATGACTAAGTCAACTATAACAAAATATTCTCAGCTTGCGGATAACGTTTGCTCTTTGTGTTTTCTTACAGTTTTTAATTTTGTTAATTTGTTAATAAAGTTTATGATTTTTGAAATAAGGCTCTTTAATTATCCACTATAAGGGCATACCAGAGAGTATGGAGTTATTTGTTTGGAATTAATGTAAAAACACTGATCATCTACTATGAGTACCAGTGCACTCAGCTCTGCACCTAGCTACTTAATAAAACGCCTCAAAGGGACAGTTTAGTCAAAATTAAACTTTCATGATTCAGAGCGAGCAGGCAATTTTAAGCAACTTTCTGATCTACTCCTACTATCCATTTTTCTTTGTTCTCTTGAAAAAGCACCTGGGTAGGACTTGCGGATTGGTGGCTAAATGTAGCCACCAATCAGCAGGCGCTACCCAGGGTTCTGAACCAAAATCAGGCCAGCTCCTAAGTTTACATCCCTGCAATTTCAAGTAAAGATACCAAGAGAACAAAGAAAAATTGATAATAAGAGTATATAGAAAGTTGCTTAAAATTGCCTGCTCCATCTGAATCATGAAAGTTTAATTTTGACTAGACTATCCCTTTAATAACAATTTTTTGCGTAAAAGCTAGACACAGGAAACTCCATCAAACAGTCAATAGCGTGCAGATTGTAATTCTTGTAAATTATGATTTATTTTGTGCAAAATTTAATGCAAAATACACTCATATATGCAATCTCAAGCATTTTTGTTGGCCTGTGCGCCAAATCAAAATAATGCGCCGAACATCAGTTCTCATTTGCCACCTCTATAGGTTGTGCTCTTCATGCCTCTGTTTACTCTTTATAGGATTAAGAGAAGACTTAGTTCTGCGCTAGTTGCTGAGCAGTGTTAGCTTATTTCAACCATATTCCAATGAAACAATCGAAAAAAATCTGTCGCCGCATCACAAAAATAGTGAAAAACAATATGCTAAGTTGGGAGACAGGCGAAGTTACCTACGTGTTACTGTGTATAAGAAGGTGAAACATATGAGAAGTGTAGTGTTTTCTTCTGAACTGGACCTTTTCTTGCAGCGGCTTACATAATGTGGTAGTCATTTAGGAGTTCAGATCTATCATTAATCCCTTATGTTCGTATCCTGATGATTTTAAATAAGATCAGCTATTAAAACTGGCATTTTGGTTGATGTGAGACCCAGCAATTACATACTCCCCTTAAGGCAGGGCCGGATTGGCCTATCAGGATACCAGGAGATTTCCTGGTGGGCTGCAGCAGCTGGGGCTGGAAAGCTACAATTTAAAGGGGTGATTAATGGATGCAATTGGGTTGTGGGAGTGCTATATAACATGAATCTGACATTTTTATGTAATACAAAGTAATATAATTTAATTCTGAAAAAATATTGGGGAAGGAGTGTCCTAATAATCTCCTTTGAGAAAAATAGGGCATGTGAATTCAACTGACTCAACAGAAAATAGGGCTGGTCTTCATATTTTTCCAGGGCTGCTTTTTATTCCCGGTCCGGCCCTGCCTTAAGGACTCTACTGATTTATAATTTGCGAAAATTGGTTTGATTGTAGTGTTTCCATCTTTTTTGTTGATACGTTAGTATTAAGCATAATTCAATCTGTAGATTTGGGAAGAAAAAGCTAACAATTTCCTATTATGTAAACTGAATACACCTAGGGAAAACAAAGAATGAAATGTACATATGAATAACTATAAAACAAACTAAGAGGTAGTTCTCAATGCCAGGCAGCAGCTTAAAGGCTAATAAAATGTTACCATGCATAAAACAAGGGAAAATGCAACTGAAAAAAAGCATAATTCTACCACTATTTAAATCCCTGGTAAGACCTCACCTTGGATATGGGGTACAGTTTTTTGTACCACTGCTGACAAAGGAACTTGTAGAACTGGAAAGGGTTCAGAAAAGTGTGACAGAATTAAAACGGATAGTGTAAATTATGATAAATTTATTTAGGAACATTCCCTTAAGAAAAAAAGATGCTGACAAGGAGGTAATGAGTTAATTACTTTATAGAAATATATCTAGAGTCGGTAAAAGAGGCTGTCAGGTATGTTTGTCAAATGATGAAAAGCTACAGTACATTTAAATACAGGGAATTGTAATACTAAACGTTATTTAAAGGGACAGTCTACTCCAGTTTATTGTTTAAAAATATAGATAATCCCTTTATTACCCATTCCCTAGGTTTGCATAACCAAAACTGTTATATTAATACACTTTTTACCTCTGTTATTACCTTGTATCTAAGCCTCTGCAGACCGCCCTCTTATCTCAGTTCTTTTGACAGACATGCATTTTAGCCAATCAGTGCTGACTCATAAATAACTCCACAGGAGGGAGCACAATGTTATCTATTTGACACACATGAACAAGTAGTGTCTAACTGTCAAAAACTGTCAAAATGCACTGAGATAAGAGGCAGTTCAATAGCTTAAAAATTAGCATATGAGCCTACCTAGGTTTAGCTTTCCACAAAGAATACCAAAAGAACAAAGCAAATTTGATAAGTTAATTGGAAAGTTGTTTAAAATGACATGCCCTATTGGAATCATGAAAGTTTTGTCCCTTTAAGGTAAAAGAGAAGCCATCAAACTTGCTAAAGTGTTTTTAGAAATGAAAACAAAGTGCGGAAAAAAAAATTCAGTTTATGAGATTTGGCCTTTATTTGTACCTAAATGAGACCAATTAATATGTGTTTCAATGTGGTTTTGTGTGTCTTCTTGTGACTCAACCACATATAAATGATAGCAATGCAGAACAGTCTACATTCAAATAATGAATTTGAATGAATTTAGTCCAAATTTTGTTCTTAAATTAATTAATGAAATTAGTTTAGTTAAACAAACTAATTATTAAATATTAAAATTGTTCCTTCATTCATTCATTTAGTGTGCCCCTATTAAGTGGAAAACTAAATGAATGAACATATTTTGTATAAGTTCACTAGCTCATTTAACAAAATGTGTTTAGTTAATGAACACATTTTGGACAAAAATTGTTCATATTTGTATTCAAATTTTTGCAAGTGTCTACTAGATAGTATTTAGTTAAATGGGGTGTATACAAACCAGGGGATCTGCACAATAATTCCTAGTAGCAATCAATGTACAAATTGTATCAGCAATCCTAAATTTGCACATCTTCCTTTATTGGATATTCACTACAATACAAATAGACCTAGACTGTTTATATTGTCTTCAATTTGAAATAAATGAAGGGAATTCTGCTAACAGTTTTATATTAGTAATTCAATTGTAAAACTTGGCTGACCTACTTGCATCTTCATTCAAGTCATTACTAAACAATAGAGGAGCATGCAGTAAAAAACTAAAAAAACAATCTACAGTGCAGCTATTGCGTTAATTACATTTTTGTTAGACTAGTTACAACCACCATTTGCCTTATTTGGAGGAGCCAATCAGGACTTGTTATTGAAGTAGACACAGCCAACACTGACATTTTGTAAAAAAAATTATCTTCCGTTGTATTGCATTTCTTATCTGATATTCTCTGCTGAGGCCAATTAGAGACATATATGTGGCAGGGTTAAGCTTGTAAAGCCGGTTATATTCAGTTCCAATCATCAGAACTGGAAAACTTTAATTTTTCAGCACTATATTACAGGAAAGTGTATTGCAAAGTTGTTTTACTACAGATAATCAAAATGTTTCATAAGTTAAACTTTCATGATTCAGATAGAGCAATGTTCCAATATACTTCTATTATCTAATTTGCCTCATTCACTTGGTATCCTTTGTTGAAAAGCATACCTAGGTAGACTCAGGACTAGCAATGCACTAGTGGAAGCTAGTGATTGTTGGCTGCACATATAAGCCTTTTGTTATCGGTTCACCCTATGGGGCCAAATTATCAAGCTCCGAACAGGGCTTGATGCCCCATGTCTAAAGACCGCTGCTCCATAACTTGTCTGCCTGCTCTGAGGCGGTGGACAGAAATCAACCCGATCTGGTTGATTGACACCCCTGCTAGCGGCCGATTGGCCGCGAATCTGCAGGGGGCGGTATTGCACAAGCAGTTCACAAGAACTGCTTGTGCAATGATAAATGCTGACAGCGTATGCTGCCGACATTTATCGATGTGCAGCGGACATGATACGCTACATTGTATCATGTCCGCTCGCACTTTGATAAATATGCCCCTATGTGTTCAGCTTGCTCCCAGCAGTGCATTGCTGGACATTCAACAAAGGATCCAAAGAGAATGAAGGAAATTTAAAGGGGCAGTCAACACCAAAATTGTTATTGTTTTAAAAGATAGATAACTCCTTAACTACCCATTCCCCAGCTTTGCACAACCAACATTGTTATATTTATACACTTTATAACATTTAAACCTCTACATTTCTGCCTGTTTCTAAGCCACTATGGACAACCTCTTATCACATGCTTTTTTATTAGGTTTTCACAACAGGAGACTGCTAGTTCATGTGGGCTATATAGATTACATCGTGCTGACGCCCGTGGAATTGCGGCTGACATTACACTAATTGGCTAAAATGCAAGTCAATAGATAATAACTAAATAGTCCTAGTCATGTGATCAGGGGGCTGTCAAAAGAGGCTTAGATACAAGGTAATCACAGAGTTAAAAGGTGTATTAAAATAAACATGTTGGGTGTGCAAAAGTGGGGAATGGGTAATAAAGAGATTTTCTATTTTTTTAAACAATACAAAATTTGGAGTTGACTGTCCCTTTAATAAGAGAAGTAAACTGAAAAATTGTTTAAAAATTGCATGCGCTATCTGAAACACAAAAAAAGAAATTTGGGTTTCATGTCCCTTTAATATTGACATTTGATTTAGTGACATAAAGATGTCATGGGGCTGCATGAGAACTGCTCACATAGAAGTCCTTTTAATAAAGTTGACATTTGTGATACCGTGTCCCTCTGTTTTTACGCGCAAGCTAACCTGACGTGTGCAAAAAAAAAAATATATACAATATGGCGTGCGCAATGACCTTTTCCCCCATATAAGTCAATGGAGCAAAAAAAGTGGGGGGAAAACCCTACACCCTACTTGCACGCAAACCTGATCGCATATTCTCAAGTGCACTAACTTGACATGAAATATATTACATTCCAATGTTCTTCACATAGCAGAATATGTTGTATTTATTCATAAATACGTATTTCTACATACATCGGTTGGTATTTTGGTACAATATATATTTATACCTACATTTATATATATATATATATATATATATATATATATACATGATTATATATAGGTATAGATATATACACATATATATAGGAATATCTATTTATAAATACTTAGAACATATTCTGCTATGTGCAGAACATTGGAATGTTAAATATTTACAGTAAATACACAGTCTAACACTTTATTAGATATGAATATTGCATAAATATGCTTTTACATGTTTTCATCTACTTGACTTGGGCACAAGACCTTGAAAAGCCTTTTGAATGTCATCTATATAACTTACTTTGCTATGGCCAATTAGGGACAAATATAAACAAGTTCCTGCCCATATTAACCAGGAGAATGTCAGTGTGTCAGGGTTCTCAATTCTACAGAATGCATTCTAGACTTTCTGGGGTGATGGAAACACAATGTTCATAGTTAAATTACAGGAAAAGAAGACAAAATAAGTAATTTTTGTGTATTATAACTTCTTTTTTTAATTATTTATAATGAAATATTATCGTTTAGATTACAAGTGTTTTTTTTAGGAGTTTTTCAGTGCACTCCTATAAAAGTCTATTATGTGAAGGATTTAGTGCACTCATGCTATCAGAAATCCAGTATTATATGTGCTCAAAGCTTTATCTTGAGCGATAAAAATGCTTTCAACTTGTAATGATATTAAAGGGATATGAAACCCAAAAAAAATCTTTTGTGATTCAGACAGAGCATACAATTTTAAAAAAAGTTCCCAATTTACTTCCATTATCAAATTTGCTTTGTTCTCATGGTATTCTTTGTTGATTGAAGAGATACCTAGATAGATGTTTGGAGCACTACATGGCAGGGAAAAGTGCTGCCATCTATTACTCTTGCAAATGAAAAATACTCTTGCAAAACTGTTGCTATATAGTGCTCGAGACACGTGCACGCTCGTGAGCATACATCCCTTCAAAAAAAGATACCAAGAGAACGAAAAAAATGGATAACAGAAGTAAATTAGAAAGTGCATGCTCTATCTGAATCATGAAAGATCAAATTTGGGTTTCATGTCCCTTTAACGCACAATAGGGCAAACATTTTTGCACTCTGCTTGTAATCTAGTTTTCAATGTGGGATGAAATGTTGAGTTTAATGTCCCTTTAATTCAGTTATTTTTTAATATGAAAACATTGTTTAGTTCCAATCAATAAAAAAAAACTGATACAATTATAAGCGATTCATTCAGAATTAAAATAAATATCCAAATAAGCAGTACTCACCTTTTTTGTTCTCTGTCAGAAATAGGATGAAAAAGAAAACACAAAAGAATGGATTAGTCCACATTTAAACAGTTATATTTATCATATATAATGGTTTTCTGATTAAAAATAAATCTTACCTCTCTTCTTCCATCTTCTTCCTTAAGATTTCTCTACGCCAGGCCGGCATGCTAGACAAGCGGGCAGATTCCTCCTGTTCCTATAATAGATTAGATGGTTACAACAGATATGTTAAATATGTATATCCTAAAATAAGATTTAAATTGAGAGCATAATAGGGAAAATTGATATTGTGCCACTTTGTTTCCTGCTACTAAATTTCGTCAACAACTTACAATAACAGTTGGTCTAATGCTCATGTGTTGAAGAATCTTAAAAATACATTATGGTGTTATCTATGCACCTGTTACAAACATGTTTAGTTAATGGGAGCTTTAACATTGTAGGTAGAAAGGATTATTTACTAGAAACACAAATAGTATTTATATTATTAGCTCTTAGGAGTAGAGTTCTCTTCCTCTTGTCTTTTTTTTTAAAGAAATTCTGTTTTATTTTTAGTTCTTTTTTATCATTATATAGGGATGATCTAAAGTTTTCGGCTCTTAAGAGATTATTTTAGATATATCATCAGTACTGTGAGGTCCCTCAAATAATATTATTAAGGAACATGTTAGCTTGTTTATCTTGCTATAAAGGGTTCTGGATGTGAAGAAACTCCCCCGAAGAGTTAGAGCATGATGATCTAAAGATCTCCACTCTGGCAAATTTATCTAACAATTCCCATCACTCCTGTGAGTTCCCTCAAATAATTTTAGCAAGCCAAATTGTAGCATGAGAGCTGTTTATTTCGCTATGCCAGATTCTGTATGTGAAGGAAAGACACCTACATTAAAATATAAAGCTAAAACAAAAAAAAAAACACAAACATTTTCAGTGATTTCTCTCCATACCGCTGACTTTTTGATCAGTAGGCCCTTAGCATGATTTCTCTCCAAGATGTGTTTGATCATCAGCCCTTTAGTGTCATTAAGCGCTCATACTTGTGTAGCCAGATTTACAGAATTTGAAGCCACTTTATAAATAATTGACAACACTATTTGTACGCATGAAATGCTGCTCAATTCTTCACCCACTTTAATATAGAACTTGTGTATTACTCTGACTCATTACTGTATGCTCTGAGCCCACATAAAATGTTTAAAATTGTTATATAGTCAACGAACCAACTAAATAAATAAAATATAAAAATAAAGACTTTGCATAGTCATTGCATAAGTTTACCATTTCTAAACTATGGCACCTTTAGCTTAAATACCAGTAATACAATATATGCCAATGTCTCAATATTGTCTTTACTTTTCCATTGCAATTATTTTTGGCTTTAATCTAGCAACTTTATTACTAGATGGTATTATAAATATATTTGTATACCTCTCCTGAAGAATATAGGAGAAAAAAGACATTTTTGGGGATAAGCAAATGCTGCAATAGTGCAAACATTAATGCAACATTGCAGTTACGGTAGCAGTTTTGCAGGTAACATTTTCAATATGGCAGTAATGTTGGACACTAAGATTACTTCTGGATTGATAAAGAGTATTCTCAACACTATACATAAATGTCCATAAAAGTCAAATGTTCATGAACATGTCATTTTAAACCACTTTTCAGTTGGTGGCTATGCACATATGCCTTTTGTTATTGGCTCAATAGATGTATTCACCTCCTACTTACAGGAACCAAGTGACAGTGCAGCGGTTACTTCCCTTGCAAAGTTCAGACCAACAGCCTTGCAGCAAACCAACTCTCCGCTATGCAGGAAGTAGTAGCAACGTCATCAAGACTCCAGCATAACTTTCTAATTTACTCCTATGATCAATTTTCTTTGTTTGCTTGGTATCTTTATTTGAAAAAGCAAGAATGTAAGCTTAGGAGCCGACCCATTTTTGGTTCAGCACCTGGGTAGTGCTTGCTGATTGGTGGCTACATTTAGAATATACATATGTACAATACAGATGACCGTAAAGGGACAAACAACCTAAAAAAAATCTTTCATGATTCAGATAGAACATACAATTTTAAACAACTTTCCACTGTACTTCTTTTATCCCATTTTCTTCCTTTTCTTTTTATCCTATGTTGCAAAGCAGGAAGGTAAGCTCATGAGCGTATATGTGTCTGCAGTACGATTTGGCAGCAATTTTGCCACAATGCAATTAGCAAGAACACTAGATGGCAGCACTATTTCCTGTTATGCAGTGCTCCAGTCATGCGTGTCTACCTATCTAGATATCACTTCAACAATGAATAACATGAGAATGAAGCCAATTTTATACTAGAAGTAAATTGGAAACGTTTTATAAAATGTATTCTCTACCTGACTCATGAAAGAAAAATGTGGGTTTCATGTCCCTTTAAGTGTTTGAAATCCATGGTTGGAACAATATTATATATTCAGCTCCTTTGCCAATAAATGTTTGAGTTTGCAGAATCATAAATCCCTGACAGCTTATTCATAACCTAAACTGTTGATTAAAGGGCCATGATGCCCAAATTTTGAAACACTTGAAAGTGATGCAGCAAAGCTGTAAAAAGCTGACTAGAAAATATAACCTGAACATCTCTATCTAAAGAAGAAATATATTTTACCTCAAAATATCCTAAGTATTCAAACCCAATCGCAAAGGACTTTAAGCAGCAAATCAGTATGCTTGTCCCGGGACAGGCAAGGGAGTGAGCTTTGTGCACACTCATATTATTTCCCTATTCAGTTTAAGGAAGTTTACTAGGAAATCTCATGAGAGTTAAGTCAAATATCATGAGCTCACAGTAAAAGAGTTCATGACCCCAGCACTGCTGATGCTGATTGGCTGCAGTTCATTTTTTTTTATCGGAGCTGGGCAGCAGCTGAGTATAACTTTTTACACAGAACTTACTCTGCTGAGCTGAGGAAATTGTGAGGTAAAATATCTTCCTTTTTTACATAGAGATCAGGTGATATTTTTCTATCAGCTTTTTACAGTTATACTGCATCAGTTTCAAGTGATTTAGCATATGAGTATTTTGTCCCTTTAATTAGATTAAACTTGCTGTAGCCTCTTGGTCAGTTTCATTTTATTAAAATGCTACATTGTTTGTTTTGTAAATCAAAAATGAAATAAAAATATTTATTTTTATCTCTCCTTCAAATGCATAGTGTTACGGAACATATCATAATGACCCAATAAAATTGGCACCTGCTAACAAAAGCTGCTGCTGACCTTTATGATTTAGAGATAGGAAAATGTTGGATAATCTTATTTTACTTTAGATTGGATCTGAGGAAATGACCCATATGATGCATAGAGGCCTATGTATCAAAGGTCTTGCGAACCTGATCCGACAGTGTGGATCAGGTCCACAAGAACTCGCTGAATGCGGAGAGCAGTACGCTCTCCGTATTCAGCATTGCACCAGCAGCTCACAAGAGCTGCTGGTGCAACGCCGCCCCCTGCAGACTCGCGGCCAATGGGCCGCCAGCAGGGAGTTGTCAATCGTACTCGATCGTGTTGAATTGTGGCGATTCCTGTCCGCCTGCTCAGAGCAGACGGACAGGGTTATGGAGCAGCAGTCTTTAGACCGTTGCTTCATAACTGCTGTTTCTGGCGAGTCTGAAGACTCGCCAGAAACACGGGCCCACAAGCTCCATAAGAAGCTTGATAAATGGGCCTCATTGACAGTATTGGCTTTAGCAATCCCACCAACCAGGAATTCTGCACTATATTTCGACAAAAAAATATACACATTGAATTCAAGTTCCAGGGGTCAAGTCCTACAAAAAAAGGGAACTCTCCAAGACTTCGACCCCCCTCACAATTAATATTGTTTCATACACACACACTGTATTTATATGTGTATAATCTATACACCTTGGTTAACAAAAGCAAATTAAAACCAATGAAGGCTGGAATGGTTGCCTTTGAGTCTGAGACTCCTCCTCTGTCACAGAGTCTCATCCACTTAAGGTGCAATAGTACTATTTTTGCTGAGGGGAGCTAAATAACCTCAGAGGAAGCCACACAGAAATGTAAGTACCATATGTTCCATACAGTGTGGGGTGATCACACAGCAGGCCCGCTGACAAGCTTGTATTTAATGTACTGTAGGAAGTATTGCTGCCCATTACTAGAGGATCTCACTATCCCTCTAACCAGACTGTGCTCTAGCTCCTCCCACCATCAGCATTAGTGTTTACTGAAGCTTTTCTGTTCTCTGTCCAGGGGAACTTAGTTCATTCTGCAAAAATAGTAAAGGAGCTCCGTCCCCATGCGTTCCCACTGAACTTGACCCCTAAATTCAACACTGGCCTTTTTTTTTACATGTTTGCAAGTATTCCAAGACGATTTGCAATAATTCTATTATGTTGCAAATGTGTAATCCACAGACGACTTTTTAAATGTGTATATCAATATGTAGGGGCATATCTATCAAGCTCCGTACGGAGCTTGAAGCCCCGTGTTTCTGGCGAGCCTTCAGGTTTGCCAGAAACACCAGTTACCCTCCTACTGTCCAGTAGGACCGCTAAAGACCGCTGCTCCATAAACTGTCCACCTGCTCTGAGCAGGCGGACAGACATCGCCGCAATTCAACCCGATCGAGTACTATCAGGTTGATTGACACCCCCTTGCTGGCTGCGAATCTGCAGGGGGCGGCATGGCACCAGCAATTTACAAGAGCTGCTGGTGCAATGCTGAATACGGAGAGCGTATTGCTCTCCGCATTCACCGAGGTCTGTCGGACCTGATCTGCACTGTCGGATCAGGTCCAACAGACCTTTGTTGAATAGGCCCCATGGTCTATATTCATTAAACCTATATTTACTACTATTGTATTGTCCCTTAGTAGTGGCCAGAACAGACATTTACATATGTCTATGTTTTTAATAGACAGATATATGATATCCTGTACAGCTAACAAGATCTGAAGGAGACATTAAAACAACGGAGATCACTACCTCGACCTCTAGAAACAGCGTTTAGCGTTTGCACTGGTTTGCCTCTTCTCTCAGGGCATTTTGACAGTTTTTCACCACTAGAGGGTGTTAGTTCATGTGTGTCATATAGATAACACTGTGTTCATGCACGTGGAGTTCCAGTGAGCTAGCTCTGATTGGCTAAATTGGATGTCTGTCAAAAGATCTGAAATAAGGGGGCAGCTCACAGAGGCTTAGATACAAGGTAATCACAGAGGTCAAAAGTGTATTTATATATCTTTGTTGGTTATGCAAAACTAGGGAATGGGTAATAAAGGGATTATCTATCTTTTTAAACAATAACAATTCTGGTGTAGACCGTCCCTTTAAATATTTATAGTTGTCATAGGTAAATTGAGTGATAGCAAAAATGTTAAAAAATTTCTGGTACTTTGGGCAAGTTTTTCTCTAAAATTCCTGGTAGCGAAGGGGTTAAGGACCCTATTTATCAAGCAGTGGAAACTGTTTTGGAGCCCTCACTCATGTGAAGTGCCGTAGTCAAATCACTGAGAACTTGCTTCTCTGGGGTGATTGATGTGAATGTTTGGCTGTACCATAACAGGGAGTGTTGCAATAATAAATGCAGTGGACGCAGCTTGCCTCGAATGCAGGTAAATAGGTTCTTAGCTGGAAACTTTGTACACCCATCTGTTGATAAGTGGGGCCCTAAGTATTTATTTTTGCTCAATTTCCTGTAAAATAACTGAAAAATGTGTTCCTTCCACTCATCTCAAAATGGCTGCAAATAAAGAACATGCTACATAGGGGCCGAATTATCAAGCTCCGAATGGAGCTTGATGCTCCTATTTCTGTGCGAGCCTTCAGGCTCGCCGGAAACAGAAGTTATGAAGCAGCGGTCTAAAGACCGCTACTCCACAACTTGTCCACCTGCTTTGAGGTCACGGACATCAATCCGCCCGATCCTATACGATATGGCTGATTGACACCCTCTGCTAGCGGCTGATTGACCGCAAATTCGCAGGAGGGTGGCATTGCACAAGCAGTTCACAAGAACTGCTTGTGTAATGATAAATGCCGTAGTATTTTAAATAGTGATTCAACGTTTAAATCGCAAACTCTTAACCTATACTGCCACTCTAAAAAATATCTCCTTCCCAGATATTATATACAGTTAAATAATTGAAGTTTAAACTAGAGGGCGCTCAAAGCTATAGGTTGCTGATAGATTTTAACACAATTGATGGCATTCACTTATACTCAAAGCCTTTTGTGACACTAGTTTGGATACTACATTTTAAAAACTTTCATTAGATATATAACGCCTTACAATATTATAACTTAAAGAACATTTATTCTAGTAAAAACAAATGAACAAATATACAATAATTAACAAATACACAGAATTAGAGTTGCAACTCTAGTGGTTAAAAAAAATGCCAAAAAATATATAAGGTATACTGAATTTAAAGTGCACTATTAGTAGTTGGGTGATATCAATTCCCAGACTTTTACAGGATAGTCATAAAAAATGGCATAAAAATGGCACAAACAGTGTTTTTAAAAAACAATTCTAAACTGCATTATTCACAAAAAAACCTTGATTAATGAGATTGTGGGCATATAGATTTCATAAAGAGTCTCCTTCAAATGTAAAGTTCTCTTGTTGGTTAATTCTTCAACCTTAATCTTATGAAATGTTTGATAATCTGTAATGTTAGGTTGTTATATAAAGTCTAAACAATGTATCCCCTTTAACTTGAAACAGTCCTTTGGTGTCTCAGAGGATAAAGAACTGAAGGGAAATGAACCAATGAAAAAGGAGGATCTCATTTAAAAATGTGGAAGGAAGTCACATACGGCATCTTGAAAAAGCCCTATACACAGGGTGAAATGCGTAGAAAGCCGAAGGAGAGTGACTGAAGTGAAAGAATTAATACATACCCCCAGAGGATCCGTGACTGCCAGATATTAATTTCCCAAAGACGTTTCAGCGTACTATAGTACTTAAGTGCGGAACATCAGGGAATCTAACAGCCAGCGGTGAGGGAGGTTTTACCTTAGATCAAATACTTGCGCAAGTATAGAAGAAAAAAGTTACATGAAGAGCAACTCTGACGTGACTATACGTCAGATCAAGAAAAACCGTTACCGCTTAGCGGTCTAATCTCAGCTTCCACCGAAAGAAAGAGACAAAAATACAAAGTAGCTAAAGAAACAAATAAGAGAAGGTTCAGTAAGAGAGACATATATGAAATTTGGGAACAATAACATGCATTAAGGATCTGGGATAAGCTTTATCCTCTGAGACACCAAAGGACTGTTTCAAGTTAAAGGGGATACATTGTTTAGACTTTATGTAACAACATAACGCTACAGATTATGAAACATTTCATAAGATTAAGGTTGAAGAATTAACCAACAAGAGAACTTTACATTTGAAGGAGATTCTTTATGAAATCTCTATGCCCACAATCTCCTTTAATTAAGGATTTTTTGTGAATAATGCAGTTTAGAATTGTTTTTTAAAAACACTGTTTGTGCCATTTTTTATGACTATCCTGTAAAAGTCTGGGAATTGATATCACCCAACTACTAATAGTGCACTTTAAATTCAGTATACCTTATATATTTTTTGGCAATTTTTTTAACCACTAGAGTTGCAACTCTAATTCTGTGTATTTGTTAATTATTGTGTATTTGTTAATTTGTTTTTACTAGAATAAATGTTCTTTAAGTTATAATATTGTAAAGAGTTATATATCTAATGAAAGTTTTTAAAACGTAGTATCCAAACTAGTGTCACAAAAGACTGAGTATAAGTGAATACCATCAATTGTGTTAAAATCTATCAGCAACCTATAGCTTTGAGCGCCCTCTAGTTTAAACTTCAATTAATGATAAATGCTGACAGCTTATGCTGTCAGCATTTATTGATGTGCGGCGGACATGATACGCTACATCGTATCATGTCTGCTCGGACATTAATAAATTGGCCCCATAGTCAGTGCTTGTTTACTGTGGAAGTTCTGACCCTAATTGGCCACAGCAAATGACAGAAGATAAACAATACTCAAAGATTCTTTTCAAGGGGTATCTCTAAACAGCAAAAACCTGCATTCCGATCCTTTTTAGGATTCAAATGTAAAAAGATGGCGGCCACGTGGCCGCGTGTGGCATTCGACTAATTTTGGAAGCCCGATTTATTCTGGTGAAAGTTTAATGCACTAAGATATGTTCAAATCCAGCTAATTGCTATGAGTGGCCGCCGCCTTCTTTTTCAAACACCCCACATCCGCTCACTTTAGCCCCTTATAACGGCTTTGTGCAGTTATTTTTTTTTATTTTATTTTTTTTAAAAAGATGCTCATATTTTTTTATATTAAAACTGAACTGTCCACTTTATTTTTGGGGAAATTGGGGGATATTTTTTTTCATTAACCAGAGATGTATGCTAGCGCAAAGTGCTACCCGCTAGCTCGCGATAGCATTAACCAGCCACTCGTAATGGCTGGTTATTTAGTGTGCGCACGTAAATAGGCAAATTTGCTGTTTAAGGGGGCATGTTAAATTAGAGCTTCACTTGTAATCTATCTAGCCCTATATGGTGACTTGCTATTTATATACAGGCGTAGCATAAATTGACAAAATGGCCCTCCTTTGGGAAATCATTATTGTGTTTATATACTTATAAACATGTGTTCTATACCTACTCATTTTCTGTATAATTTGCAAGATGGTGCATAATGGAAAAATAATGGGCGCGATCCGATATAGATCGCAGTTTGCGGCGCAAGCGAGGAGACCGGCGTCGCCCGCAGTTTCAGCTCGCAACTCGAGCCATCCCATATAGGTCGCCGTCAGATGCTAACGTGCCGTAAGTCTCACAAACCAGCGATGTCCAGAAATCTGCGTAAGTACAAATTTCTGGCGTCGCCAGTGACTTGCGGCACGTTAGAATCTGCCGGCGCCTATAAAACCTGACTAAAGTCTAAAACACCCGCACTGTCTAACACGCCTCCCTAACATAGCCCGCACTGTCTAACACGCCTCCCTAACATAGCCCGCACTGTCTAACCCTCTATCCGCTATCCCCCCTCACTAGCCTAACAATAAAAAAGCTATTAACCCCTAAACCGCCGCTCCTTTACCCCGCCGCAACCTAATAAAGTTATTAACCCCTAAACCGCCGCTCCCGTACCCCGCCGCCAGCTATATTATATCTATAACCCCCTAAAGTGAGCCCCTAACACCGCCGCCATCTATATTAAAATTATTAACCCCTAATGTAAGCCCCTTACACCGCCGCCATCTCTATTAAAATGATTAACCCCTAATTTAATCTACCTACCCCGCCGCCAGCTATATTATCTATATTAACCCTAAGTATATTATAGTTAATATAGTTATTACATTATATATATATTAACTATATTAACCCTAATTATATTAGGGTTAATATAGTTACTATAGTATTTATATTAACTATATTAACTCTATCTAACCCTAACACCCCTAACTATATTTATATTAAATTAATCTAATTAATTTATAAACTAAAATATTCCTATTTAAATCTAAATACTTACCTATAAAATAAACCCTAAGATAGCTACAATATAATTAATAATTACATTATAGCTATGTTAGGGTTAATATTTATTTTACAGGTAAATAGTTAATTATTTTAACTAGGTATAATAGATATTAAATAGTTATTAACTATTTAATATCTACCTAGTTAAAATAATGACCCAATTACCTGTAAAATAAATCCTAACCTAAGTTACAAATACACCTACACTAGCAATAAATTAAATAAACTACAAACATCTATCTAAAAATACAATTAAATTAACTAAACTAAATTACAAAAAAAAACAAACACTAAATTACAAAAAATAAAAAAAAGATTACAAGATTTTTAAGCTAATTACACCTATTCTAAGCCCCCTAATAAAATAATAAACCCCCAAAATAACAAAAATTCCCTGCCCTATTCTAAATTAAACAAATTTCAAAGCTCTTTACCTTACCAGCCCTTAAAAGGGCCTTTTGTGGGGCATGCCCCAAAGAATTCAGCTCTTTTGCATTCAATAAATACAATCCCCCCCCCCCCATTACAACCCACCACCCACATACCCCTATTCTAAACCCACCCAAACCCCCCTTAAAAAATCCTAACACTACCCCCCTGAAGATCTCCCTACCTTGTCTTCACCACACCGGGCCGAACTCCTGATCCGATCCGGGCGATGTCGTCCTCCAAGCGGCAAAGAAGAATTCTTCCTCCGGCGACGTCTTCCTCCAAGCGGCAGCAAAGTCTTCATTCTTCCGGCGGCATCTTCAATCTTCTTTCTTCGCTCCGCCGCCGCGGAGCATCCATCCCGGCCGACTGCTAAACTTGGAATGAGGTACCTTTAAATGACGTCATCCAAGATGGCGTCCGCCGAATTCCGATTGGCTGATAGGATTCTATCAGCCAATCGGAATTAAGTTAAAAAAATCTGATTGGCTGATTGAATCAGCCAATCAGATTCAAGTTCAATCCGATTGGCTGATCCAATCAGCCAATCAGATTGAGCTCGCATTCTATTGGCTGATCGGAACAGCCAATAGAATGCGAGCTCAATCTGATTGGCTGATTGGATCAGCCAATCGGATTGAACTTGAATCTGATTGGCTGATTCAATCAGCCAATCAGATTTTTTTAACTTAATTCCGATTGGCTGATAGAATCCTATCAGCCAATCGGAATTCGGCGGACGCCATCTTGGATGACGTCATTTAAAGGTACCTCATTCCAAGTTTAGCAGTCGGCCGGGATGGATGCTCCGCGGCGGCGGAGCGAAGAAAGAAGATTGAAGATGCCGCCGGAAGAATGAAGACTTTGCTGCCGCTTGGAGGAAGACGTCGCCGGAGGAAGAATTCTTCTTTGCCGCTTGGAGGACGACATCGCCCGGATCGGATCAGGAGTTCGGCCCGGTGTGGTGAAGACAAGGTAGGGAGATCTTCAGGGGGGTAGTGTTAGGATTTTTTAAGGGGGGTTTGGGTGGGTTTAGAATAGGGGTATGTGGGTGGTGGGTTGTAATGGGGGGGGGGGGATTGTATTTATTGAATGCAAAAGAGCTGAATTCTTTGGGGCATGCCCCACAAAAGGCCCTTTTAAGGGCTGGTAAGGTAAAGAGCTTTGAAATTTGTTTAATTTAGAATAGGGCAGGGAATTTTTGTTATTTTGGGGGTTTATTATTTTATTAGGGGGCTTAGAATAGGTGTAATTAGCTTAAAAATCTTGTAATCTTTTTTTTATTTTTTGTAATTTAGTGTTTGTTTGTTTTTGTAATTTAGTTTAGTTAATTTAATTGTATTTTTAGATAGATGTTTGTAGTTTATTTAATTTATTGCTAGTGTAGGTGTATTTGTAACTTAGGTTAGGATTTATTTTACAGGTAATTGGGTCATTATTTTAACTAGGTAGATATTAAATAGTTAATAACTATTTAATATCTATTATACCTAGTTAAAATAATTAACTATTTACCTGTAAAATAAATATTAACCCTAACATAGCTATAATGTAATTATTAATTATATTGTAGCTATCTTAGGGTTTATTTTATAGGTAAGTATTTAGATTTAAATAGGAATATTTTAGTTTATAAATTAATTAGATTAATTTAATATAAATTTAGTTAGGGGTGTTAGGGTTAGATAGAGTTAATATAGTTAATATAAATACTAAAGTAACTATATTAACTATATTAACCCTAATATAATTAGGGTTAATATAGTTAATATATATAATGTAATAACTATATTAACTATAATATACTTAGGGTTAATATAGATAACATAGCTGGCGGCGGGGTAGGTAGATTAAATTAGGGGTTAATCATTTTTATATAGGTGGCGGCGGTGTAAGGGGTCAGATTACGGGATAGATAAGGTAGATGGCGGCGGTTTTAGGGGCTCACAGTAGGGGGTTAGTTTATGTAGATGGCGGCTGGGTCCGGGAGCGGCGTTTTAGGGGGTAATAACTTTATTAGGGATTTCGGGGGGGGGGGGGGATCGCGGTTGACAGGGAGATAGACATTGCGCATGCGTTAGGTGTTAGGTTTATTTTAGAAGATCGCGGTTGACAGGGAGATAGACATTGCGCATGCGTTAGGTGTTAGGTTTATTTTAGAAGATCGCGGTTGACAGGGAGATAGACATTGCGCATGCGTTAGGTGTTAGGTTTATTTTAGCAGCTAGTTTAGGGAGTTACGGGGCTCCAATAGTCAGCGTAAGGCTTCTTACGGCTGCTTTTTGTGGCGAGGTGAAAATGGAGTAAGTTTTCTCCATTTTCGCCACGTAAGTCCTTACGCTGCATATTGGATACCAAACTGCGCGGGTTTGGTATACCTGCCTATGGCCCAAAAAACTGCGGGCGACGGCAGAAATATACGCACGTAACTTCTAGCTTACGCCGTATATAGGATACCAAATCCGCGCAATTATTGGCGTCGCCGGCTTTTGCGGGCGACGCTTTATATCGGATCGACCCCCTCATATGTTATCTCCTGGTTTTCAATAATCAGTTATTATTGAATAATATAGATATAAAATCCTAAATATTGGTGTCTTGGGAAGGTGGACTGATGCTAAATATGGGACGGTAAAGTTTGGGTTTGAAATATTCTAAAAATAATTACTCATGTGCTGCTATTTACTAAATACTCCAAAAAAAATGAGATACAAATGTAATTTTGTTTGAATTTAATATGATGGTTTTACTCTATTATGATATTTATACAAACAAGTTATTTTCTAGAAATGCTGGTTCTGCTGAAAAAAATTAGATATAATTTGTGTGGGTACCTCCCAGAAAAAAAGTTTAAATTTATATCTAAATGCAATTAGGGGCAAACAACTAAAAACACTTTTAGCACAGGGCGTGCAAATGGTTCAGCAGCAAAAGGTTTAAATCTGTTATTCTAAAAAGATAATTTACATGAAAAGGAGGCAAAAATAAAATATATTGCAATGTTTAACTGTGCATAATCAAGGATTTTTTGTTTTCTGTCCCATTATAAACTTTACTTTTTGGAATTAAATTAAATGATAAATTTCACATTCAATAATTAATAAAAGAGCATTCAAACATATCAGTCAATCATAATTAATACGGAATTAATTAGCTGCCATGTTTTAGTTCTATTTTTTTATGTTTATATGAAATTTATTTATTTGTACCTAAAAGAAGACATTTTAGTATGTATTAAACTTTTTTTCACAAAAAAAAAATACAACTGGTAAATTTATATTCAGAATTCCAAAAAATTCTATACATTTATATATATATATATATATATATATATATATATATATATATATATATATATATATATATATATATATATATATATATATATATATATATATATATAATATATATATATATAACAAAAAAATTCTGTTCTTATATTTGAAGGGCATGTCACTCTCCACCAATAGAGCTGTGGAGTTTTCACTATTAGCCAGTTTCAAAATTAAAACAAACAGCTTTAACTTACCTTCTTCATGCAAAAAATAAATCAAAGTTTATTGTCCTTTTACAAGATTTGAGTTTATGTTTTCAAAATAAATTGGAATGGCTTTGAAAAAAAGACAAAAAACGCAAGCTGCCATTCAATTCTGGGAGGTGACAAGGTCAGCAAGGGTCGTGGAGGGGGTCAGGGCATCTCCTGTGTAGAGCAGAAGCGGACGGGGGCAGGCTAGAATGTATGATAGCAAAGCTCAGCATGTTATAGAACTCCCAAACTGGGGCACCAAACTGCAAAATATGAGATGGTTGCAAATGTTATATGTATTATTGTCGTTATTAATATTCCCCCTTCATGAACCACTCTCTTACTGCTAGATTATCTAAGCCTCGCCAGATCAGATGTGTTTTTTCTCGCCGACCCTCGAGGGGGCTGCCTTGGTGGGAAGTTCCTGCGAGTAGCGAGATGTCTCTTATTGAAAGTAATGGAGCATGCTGGAAAGGGAACCCGCACCGGTGAGGTAAGTTAGCAGTGAGCCAATATGAATCACTTTGCACTGCTTTCTACGTATAGTAAACCATAGCAATAATTTTCCACTCCTGTATATATATCAAATAAAGAAAGTTATCCGGTTCTGCTATATTAAAACATCCAACTTTAATGGTCAATTTAAAAGTACAGCAAACATCAGTAGCAAGTGTCTGACATGTTTCAGCCTGGGGCCTTACTCATAGACATAGGCTTGATAAGAATACCGCCATATTTAAAAACAACAACTGACATTCTATTGGATGTTTGTTAATTGCAACATATGCATAACAGCTGAGTTAAAAAACACATATTGCAAGGACGAACAAAGTGATTTGCAACCCATCTATAATGGTAAATATAAGAAGATAACAAACTTATAACATCTATCATGTGAGAATAGCTTGATTCAAAACGCATTCAATACAAAGTTTATCCAATAAACGAGAATGTATCAAAATATGAAATGGTTGCTTTGTAAATATTGGCGAGGTTCCTTTTTAGGATACATACATCACAGATTACAAAAAACAAAATACAGTGTACAAATGAATGTAACGTAGGAATCCACATTGCAACAATCAAATAGATGTTAATATATGAGTGTCAAAAAATATTACTGTGTCATATTCCTCTATAAATAGGCTAATTAACATGAACACTTAGCACTATAAAGGATCTCTAAAATTCTGAGTTCATGGAACAGTAATATCCTTAGTAACAACAACATATATAATTGTATAAGTTTACAAACAAACGGCTAGATTACGAGTTTTGCGTTATGAGGGCTGCGGTGCTAACTTGCAAGTTATTGTCACCGCTCACTTACCTACAGCGCTGGTATTACAGGTTTACAAAAACCCGGTGTTATCAGGCAAGAAGTGAGAGTAGAGCAAAATAGAGCTCCATACCGCACTCCAATACCAGAGCTGCGGTGAGCTGGTTTTACGTGCTCGTGCGCGATTTTCCCATAGACATCAATGGGGAGAGCCGGCTGAAAAAAAGTCTAAGTTTGTGCAAAAAGAGAAGAAAATGTGAGACTGTGGCTATTGAACCAAACAGCACAACCAACCTCACTAACCGCACTTCTCACTAAACAGTGCAGTAGGGATTCAAAAAACAAATAAAAACAGGGTGGAGGTGGTGCCTACGGCAGTCTGTGGTTTAAAGATTAATAGTATCCCCAGTGGGTCACAAAAGTTCTCAGGAATAAGACAATTTAATACTGTGTATGTTTATCAAATAGAAATCACAGTTTATTATCACGTAAAAATTACCATAATAAGGAATTAAAAAGTTACCTTAATAAGGAATAAAAAGTTCAAGCTCATGAATAGACACCGGTGTCTTATCTAAATATGTTTAAAATTATAAAATACAAACAATAAAAGTTTCAATACATAGAATAGATCTTAACAAAAAGAACCAATAGTGTGCGCTATGCACGCCAAACTTATTACTATAAATGCAACGATGCGAGAAGCTCTCGTTGGACTTCAAACTTTAAATATTAAAGAATCACTTTTCAAATATCACAGGAAGTATCCCAAAAATATTATGTGGATAAATCACTAAAAGCTTAGTTATCTTATTGAGATGTACTTCAAAAAGTTAATTGGTGAAGTTCTCCCGGGCTCATAAGCCTAAAGTGGAAGCAGTGTAATCACAATAGAGGCTGTGTCGTTGATATTAGATTAACACTCCAAGCAAGTGATTAGGTAATGTTCTCCCTTCTCTATTTTAATAAGAGAAAGCAAGAGAAAGCAGTCTTTAGATGGATACACACTTACCCTGTCTCTGTTTGTCCGCTTACCTCGTTTGGAGAGCTGAAACGCGTAGAAAAAACCTGACCAGCTGATCGCAAACAGTCCTAGAGTGACTGCAACTATCTGATCATTTCTTTTTTTATTTTGTGTAATTTAGTGTTTGTTTGTTTTTGTAATTTAGGTAATTGTATTTAATTTAGGTAATTGGTTTAATTGTAGGTTAGGTGTTCGTCTAAGACAGGTTAGGTTTTATTTTACAGGTAAGTTTATATTTATTTTAGCTAGGTAGTTAGTAAATAATTAATAACTATTTAGTAACTATTCTACCTAGTTAAAATAAATACAAACTTGCCTGTAAAATAAAAATAAACCCTAAGCTAGCTACAATGTAACTATTAGTTATATTGTAGCTATCTTAGGTTTTTTTTTTACAGGTAAGTATTTAGTTTTAAATAGGAATTATTTAGGTAATGATAGTAGGTTTTATTTAGATTTATTTTAATTATATTTAAGTTAGGGGGTGTTAGGGTTAGACTTAGGTTTAGGGGTTAATAAATTTAGTATAGTGGCGGCGACGTTGGGGGCGGAAGATTAGTGGTTAATAAATGTAGGTAGGTGGCGGCCTTGTTAGGGGCAGCAGATTAGGGGTTAATAATATTTAACTAGTGTTTGCGATGCGGGAATGTGGCGATTTAGGGGTTAATATGTTTATTATAGTGGCGGCAATGTCCGGAGTGGCAGATTAGGGGTTAATCATTTTATTTTATTGTTTGCGATGCGGGAGGGCCTCGGTTTAGGGGTTAATAACACAATTTATGCTTACCTGATAAATTTATTTCTCTTGTGGCGTATCCAGTCCACGGATCATCCATTACTTGTGGGATATTCTCATTCCCAACAGGAAGTTGCAAGAGGACACCCACAGCAGAGCTGTTATATAGCTCCTCCCCTAACTGCCATATCCAGTCATTCGACCGAAAACAAGCAGAGAAAGGAGAAACCATAGGGTGCAGTGGTGACTGTAGTTTAAATGAAAAATGTACCTGCCTGAAAATGACAGGGCGGGCCGTGGACTGGATACACCACAAGAGAAATAAATTTATCAGGTAAGCATAAATTGTGTTTTCTCTTGTAAGGTGTATCTAGTCCACGGATCATCCATTACTTGTGGGATACCAATACCAAAGCTAAAGTACACGGATGAAGGGAGGGACAAGGCAGGTACTTAAACGGAAGGTACCACTGCCTGTAAAACCTTTCTCCCAAAAATAGCCTCCGAAGAAGCAAAAGTATCAAATTTGTAGAATTTTGAAAAAGTATGAAGCGAAGACCAAGTCGCCGCTTTGCAAATCTGTTCAACAGAAGCCTCATTTTTAAAGGCCCAAGTGGAAGCCACAGCTCTAGTAGAATGAGCTGTAATCCTTTCAGGAGGCTGCTGGCCAGCAGTCTCATAGGCTAAGCGGATTATGCTTCTTAGCCAAAAAGAAAGATAGGTTGCCGAAGCCTTTTGACCTCTCCTCTGTCCAGAGTAGACAACAAACAAAGCAGATGTTTGACAATAATCTTTAGTAGCTTGTAAGTAAAACTTTAAAGCACGAACCACGTCCAAATTGTGTAATAGACATTCCTTCTTTGAAGAAGGATTAGGACACAAGGATGGAACAACAATCTCTTGATTGATATTCTTGTTAGATACCACCTTAGGTAAAAACCCAGGTTTGGTACCCAGGACTACCTTATCCGTATGGAAGATCAGATAAGGTGAATCACATTGTAAAGCAGATAACTCGGAGACTCTACGAGCCGAGGAAATAGCTACCAAAAACAGAACTTTCCAAGATAAAAGTTTGATATCTATGGAATGAAGAGGTTCAAACGGAACTCCTTGAAGAACCTTAAGAACCAAATTTAAGCTCCATGGGGGAGCAACAGGTTTAAACACAGGCTTGATTCTAACCAAAGCCTGACAAAATGCCTGAACGTCTGGAACATCTGCCAGACGCTTGTGCAAAAGAAAAGACAGAGCAGAAATCTGTCCTTTTAAGGAACTAGCTGACAATCCTTTTTCCAAAAGAAAGTATTTTTCCAGCCACCAGTTAAACTTTAAAAAGACCTTTATTCATTTCTTACAGGGTCCATCATATCAACAACGTTTCAAACCTATGCCAGGTTTGAAACGTTGTTGATATGATGGACCCTGTAAGAAATGAATAAAGGTCTTTTTAAAGTTTAACTGGTGGCTGGAAAAATACTTTCTTTTGGATACACATTGGGGTCTGGCTAACCCTTTTCCCGTGCCCCAGAAGGTAAATAGGTGCTGTCTTTCACTATTATATTTATAATCCTTTTTCCAAACCATCTTGGAGAAAAGATAATATCCTGGGAATCCTAACCTTTGTATTCACACCAATAAAGATATGTACGCCATATTTTATGGTAAATTTTCCTGTTGACAGGCTTTCGTGCCTGTATTAAGGTATCAATGACTGACTCGGAGAAGCCACGCTTTGATAAAATCAAGCGTTCAATCTCCAGGCAGTCAGTCTCAGAGAAATTAGATTTGAATGGTTGAAAGGACCCTAAAGTAGAAGGTCCTGTCTCAGAGGCAGAGTCCATGGTGGAAAGGATGACATGTCCACCAGATCTGCATACCAGGTCCTGCGTGGCCACGCAGGCGCTATCAAAATCACTGATGCTCTCTCCTGCTTGACCTTGGCAATCAGTCGAGGGAGCAGAGGAAACGGTGGAAACACATAAGCCAGGTTGAAAGACCAGGGCGCTGCTAGAGCATCTATTAGCATCGCCTTGGGATCCCTGGACCTGGATCCGTGACAAGGAAGCTTGGCGTTCTAGCGAGACGCCATGAGATCCAGTTCTGGTTTGCCCCAACGATGAATCAATTGTGCAAACACCTCCGGATGGAGTTCCCACTCTCCCGGATGAAAAGTCTGATGACTTAAAAAATCCGCCTCCCAGTTCTCTACACCAGGGATATGGATAGCTGATAGGTGGCAAGAGTGAGTCTCTGCCCAGCGAATTATCTTTGAGACTTCTAACATCGCTAGGGAACTTCTTGTTCCCCCTTGATGGTTGATTTAAGCCACAGTCGTGATGTTGTCCGACTGAAATCTGATGTACCTCAGAGTTGCTAATTGAGGCCAAGCCTGAAGAGCATTGAATATCGCTCTTCCAGAATATTTATTGGAAGGAGTGTCTCCTCCTGAGTCCACGATCCCTGAGCCTCCAGGGAGTTCCAGACTGCACCCCAACCTAGAAGGCTGGCATCTGTTGTTACAATTGTCCAATCTGGCCTGCGAAAGGTCATACCTTTGGACAGATGGACCTGAGATAGCCACCAGAGAAGAGAATCCCTGGTCTCTTGATCCAGATTTAGTAGAGGGGACAAATCTGTGTAATCCCCGTTCCACTGACTGAGCATGCATAGTTGCAGCGGTCTGAGATGTAGGCGTGCAAACGGCACTATGTCCATTGCCGCTACCATTAAGCCGATTACTTCCATGCACTGAGCCACCGAAGGGCGCGGAATGGAATGAAGAACACGGCAGGAATTTAGAAGCTTTGATAACCTGGACTCCGTCAGGTAAATTTTCATTTCTACAGAATCTATCAGAGTCCCTAGGAAGGAAACTCTTGTGAGTGGGGATCTCAGAAATGCCAGTACTACGTCCGTATGAGACTAGGCAATTTGGAAGTTTGACGCCTGTATCAGGATGTCGAATGGATGATTAACCCCTTAATTCAAAAAACGGATCAAAAAAACGATATAGACGTTTTTTAACAGACACAACAAAATGCCACAGCCTGCTGTGGCCCTACCTTCCCCAATAAACGACTTTGGAAAGCCTTTGAGCCCTTTAGAGATGTCCTATAGTCTAAATAAGGGGCCACTGCTATGCCCCGCGGCCTTAGGACCGCCAGAAGCGACCCTAGAACCTTTGTAAAGATTCTTGGGGCTGTAGCTCATCCAAAGGGAAGAGCTACAAACTGGTAATGCCTGTCTAGAAAGGCAAACCTGAGAAACCGATGATGATCTTTGTTATCGGAATGTGTAGATAAGCATCCTTTAAATCCACTGTAGTCATATATTGACCCTCCTGGATCATAGATAGGATGGTACGAATAGTTTCCATCTTGAATGATGGAACTCTGAGGAATTTGTTTAAGATCTTTAGATCCAAAATTGGTCTGAAGGTTCCCTCTTTTTTTGGGAACCACAAACAGATTTGAGTAAAAACCCTGCCCCTGTTCCTCCTTTGGAACTGGATGGATCACTCCCATAACTAGGAGGTCTCGTACACAGTGTAAGAATGCCTCTCTCTTTATCTGGTTTGCTGATAATTGTGAAAGGTGAAATCTCCCTTTTGGGGGGGAAGCTTTGAAGTCCAGAAGATATCCCTGGGATATAATTTCCAACACCCAGGGATCCTGGACATCTCTTGCCCATGCCTGGGCGAAGAGCGAAAGTCTGCCCCCTACTAGATCTGTTACCGGATAGGTGGCCGTTCCTTCATGCTGTCTTAGAGGCAGCAGCAGGCTTTTTGGCCTGCTTACCTTTGTCCCAGGTCTGGTTTGGTCTCCAGACCATCTTGGACTGAGCAAAAGTTCCCTCTTGTTTGTATTAGAGGAAGTTGATGCCGCACTTGCCTTGAAGTTTCGAAAGGCACGAAAATTAGACTGTTTGGCCCTTGATTTGGACCTGTCCTGAGGAAGGGCATGACCTTTTCCTCCAGTGATATCAGCAATAATCTCCTTCAAACCAGGCCCGAATAGGGTCTGCCCCTTGAAGGGAATGTTAAGCAGCTTAGATTTTGAAGTCATGTCAGCTAACCATGATTTAAGCCATAGCGCCCTGCGCGCCTGTATAGCAAAACCAGAATTCTTAGCCGTTAGTTTAGTCAAATGAACAATGGCATCATAAAACAAAGGAATTGGCTAGCTTAAGTGCTCTAAGCTTGCCAAGTATGTCATCCAATGGAGTCGCTACCTGTAAAGCCTCTTCCAGAGACTCAAACCAGAACGCCGCAGCAGCAGTGACAGGAGCAATGCATGCAAGGGGCTGTAGGATAAAACCTTATTGAATAAACATTTTCTTAAGGTAACCTTCTAATTTTTTATCCATTGGATCTAAAAAAGCACAACTGTCCTCGACAGGGATAGTAGAACGCTTTGCTAAAGTAGAAACTGCTCCCTCCACCTTAGGAACTGTCTGTCATAAGTCCCATGTGGTGGCGTCTATTGGAAACATTTTTCTAAAAATAGGAGGGGAAGAGAACGTCACACCTGGTCTATCCCATTCCTTATTAATAATTTCTGTAAACCTTTTAGGTATTGGAAAAACATCAGTACACACCGGCACTGCAAAGTATTTATCCAGTCTACACAATTTCTCTGGCACTGCAATTGTATCACAGTCATTCAGAGCAGCTAAAACCTCCCTGAGAAACACGCGGAGGTGTTCAAGCTTAAATTTAAATGTAGAAATATCAGAATCAGGTTGCATCATCTTTCCTGAGTCAGAAACATCACCCACAGACTGAAGCTCTCCTTCCTCAGCTTCTGCATAATGTGAGGCAGTATCAGACATGGTTCTTAAAGCGTCAGTATGCTCTGCATTTCGTCTAACCCCAGAGCTATCTCGCTTACCTCTAAATTCGGGTAGTCTGGCTAATACCGCTGACAGTGTATTATCCATGACTGCCGCCATGTCTTGTAAAGTAATCGCTATGGGCGCCCTAGATGTACTTGGCGCCATTTGAGCGTGAGTCCCTTGAGCGGGAGTCAAAGGATCTGACACGTGGGGAGAGTTAGTCGGCATAACTTCCCCCTCATCAGATTCCTCTGGTGATACATTTTTTTAAAGACAGAATATGATCTTTATTGCTTAAAGTGAAATCAGTACATTTGGTACACATTCTAAGAGGGGGTTCCACCATGGCTTTTAAACATAATGAACAAGGAGTTTCCTCTATGTCAGACATGTTTGTACAGACTAGCAATGAGACTAGCAAGCTTGGAAAACACTTTAAATCAAGTTAACAAGCATACAGGGGACTCCTGAGGGAAGCTGGATGTCACAGTTTGTAATTTTAACTGCAACAACTGTAACTTTTATACTACAACAGTGGAAAGCCTCAGGAAACTGTTTCTAGGCAAAATTTAAGCCAGCCATGTGGAAAAAACTAGGCCCCAATAAAGTTTTATCACCAAAGCATACATAAAAACGATTAAACATGCCAGCAAACGTTTTATATTGCAATTTTATAAGGGTATTACCCCTGAGAGTAAGCATGATACCAGTCGCTATTAAATCACTGTATTCAGGCTTAACTTACATTAATCTGGTATCAGCAGCATTTTCTAGCATTTTCCATTTCTAGAAAAAATTGTAACTGCACATACCTCATAGCAGAGTAACCTGCACGCCATTCTCCCGCTGAAGTTACCTCTCTCCTCAGACATATGTGAGAACAGCAATGGATCTTAGTTACAACCTGCTAAGATCATAGAAAACTCAGGCAGATTCTTCTTCTATTTACTGCCTGGGATAAAATAGTACAACTCCGGTACCATTTAAAATAACAAACTTTTGATTGAAGATAAAAAACTAACTATATTTCACCACTCTCTCTTACTACCTCCATGCGTGTTGAGAGTTGCAAGAGAATGACTGGGTATGGCAGTTAGGGGAGGAGCTATATAACAGCTCTGCTGTGGGTGTCCTCTTGCAACTTCCTGTTGGGAATGAGAATATCCCACAAGTAATGGATGATCCGTGGACTGGATACACCTTACAAGAGAAAAGTAGTTTATGTTTGTTAGTTTACTTTTTAGCACTTTAGTTATGAGTTTTAGGCTACAGCTTTGTAGTGTAAAACTCATAACTACTGACTTTCAGTTTACGGCATCGTTACGGCCAAAAAAGTGTGCGGTGCCCCTAAACCTGCAAGACTCGTAATACCAGCGGTAGTGAAAAAGAGCCTTAATGCTGCTTTTTCACTCATAACGCAAAACTCGTAATCTGGACGAAAGATAATTATAGAGATGTAGGAGAATAAATTAGAATTGTAGGACTATACATCTTAGGACAACGCAGCATAATGACTAGAATTATTATCATTATAATTCTTCATTAGACAATAAAAATATAGAATAGTATTGAAAAATTGTACTAGACTAACAGTCCAGTATCACAAATACTTGTGAGACCATAACATAAATACAATGCTAATCTATATTTAGAAAATTAGTTTTAAGAAATTAATCAGATTACTCCCAAAAGTTTACAACATCATACAGTGAGTTGTAGCCCCTGGGAATACGTTATTCTAAGGTGGAAATCCAGTATGCTTCTTGTTTAAAGGGACAGTCTAGTCCAAAATAAACTTTCATGATTAAGTTAGAGAATGTAATTTTAAACATATTTCCAATTTACTTTTATCACCAATTTTGCTTTGTTCTCTTGGTATTCTTAGTTGAAAGCTAAATCTAGGAGGTTCATATGCAAATATCTAAGCCCTTGAAGGCCGCCTCTTCTCTCAGAGCATTTTAACAGTTTTTCACCACTAGAGGGTGTTAGTTCACGTTTGTCATATAGATAACACTGTGCTCATGCACGTGGAGATCCAGTGAGCCAGCTCTGATTGGCTAAAATGGATGTCTGTCAAAAGAATTTAAATAAGGGGGCAGTTTACAGAGGTTTAGATACAATGTAATCACAGAGGTAAAAAGTTTATGTATATAACTTTGTTGGTTATGCAAAACTAGGGAATGGGTAATAAAGGGATTATCTATCTTTTTAAACAATAACAATTCTGGTGTAGACGGTCCCTTTAAGGAGGATTTTAGTCATGTCCCCACCAACTTTTTCTATTACCATCCATTTAAAGGTAGAGTTAGTATTGTTATGTTTTTGTATAAAATGTTTAGCCATTTCAGAGCAAGGATCTGATCTCTTTATATCTAATAGATGTTGTCTGATCCTTTCCCTGACTTCTCTAGAAGTGCAACCTACATATTGTTTTTTTGGTACAAATGCACCAAATCACATATATTACATTCTTAGATCGACAATTTACACAAGTGTTCACATTGTATTGTTTGTCTGTAACTGCAGAATGAAACGTGTCACCTCTTTGAATAAAAGTACATGGGATGCAGGCACTGTAACCGCACTTAAACATCCCTTTTGAATCTAGCCAAGTGCTGGGGGCTTTTTTCGTAGGTAAAATATTAGGAGAGGTCTGGTTGCCTATGGTGACCCCTCTCCTATAGGAAAATCTGCATCCTCGTTCAATTGTTTTGACTAGGCCTTCGTCAGCTCGAAGCATTGGCAGGTGTTTACGAATGATTTTACAAATATCATTGTAATCGGATGAATATTGTGTAACAAACGTTACCTGTTCATCCTTAGTTTGTTTTAATTTTGGTTTGTCCAAAAGAAGAGTTTTCCTGTCTAAGCTGTCTACTTCTAATTTGGCGAAAAAGTTGCAGGACCAGCACACACTTCATAAGAATGTCCTTTTAAATCACTAAAAGGGTAAATGTAGGTGCACACCTGAAGGACCTCCCTTTCCAAAGTCCCAGCAAACGTAATGAAATAGAACACACAGGTAGAACTCTATATGAAGCAACAGCGCCTTTATTGAGCAACGTTTCGGGGCTCCTGCCCCTTTATCAAGCTCTTCTAATTTGGCCTTCTGTATGGCTGTTTTTTTATAGCCTCTATGCTCAAGTCTCTTTGTTAGATCACAGCTTTGGGCTATATAGTCTGAGTTGTCAGAGCAGTTTCTTTAGCCCTGATAAACTGACATTTAGCAATGGAATAAGGGACTTTGGGAGGCGATTACTTTTACCATGGGGTAAAGTGTTCCCAGATATAGGTTTTCTGTAGATTGTGGATTTAACAACACTACTAAGTCTTAAATCAAGAAAATTGATGGTGGTTATATGGGTCTCAAAAGTGAACCTCAAACCATATTCATTGACATTAAGGTATTCAACAAACTTTTCTATGGATAATGGATCACCTGTCCATACCATTATCAAATCATCTATGTAACGATAATAACTTTTAATAGACTGGACATGAGGACTGTGATCTAACAAAGTGACTTAAGCATAGAGGCTATAAAAAAACAGCCATACAGAAGGCCAAATTAGAAGTAGACAGCTTAGACAGGAAAACTCTTCTTTTGGACAAACCAAAATTAAAACAAACTAAGGATGAACAGGTAAAGTTTGTTACACAATATTCATCCGATTACAATGATATTTGTAAAAACAGAATTTATGCTTACCTGATAAATTACTTTCTCCAACGGTGTGTCCGGTCCACGGCGTCATCCTTACTTGTGGGATATTCTCTTCCCCAACAGGAAATGGCAAAGAGTCCCAGCAAAGCTGGTCACATGATCCCTCCTAGGCTCCGCCCACCCCAGTCATTCGACCGACGGACAGGAGGAAATATATATAGGAGAAATCATATGATACCGTGGTGACTGTAGTTAGAGAAAATAATTCATCAGACCTGATTAAAAAAACCAGGGCGGGCCGTGGACCGGACACACCGTTGGAGAAAGTAATTTATCAGGTAAGCATAAATTCTGTTTGCTTCAACATTGGTGTGTCCGGTCCACGGCGTCATCCTTACTTGTGGGAACCAATACCAAAGCTTTAGGACACGGATGAAGGGAGGGAGCAAATCAGGTCACCTAAACGGAAGGCACCACAGCTTGCAAAACCTTTCTCCCAAAAATAGCCTCCGAAGAAGCAAAAGTATCAAATTTGTAAAATTTGGCAAAAGTGTGCAGTGAAGAACAAGTCGCTGCCTTACATATCTGATCAACAGAAGCCTCGTTCTTGAAGGCCCATGTGGAAGCCACAGCCCTAGTGGAGTGAGCTGTGATTCGTTCAGGAGGCTGCCGTCCGGCAGTCTCATAAGCCAAACGGATAATGTTTTTAAGCCAAAAGGAAAGAGAGGTGGAAGTCGCTTTTTGACCTCTCCTTTTACCAGAATAAACAACAAACAAGGATGATGTTTGTCTGAAATCTTTAGTAGCCTCTAAATAGAATTTTAGAGCACGGACAACGTCCAAATTGTGTAACAAACGCTCCTTCTTTGAAACTGGATTCGGACACAAAGAAGGTACAACTATCTCCTAGTTAATATTTTTGTTAGAAACCACTTTAGGAAGAAAACCAGACTTAGTACGCAAAACCACCTTATCTGCATGGAACACCATATAAGGAGGAGAACACTGCAGAGCAGATAACTCTGAAACTCTTCTAGCAGAAGAGATTGCAACCAAAAACAAAACTTTCCAAGATAGTAACTTAATATCTACGGAATGTAAGGGTTCAAACGGAACCCCTTGAAGAACTGAAAGAACTAGATTTAAACTCCAGGGAGGAGTCAAAGGTCTGTAAACAGGCTTGATCCTAACCAGAGCCTGAACAAATGCTTGAACATCTGGCATAGCTGCCAGTCGTTTGTGTAGTAAGACAGATAAAGCAGAAATCTGTCCCTTTAGAGAACTTGCAGATAATCTTGTTCCATGGCAATCCTTTGGATTCACACCAACAGATATATTTTTTCCATATTTTATGGTAAATTTTTCTAGTTACAGGCTTTCTAGCCTGAATCAGAGTATCTATTACAGAATCTGAAAACCCACGCTTTGATAAAATCAAGCGTTCAATCTCCAAGCCGTCAGCTGGAGGGAAACCAGATTCGGATGTTCGAATGGACCTTGAACAAGAAGGTCCTGTCTCAAAGGTAGCTTCCATGGTGGAGCCGATGACATATTCACCAGGTCTGCATACCAAGTCCTGCGTGGCCACGCAGGAGCTATCAAGATCACCGAAGCCCTCTCCTGATTAATCCTGGCTACCAGCCTGGGAATGAGAGGAAACGGTGGGAATACATAAGCTAGGTTAAAGGTCCAAGGTGCTACTAGTGCATCTACTAGAGTCGCCTTGGGATCCCTGGATCTGGACCCGTAGCAAGGAACCTTGAAGTTCTGACGAGACGCCATCAGATCCATGTCTGGAATGCCCCATAATTGAGTTATTTGGGCAAAGATTTCCGGATGGAGTTCCCACTCCCCCGGATGGAATGTCTGACGACTCAGAAAATCCGCTTCCCAATTTTCCACTCCTGGGATGTGGATCGCAGACAAGTGGCAGGAGTGATCCTCCGCCCATTGAATTATTTTGGTCACTTCTTCCATCGCCAGGGAACTCCTTGTTCCCCCCTGATGATTGATATATGCAACAGTCGTCATGTTGTCTGATTGAAACCTTATGAATTTGGCCTTTGCTAGTTGAGGCCAAGCTTTGAGAGCGTTGAATATCGCTCTCAGTTCCAGAATGTTTATCGGGAGAAGAGATTCTTCCCGAGACCATAGACCCTGAGCTTTCAGGGGTTCCCAGACCGCGCCCCAGCCCACCAGGCTGGCGTCGGTCGTGACAATGACCCACTCTGGTCTGCGGAAGCTCATTCCCTGTGACAGATTGTCCAGGGTCAGCCACCAACGGAGTGAATCTCTGGTCTTTTGATCTACTTGAATCGTCGGAGACAAGTCTGTATAATCCCCATTCCACTGTCTGAGCATGCACAGTTGTAATGGTCTTAGATGAATTCGTGCAAAAGGAACTATGTCCATTATTGCAACCATCAATCCTATTACTTCCATGCACTGCGCTATGGAAGGACGAAGAACAGAATGAAGTACTTGACAAGAGCTTAGAATTTTTGATTTTCTGACCTCTGTCAGAAAAATCCTCATTTCTAAGGAATCTATTATTGTTCCCAAGAAGGGAACTCTTGTTGACGGGGACAGAGAACTTTTTTCTTTGTTCACCTTCCATCCGTGAGATCTGAGAAAGGCTAGGACTATGTCCGTATGAGCCTTTGCTTTTGACAGAGACGACGCTTGAATCAGGATGTCGTCCAAGTAAGATACTACTGCAATGCCCCTTGGTCTTAGAACCGCTAGAAGGGACCCTAGTACCTTTGTGAAAATCCTTGGAGCAGTGGCTAATCCGAATGGAAGTGCCACAAACTGGTAATGCTTGTCCAGAAAAGCGAACCTTAGGAACTGATGATGTTCCTTGTGGATAGGAATATGTAGGTACGCATCCTTTAAATCCACGGTAGTCATAAATTGATTTTCCTGGATAGTAGGTAGGATCGTTCGAATAGTTTCCATTTTGAACGATGGTACCCTGAGAAATTTGTTTAGGATCTTGAGATCCAAAATTGGTCTGAATGTTCCCTCTTTTTTGGGAACTATGAACAGGTTGGAATAAAAACCCATCCCTTGTTCTCTTATTGGAACTGGATGAATCACTCCCATCTTTAACAGGTCTTCTACACAATGTAAGAATGCCTGTCTTTTTATTTGGTTTGAAGATAATTGAGACCTGTGGAACCTTCCCCTTGGGGGTAGTTCCTTGAATTCCAGGAGATAACCTTGAGAAACTATTTCTAGCGCCCAAGGATCCTGAACATCTCTTGCCCAAGCCTGAGCAAAGAGAGAAAGTCTGCCCCCCACCAGATCCGGTCCCGGATCGGGGGCTATCCCTTCATGCTGTTTTGGTAGCAGTGGTAGGCTTCTTGGCCTGCTTACCCTTGTTCCAGCCTTGCATTGGTTTCCAGGCTGGTTTGGGTTGTGAAGTATTACCCTCTTGCTTAGAGGATGTAGAATTAGAGGCTGGTCCGTTTCTGCGAAAGGGACGAAAATTAGGCTTATTTTTAGCCTTAAAAGACCTATCCTGTGGGAGGGCGTGGCCCTTTCCCCCAGTGATGTCTGAAATAATCTCTTTCAAATCAGGTCCAAATAATGTTTTACCCTTGAAAGGAATGTTAAGCAATTTTGTCTTGGAAGACACATCCGCTGACCAAGACTTTAGCCAAAGCGCTCTGCGAATTTTTCGCCGCTAATCTAGCTAATTGCAAAGCGGCATCTAAAATAAAAGAGTTAGCCAATTTAAGTGCTTGAACTCTGTCCATAACCTCCTCATACGAAGATTCTTTATTGAGCGACTTTTCTAGTTCCTCGAACCAGAAACACGCTGCCGTAGTGACAGGAACAATGCATGAAATTGGTTGTAGAAGGTAACCTTGCTGAACAAAAATCTTTTTAAGCAAACCCTCTAATTTTTTATCCATAGGATCTTTGAAAGCACAACTATCTTCGATAGGAATAGTAGTGCGTTTGTTTAGAGTAGAAACCGCCCCCTCGACCTTGGGGACTGTCTGCCATAAGTCCTTTCTGGGGTCGACTATAGGAAATAATTTCTTAAATATAGGGGGGGGGACAAAAGGTATGCCGGGCCTTTCCCACTCTTTATTTACTATGTCCGCCACCCGCTTGGGTATAGGAAAAGCGTCGGGGGGCACCGGAACCTCTAGGAACTTGTCCATCTTACATAACTTCTCTGGAATGACCAAATTGTCACAATCATCCAGAGTAGATAATACCTCCTTAAGCAGTGCGCGGAAATGTTCTAATTTAAATTTAAATGTCACAACATCAGGTTCAGCTTGATGAGAAATCTTTCCTGAATCTGAAATTTCTCCCTCAGACAAAACCTCCCTCATGGCCCCTTCAGATTGGTGTGAGGGTATGACAGAACAATTATCATCAGCGTCCTCTTGCTCTTCAGTGTTTAAAACAGAGCAATCACGCTTTCTCTGATAAGTAGGCATTTTGGATAAAAGATTTGCTATAGAGTTATCCATTACAGCCGTTAATTGTTGCATGGTAATAAGTATTGGCGCACTAGATGTACTAGGGGCCTCCTGTGTGGGCATAACTGGTGTAGACACAGTAGGGGATGATGTAGTATCATGTTTACTCCCCTCATTTGAGGAATCATCTTGGGCAATATCATTATCTGTAGCATTACTGTCCTTACTTTGTTTGGACACTATGGCACAATTATCACATAAATTTAAATGGGGAGACACATTGGCTTTCATACATATAGAACATAGCTTATTTGATGGTACAGACATGTTAAACAGGCTTAAACTTGTCAACAAAGCACAAAAAACGTTTTAAAATAAAACCGTTACTGTCACTTTAAATTTCAAACTGAAAACACTTTATTACTGAATATGTGAAAAAGTATGAAGGAATTGTTCAAAATTCACCAAAATTTCACCACAGTGTCTTAAAGCATTAAAAGTATTGCACACCAAATTTCAGAGCTTTAACCCTTAAAATAACGGAACCGGAGCCGTTTTTACATTTAACCCCTATACAGTCCCAGCTATATGCTTTGCTGAGACCCAACCAAGCCCAGAGGGGAATACGATACCAAATGATGCCTTCTATAAGCTTTTTCAGTAATTCTTAGCTCCTCACACATGCATCTGCATGCCTTGCTCTCCAAAAACAACTGCGCATTAGTGGCGCGAAAATGAGGCTCTGTCTATAACTAGAAAAGGCCCCCATCTGAAAAAGGTGTCCAACACAGTGCCTGCCGTTTTTCTAAACAATCCCCAAGATTATAATAACCATTATTAGTTAGAATCTGCATAATATGCCTAGTAAAGCAATCGTTTTAGCCCAGAAAAATGTCTACCAGTTTTTGAAGCCCTTTTTGAAGCCCTTTATTCTTTTATGTTTAACTAAGAAAATGGCTTACCGGTCCCCATGAGGGGAAATGACAGCCTTCCAGCATTACATGGTCTTGTTAGAAATATGGCTAGTCATACCTTGAGCAGAAAGGTCTGCTAACTGTTTCCCCCAACTGAAGTTACTTCATCTCAACAGTCCTGTGTGGAAACAGCAATCAATTTTAGTAACTGTCTACTAAAATCATCTTCCTCTTACAAACAGAAATCTTCATCCTTTTTCTGTTTCAGAGTAAATAGTACATACCAGCACTATTTTAAAATAACAAACACTTGATAGAAGAATAAAAACTACATTTAAACACCAAAAAAACTCTTAACCGTGGACCGGACACACCAATGTTGGAGAAATCATTCGTAAACACCTGCCAATGCTTCGAGCTGATGAAGGCCTAGTTAAAACAATTGAACAAGGATGCAGATTTTCCTATATGAGAGGGGTCACCATAGGCAACCAGACCTCTCCTAGTGTTTTACCTACGAAAAAAAATCCCCCAGCTCTTGGCTAGATTCAAAAGTCTAGTCTAGTACAATTTTTTAATACTATTCTAAATTTTTATTGTCTAATGAAGAATTATAATGATAATAATTCTAGTCATTATGTTGCGTTGTCCTAAGATGTATACTCCTACGATTTTAATTTATTCTCCTACATCTCTATTATTATCAATCAGCCAGATTACGAGTTTTGCGTTATTTTCACCGCTCACCTTTCATAGCGCAGCTATTACAGATTTGCAAAAAGCAGGCTTGTGTGGGCGATATGGTTGCGTTGAGCTCCATACCTCACCCAAATACAAGCGCTGCTTTGACTTGCTCGTGCTCGTGTCTTGAAGATGGACCCACTCCGCGCCAGATGGATGAAGATAGAAGATGCTGGATGGATGAAGATAGAAGATGCCGTCTGGATGAAGACTTCTGCCGCCTGTATGAGGATGGATGTCCGGTCTTTGAAAACTGTAAGTGGCTCGTCGGGGGTTAGTGTTAGGTTTTTTAAGGGTTTATTGGGTGGGTTTTTTTTTTTAGCTTAGGTTTTGGGCAGGAAAAGAGCTAAATGCCCTTTTAAGGGCAATGCCCATCCAAATGCCCTTTTCAGAGCAATGGTTAGCTTAGGTTTATTTAGATTGTGGTTGTTTGTATTTTTTTTACAGGTAAAAGAGCTAATTTCTTTGGGGCAATGCAGGTAAGTTTGTATTTAGTTTTAAATAGGAATTATTTAGGTAAAAATTGTAAGTTTTATTAAGATTTATTTTAATTATATTTAAGTTAGGGGGTGTTAGGGTTAGGGTTAAATTAGGGTTAGTGTTAGGTTTAGGGGTTAATAGGTTTATTATAGCGGCGGTGTGGGCGGACAGCAGATTAGGGGTTAATAATATTTAAATAGTGTTTGCGATGCGGGAGGGCGGTGTTTTAGGGGTTAATAGGTTTATTATAGTGGCGACGATGTCAGGAAGCGACGGGAATAGGGGTTAATACATTTTTAAGTGGCGGCGATGTCCGGAGCGGCAGATTAGGGGTTATTAATTTTATTATAGTATTTGCGATGCGGGAGGGCCTTGGTTTAGGGGTTAATAGGTAGTTTATGGGTGTTAGTGCACTTTTTAACACTTTAGTTATGAGTTTTATGGTACAGCTTTGTAGCGTAAAACTCATAACTGCTGACTTTAGATGGCGGTACAGATCTTGTCATTTTAGGCTGTAACACTCGCTTTTTAGCCTTACAGCAAAACTCGTAATACCGGCGCTATGGAAGTCCCATTGAAAAAGGACTTTACTTAAGTGCGGTACTGACGTTGCGTGACGGCCAAAAAAGTGTGCGGTACAGCTATTCTGACAAGACTTGTAATTGCAGCGTTAGTGAAAAAGCATCGTTATGGGGCATAACGATGATTTTTCACTCATAACGCCAAACTCGTAATCTAGCTGTTTGTTTGTAAACTTATACAATTATATATGAAGTTGTTACTAAGGATATTACTGTTCCATGAACTCAGAATTTTAGAGATCCTTTATAGTGCTAAGTGTTCATATTAATTAGCCTATTTATAGAGGAATATGACACAGTTATATTTTTTGACACTCATATATTAACATCTATGTGATTGTTGCAATGTGGATTCCTACGTTACATTCATTTGTACACTGTATTTTGTTTTTTGTATTCTGCGATGTATGTATCCTAAAAAGGAACCTCGCCAATATTTACAAAGCAACCATTTCATATTTTGATACATTCTCGTTTATTGGATAAACTTTATATTGAATGCGTTTTGAATCAAGTTATTCTCACATGATAGATGTTATAAGTTTGTTATCTTCTTGTATTTACCATTATAGATGGGTTGCAAATCACTTTACAACATATGTATAACAGCTGAGCTGAATAAGACATATTGCAAGGACGAACAAAGTATCCAATAGAATGTAAGTTGTTGTTTTTAAATATGGCGGTATTCTTATCAAGCCTATGTCTATGAGTAAGGCCCCAGGCCGAAACATGCCAGACGCTTGCTACTGCTGTTTGCTGTACTTTTAAATTGACCATTAAAGTTGGACGTTTTAATATAGTAGAACCGGATAACTTTCTTTATTTGATTTGCATCGATTTTCCCCTCACACACCGGGTTGCTGCTTTCATTTTGGAACATTATACAATTGCTTTTGGGCTTGACTCAGCTCCATTTGATCAGCTGGAGCCTCAGTACCATCTCAGGTTTGGCGGAGCGGTATCGACCAAGTCATAGACGTGCTGGGCATTTTGCTATATTGCATTATCGACACAGATGGAGTTTAAGCAAGGCGGATCCATTCCCCTGTCTTCCTTGAGCACGGCGGTGGCGGTGCTGTATAGGAGGAGTTTGTGGTGAGAGAAGATCCCATACCTTTCTACAGTGATTTTCCGTGAGTGTCTTCACTGATTACTTCCTTCTTGGAGTTTAAGTGTTTGCCCTATAACTAAGACTGAACCGAGCTACCGCATCCTGAGTATTGACATGGAACTTTTCCTGATTGCTCCTACTTAAAGCCCCTGCAGTCTGTGACTTTCTTATCTTTAGAGCATATATATATATATATATATATATATATATATACTGTATATATATTTTCATATGTTTGTGTTTTTATATTTGGGTTAGAAGTATTTTGAGAAATGATCGCCACCTTTTTGCTTGGGAGAAAAAACTGAGATCTGTAGTGCTAAAATCTTTACAGAATTACGCAGGAATTAGAGAGACAATTTCATACACGCCCCTGGAACGCCCATGTTCAGCCCATTTTACAGAAAAGCAACAATTACGCTTTGTATTTTCTACTTATAAGTATGCATTTCTAGGTGATTTTTGTGTGTCCAGTGTACTTAAATTACGAATTACGCTTTGCATATTTAATAAAAAATTTTCCTGAGTAATTCACATACAATTTTGTTAAAATACGATTTTAGGCAAAGTATTTTGTTATGATTTTTGATGCGCCTTAACAATACAATTTTTTCTTGCATATTTTTTGAGAATTGTTCAATTATTCGTTTTGTAAGATTTTTAAAATATGAATTTCATTGTGCACTTTTGTAATGTTTGCATCTCCTCCCCATACAAAAATGCAGTATAGGCGCCATAGCGAGACACCCTGTTTTCAGGGTAAAAAGTGGGTTTAGATCAATCCACCAAGGAAATAGAAGTACTGGCAAGAGTTCTTAAATAATCTCGCCAGCCCAGAGACCTTTAGACAATCGGGCCCTTAGACTTGTTTAGAGAACTATGCATGAAAAAATAGCTACACTGAAAAAGAAGGGCTGTAAGCGCTGTTGAGCGTTGATTGGCTGTGCTATTACAACTGTCCGCACCACCCAGGGAATAGTATAGCAGAAGACATAACAAAAAGTCTCCTATTGCAAATTTTCTTTAAAAAAGAAAAATGCCAACTTGTGTCAGAGGTTATTTTGAGGGGACATTACAGCTACAAATTAATTGGTTTAGTACATCTGCCGTGTACGTTTTTTTTTTTGTTTTTTTTTAAACCTTTTTTTTTTGTATTGTGTTTGCACTAGTGAGTCATAAACTAATTGTTTGTTTGTTTTCTTCCTGTCTAATTCACAGAATAAACATTAAGGTATTTGTTCCATATTGATTGAAAATTAAAATTAATACATGACAAAATTACAGTGCCAAATTCATTTATTTATTAAAGATACAACACATCACAGTATATCTTAGAAAAAACAGCTGTCTGATATAAGTTCAAGGCACAATATCTAGCAGAATACAGAGCAAACTATCAGTGACATCTAATAATAAAAGACTTGCATGCAAAAAAAAGTCATTAAAGTCTACGTGACAAATTATAGGGTCAGGTTTGTGCCTATGAATTGCTCTTAATCAATCTCCTGACTCCCAGAGGGGCTATAATGGATTACAAACTAAGGTGTTACAGTCCTCTTTGGTAATCAAGGGTTTAAAGGGACAGTCAAGTCAAAATTAATCGTTCATTATTCAGATAGGGTATGCAATTTTAAACAACTTTACACTTTACTTTTATCAGTAAACTTTTTTTCTCTTGGTATTCTTTGTTAGAAACGAAACCTAGGTAGCCTCAAACTTATTTCTAAAAGGTTGAAGGCCGTCTTTTATCTCAGGGCATTTTGACAGTTTTTTTTATAGCTAGACAGTACCTAGTTCATATGTGCCATATAGATAACATTGTGCTCACTCCCGTGGAGTTATTTGTTAGTCAGCACTGAATAGCTAAAATACAAGTCTGTCAAAAGAACTGAAATAAGGGGGGCTATCAAAAGTGGCTTAGATATAAGGTAGTCACATAGGTAAAAAGTATTTGAATATAACCGTGTTGGTCATGCAAAACTGGGGAACGGATAATAAAGGGATTATCTGTCTTTTTGAACATTAAAAAAATGTAAGTAGACTGTCCATTTAAGAAAACCAAGAGACACAATATGATGTCATTTTAATACAATGTAGTACATATTGGGATCAAGAAGATGCAAGGAATTGAGAGCTACTAAAGGACTCTAACTTATATCTTGGTTCCTCCATCTCTCTACTCCGTTCCTCTATGTTATTAAGCTTTCCCCCACCTATTCCTTCTGCTTCATCTTTACCTCTATTTCCTATGTTTCTTTTTGTTCCGTTCCCCTTTACTATTTCTAAAAATCTCCTCTCTTTTCTCCTTCTCTTTCTCTCATATCATTCTTCGGCAGGGCCGGCTCAAGATATCGTGCTGCCCAGGTCTGAGAATTAAATGATGCCCCCCCCCCCCTCCAAGTAGTAACATTACTGATCAGCATATTAACCTACTGGCCTTGCCACTGACCTTACTAATCCTGCCTACCTGCATGCAACCAAAGCTTATGCACAATAAGTAGGAAGGAAGTCAGGGACTAAATGCACTTGTACCACCTTGAGTGTGGCCCCTGACCAGTTCTGTGTCTTTGTGCATGATGAGGTTATGCTGCTAGGAGCCTGCGACTTCCCTCACGGAGACAGAGGACACGAGCGGTTAGTGACTGACTCAGTCACTGAAGCGCTGCCCCTTGTCAAGTGCTGTCGAGGTCCCTTGGACCCACTTGGTCCCATGGTTGAGTCGGCCCTGTTCTTCGGGTATTGTTTCTCTCTATGTTATACTTTCTCCATCACTTTCCTTTGTTTAAGTTTTTTGTTTTTTCAATCAAACTATATTTTACCCTCACATTCTATTTGTTCTCCTCTTCATTTTAGCCTTCTCAATCTCTCTAGACAAGACCATTTTGTTCCCCCTTAGGGCAATAAGTTTCACGGTGCCGCAAGACCATTAAAGGGATATTCTAGTGTATTTCATCAGAGCACATTCTTTTTAAATATGTTGCTTTTTTATTTATTTATTTTTTACTATTGGGCAGATTTATCAAAGGGCAAGTGTCCCTAATGTTCGCAGGCTCCACTCATTCAAGCTTGCAACTAGTATTTATGAACCAGCATTTTCAATCAATGCTTCTTAAACCTCTCCAGAACTTCAGAGGTGACGAATTAAAATCACCCCAAACTGATCTAACAAATTTGACAAACCCTGCTCTTGTGGGATTAGTTGTGTGAGAGCAGGGGTTTGCATTGCATAAGCATTAGCTCATCCAAATGATAAATACGTGTAGCATATGTTGCCGGCAGACAGGTTCACGTCTTGTCCGTACAATGATAAACCTCGACTTATGTGTTTAACTCATTCAAAATGGTTAAAAATAGTGTCGGGGACAGCAATGTCATTGGCAGAGCAGAAACAGTCCCTGGAAACATTTGTCCTGATGGAAAGGCTGTGGGAGGAACAGTCCTGCAGTATCTAGGACAGTTGGAAGGTTTACAGCCAGTGATTGACCATACATATATATGATATATGTATCATCATCAGGGGTGGCACAGGAGCACACTTTTGATAATATATTTAACGTCTTTGCAAAGGTTTAACCCATACCAAGAAAAATAAATTTGTTTCAAAATTGAATGCTGTAACAAAATTGAACTTTTTATTTGTATGCTAAAATGTCTCTTTAAAGGGATACTAAACCCAATTTCTTTCTTTCATGATTCAGATAGAACATGCAATTTTAAGCATTTTAATTTACTCCTATTATCAATTTTTCGTTGTTCTCTTGGTATTTTTATTTGAAAAAGCAGGAATGAAAGCTTTGGAGCTGGCCAATTTTAGGTTCAGCACTTGGGTTGCGCTTGCTGATTGGATGGCTAAATGTAAGCGCTATCCAGGGTACTGAACTAAAAATAAGCCTGCTCCAAAGCTTTCATTCCTGCTTTTTTAAATAAAGTTATCAAGAGAACGAAGAAAAATGTATAATAGGAGTAAATTAGAAAGTTGCTTAAAATTGTATATCCAAATCATGAAAGAAAAAAAAATGGGTTTAGTATCCCTTAAATAGCATCTTTGAGAGCACACCTTATTCAACAACATTCATAGCAAGTCTTTTTGGACCTTATGTCTTAGATGAAGCCAACATTCTCTCTCTTAAAAATAGATTATTATCCATAATGTAATCATACTGGAGAATGTGTTCTATGTTTTGGAGTATTTTCTTGTTTCAGAGTATTTTTAAGAATATATTTTCAATAAATGTAACTATCATAGAACACACAGAAATAATAGGTCAATCAAAAGATGCCGAGCAAATATGTTCTCCCATAAACTAAAAATTAAAGGGACATGGAACACAATTTTTTTTTCTTTCATAATTTAGATAAAGCAAATAATTTTAAATTTTTTACCATTTACTTCTATTATCAAATGTTTTGACTTCTCAGATAATCTTTGTTGAAGAGCATACCTAGTTTGTATGTGTCTGGAACACTATAAGACAGCAGTTTTGTAACAATGCTTTTAACAACCTTAAACATTGTGCAAATATTTCTGCCATCCAGTGCTCAAATATTTATAACATTAAAAAAGCATTTTTGTAAAACTTCCGCAATATAGTGCTCCAGATGTGCACACTAAATACCTAGGTATGCTCTTCAACAAAGGACACCAATAGAAATAAATAAATTATAAACTTTTCTTTTCCAAATGTTATGCTCTATCTTAATTATAAAAGAAAATGTTAGGATTTATGTCCCTTTGATAATACCCTCTTTAAAAAAGTGAAATAGGTCCAACCTCTGTACAATTTTTCTTACTGATATAAATGACTGTGTATTAGGGGTGTACTAATTTAATTAAGATACAGGCAAATATTACATTCTCCTAAAAATTTCAATTAGACATGTGCATTCAGAGGTTTTAAATTCCTCCAAATGCAAAAGGCGGCCTCTTGAAGCATTTGGTCCTTTTTGGAGCCAAAGTTATTTGTGTGAAAGTTCAACACACTAAGATCTGTGCAAAACCAAAAAGAGGCGAATGCCGAAAGTGACCGCCTTCTTTTGCATTTGGAGGCATCCAAAACCTCTGAATGCACATGCCTAGTTTCAATTTAAAGGGACAGTAAAGTCCAAATTAAACTTTCATGATTCAGATAGGGCATGCCATTTTAAACAACTTTCCAATTTACTTTTATCATCAAATTTGCTTTGTTCTCTTGGTATTCTTAGTTGAAAGGTAAACCTAGGTAGGTTCATCTGCTAATTTCTAAGCCCTTGAAGGCCAACCTCTTATATGAATGCATTTGACAGTTTTTCCACAGCTAGAGGGTGTTAGTTCACGTGTTTCCTATAGATAACATTGTGGTCACACACGTGCAGTTATTTATGAGTCAGCAATAATTGCCTGAAATGCAAGTCTGTCAAAAGATCTGAGATAAGGAGGCAGTCAGCAGAAGCTTAGATGCAAGGTAATTACAGAGGTAAACAATGTTTATGCAAAACTGGGGTATGGTAAATAAAGGGATTATCTACAGTATATTTTTAAACAATAACATTTTTGGTGTTTACTATCCCTTTAAAATCAAATCAAATACAAAAATCCTATAAATCATTTAAGGGACATTCAAGTGTACAAATAAAATGATCCACTTTGTTACAGCATTTCCCCTTTCAGACAAATTCCCCTCTTTCAATATGAGTTTAAAGGGACGGTATACTATAAAACTGTTTTTCCCCTAATGTGTTTCCAATTACTTTTTTTTTACCAACTGCAGAGTATAAAATGTATAAGAATTTGCTTTTTAAGGTTTATTTGTTTATATGAAATAGCTAATTTTGTGTTTTGAAGCCACAACCTAATAAAATGGGCTGAGCTTGTAGGTATTATCAGATCTCATTACTTAATCACAATGTGTACATAAACATGCTTCTTTATCTTAAAACTCTCCATTAACTAAAGACTAAAACAGTACTTGGAAAGAACAATGGAAAATTAACATTTTAGTACCTTATCTCTTCTATAACCCACTGGGAGTGTAATTTCTTCTGCTGTCTGTGTGTACACTGCTTTTCTATAGCTTGGACCTAAGGCCAGAAACTTTCAGAATAGGTGGGGATACCACAAGCTAAATCAAGTATTTCAAATGACAATATAAGGGTAAAGGATATACTTGTATTCAATTTTATACACTCCAGCAGGTAAAGTGGATAATTGGGAACAAATTAAAGGGGAGAACATTTTTGAGTAAACTGTCCCTTTAACTCTTTTGAAAAGCATAAACTCAAAGTTGCACTCCTTGAACACCCCTATTCTGTGCCATATGATAATACAGCCAGTGATTGGAGAATACACATGTATACCTGCTCATGATTGGCTGGTTAGATGTATCGTTATCTGGAAAGACACAGATACACAACTTTGCAGGTGTTAAACTCATAGTAAAAGAAAAAAAAATTAAAATTAAAATTGTATTTTTATTATTCAAACTAAAACCAGTTATGAAATAGTTTGAATGTTTTCTTGACATTAAAATATCAACATTTTCACTCACCTGTTTAAGCTACTACATTTATTTGTATGAAAAGCAAACCTACAATCTTTCAAATTTAAGAAATGTTTTGCATATTCAAGAAATGAATACAGTTAAGAATGTTGTGGTCTAACGCTATTCATTTATTAACCCCAAATAGTTTAATCAAATAAATATAATGTTTGAAAAAAATGCAGTAAAATTAAATTATTTATGTCTTCTAATAATGTTTAAAAAAATGTTAGTTTTATACATCAAATGAATAATTTTGCATTTTATCCAGAACTACTTTTTAATATCTTATTTATGGGAAAAAATATTATAAATTAAACATATTTTCTTGTTCTGTATAAAAATGTAAATGTATGCTTTTATGCCTATTAAATGTAGTAAAATCAGAGTATATATACAGTTTATGATCAATGAGTTTTAAACTTTTTTTTAAAATTAAAATTTTTGATCGTCATAGCCGGATATTACAAGGTTGCAATCAGATGCGTTGAATAAAAAAAAAATATTGATCTGGATAATCCCAATAATTTGTTTTGAGTATTCATTAGTTAATAAACACTTCTTTTAAATACTATTTCTCAGGTTATTTTCTGTAATCTCAAGTTTAAATGAAGCTATTTTAGGGATATGCTACACTGTTAGACAAATCACTAATTTTGTCATTGCATCAACTGAATCATTACAGGGACACTAAACCCAATTTTTTTCTTTCATGATTCAGATAGAGCAGGCAATTTTAAGCAACTTTCTAATTTACTCTTACTATCAATTTTCTTCATTCTCTTGCTATCTTTATTTAAAAAGCAGGAATATAAAGTTTCGGAGCCAGTCTATTTTAGGTTCAGCACCCTGGATAGTGCTTGTTTATTGGTGGCTACATTTAGCAAACCAATAAACAAGCATAACCCAGGTTCTGAACCAAAAATGGTCCAGCTCTTAAAGGGACATAACACTCATATGCTAAATCACTTGAAACTGATGCAGTATAACTGTAAATTGCTGACAGGAAAATATTACCTGAGCATCTCTATGTAAAAAAGGAAGATATTTTACCTCAGCTCAGCAGAGTAAGTTCTGTGTAAAAAGTTATACTCAGCTGCTATCCAGCTGCAGGTAAAAAAAATAATTAAAAAAAATGAAGAAATGAACAGCAGACAATCAGCATCAGCAGTGCTGAGGTCATGAACTCTTTTACTGTGATCTCATGAGATTTGACTTAACTCTCATGAGATTTCATGGTAAACTTCCTTAAACTGAATAGGGAAATAAGATGAGTGTGCACAAAGCTCACTCCCTTAGCTGTCCCGGGACAGACATACTGATTTGCTGCTTAGAAGTCCTTTACAATGGGATGTGGCTACTGAGGAACTTTTGAGGTAAAATATCTTTCTTTTTTACCTAGAGATGTTCAGGTGATATTTTCTAGTCAGCTTTTTACAGCTATTCTGCATCACTTTCAAGTGTTTCAACACTTGGGTATCATGGCCCTTTAAGCTTTACATTACTGCTTTTTAAATAAAGATAGCAAGAGAACGAAGAAAATTTGATAATAGGAGTAAATTAGAAAGTTGCTTAAAATCGCATGCTCTATCTGAATGATTAAAGAAAAAAAATTGTGTTTAGTGTCCCTTTAACGTAAGTAATTTTCAAACATTTTTAGTACAATATATTAACTGCTTTGAAACTATTTCTGATGGATCCCATTTTGTTCTGCTACCAATACAAATCTGATTGTTCATAAGAGAACATCTCCCACTAATGTGTTTACTTTTACTGCTGTGAGTTTACACATTAGGCATAACACAAAGCATCATCTTTTTATGTCCTTAGCAAAATGTAGGACAAATATTGATTATCATAATGTTTGCTCAGTTAGAAAACGTTTGGAGGATATGTCATATGTCAAACATTTCAGCTTCTTTTTCTTTCCAGAATGAAAAACTACGATCAATATAACGACATATATCATCATTAGTAAATTCTCCAAGTTCAGATACAAGCTGTATAGAATCCTTTCTAGTTTTAGTTACTGGTTGTAGTTCTTCAGAAGTGGCTACAAATTCTTTCACTTTTCTTTCCAAAATTACTTGTGATTCTTGTGGAGTTATAGTTTGTGTTACTTTCTCCTCTATCTGCTCCATTTCTCTCACACCATCAATGTCCCCAGTTATACTATCACCAAAAAATTGTTGTTTGAGGTCTTCAAAACCATCAGACCAATCCCTCTTTCCGGATTCTATCTCTTCCATTACTACTTTGTGAAATGTTCGAATGAGTTCCCAACTGTGGCTGCCAAGACGGTCAAACATTTCATAACATAATATATGTCTGAATTTTCTTTCCTCTCGTGACATTGTCATTTCTAATAGCTGAAAATAACCTAACATGAAAAGATCTAATGTTAAGGTAGAATATTCCACTGGAGCACCATTTACATGTGGTAGAAAATGCTCTGGCCAGTAAAGCATATTTGCTCTGCTTAGACGTCGTATTTGCCTTGTTGGGACTTGGCAAATTATACTTCTCCAGTGACTAAGCAACTTTCCTACAACTTGTCTCTGCTTCATGAAATATAAAAGTCTATCATCATCACTTGGTCCTTTAGACATTTGTATGTTGTCTTCTATGATATCCCCATGTTTATGTTCATTTTCCAAATTAGTAATTATTGGTCTCCCTATCTCTTTACGTTTAGTATTATTTTTAATGGACTCAGTAAATGTCCACTTTTTCCAGTGGTCCAGAAAAAGGTAAACTATTCTCTCTTTTCTCATGTCAATGTAGTCTTGAACACAACTAAGCTCTGTCTGCACAGGAAGACTTCTGGTCATTTGATCTGGACTAAATAATGGTTCCCCCAGTGCATCTATGATAGTGCTTTGATTTTGTGATTCAATCTCCCTTGGAAAAATATCTTCATCTTGATATGTTAACTGTGCACGGGACAAAATTATAGGTGGCTCTTCAGGATGTCTAGATATATCTTCATTTAATACATGAAACTGCTCGCTGCTTGTTATATAGTCTTCCTCTAAGATAGGTTCTCTTCCATAACCATATGTCGTAGACCCAACTGGTAATGACCTCTTCCTTTTGTATATTCTGTTAGAAGCAATACAGGCATTATGAGGTTGTGTATATAATTCATAATTAGCCTTCAAGTTTTTGACAGAAACTCCAAATTGCTTAATTTCTTTTTCAACTTCTTCTCTACTTGAACTAAAAGACTGCGATCTACCAATATTTGTGCCACTATCTTTTGGAGTATTCTGTGACTGTTCAGATGGGTCTTGAGTCATCAAGTCAGCAAGATCAGCCTCTTTTCCACCAAGTGTTGCTAAGAGAATGGCCATGCTTTTTAAAAGTGTAGAGATCTTGGTACACCAGGCAGGGAGATCATCAGCTCTACCTTGCATCTGCTTAGGGTTAACAGTAAAGTGTTCTTGAGATAATGCAGCAGACACAGGTAAGAGTTGTTGAAGTTCATGCTCAAGTTGTTCCAGTTCAGTTTCGACCTTCTGGACTTTGTGCATTACTTGAAGGTTCTCAATTTGTTTTTCGATACGATTGATATCATCCTCTGTCATGAGCTCACCAAAAGGTCCCAAAATAGCATTATGAGCATGAGAATATCTCCAGCCTTCATGATGGTAGTAGCTACCGGCCTCAAACTATGGCAAAAAAGAGGGAATATATATCCCTCAGGATACATAGCCAATTTTTCTTTTCTTTTGCACTCTTTCAAATATCACATGTTTTTAGTGGTGTAATGGCTTTCCAAAAATGATAATCATGTTGTGGCAATCTATCTTATGAAGTGGCTAAGAAGCCAAATGACTACAAACAAAAAACCTACCTTATTTGATGGAATCAATTCCACAATCACCATAACCAGGCATGCTGTTACTTGTATAAATAAATAAGTAACGATATGGATGACATTTGGTAATGAGAATGAGCAAGAGGACAATAGATGACAGATCACTCATTACACCACTAAATGAACATGTACATGATTTAAACTTGCAGTATAGCATAATCAATCAAATGTACAATTAATAAGAAATACAATAAATGGATTTTCCTTTACAGGATTTATTAAAGTTATTTAACTGGGGTAAGGCTTACCATTAAAATTTTAATAATTTGAACACCAAAATGTAACATTTATCAAAAGCAAATACTGCAGTTTAAATGCATCTTGACACAAAGAATTCATGCACACACCATGCAAAGTTTTAAAGATATAAACAAGTATTAGACTGTTTTAAATGTCTTCATTTCCTATATGTATGGCAACTGTGTTGGTTGGTCAATATTTAAGAAACTCTCACAATAAATCATGTGACTCATTATCCCTGTACAAATAGCAACACAGCAATGGTTATTGGTTTATATTTATGAGTGTGTATGTTTATAGATTTGATGCAGTAGATTCTCTAGAAGTAACATGGCCCTATTAAAAGACTTATGGGTCCCTTTAGAAATCCTGTTCTCTGGTTGTAATTGGACTATCAAAAATGGTGACTGATGTAAACAATGAAGAGAAGTTTGAAAGTTTGAAGACTTGGACAACATGTCCAAACAAATGCACCCTGACACATTTTTTAAATACACGTTCTCATTGGTGCAATTTGTTTCTGGTCACCAAGATGATCTATTTTTCAGACTGTTAGTCAACGATATAGTTTTACTAGACTGTTTTTGTGTCACCATTGGAGCGGAGTTGTGATCTTCAAAAGCCCTTGCATATGTTAGGCCTTAAGTGAATAAACAGCTAGAGGGACATCAAACACATTTTTGTTGTATCTAAACAAGGGATTTTTATAAACCTATTATATTTTTGGCACTGTACAGATGTTCATGTACTGTCCACCAATACAGCTGTGAGAATTCTGCATATCAGACAGAAAGTTTCTATCTCACCCACTAGTATTGCTATATATATATATAAAAGTAGGGAGCACACCACCTGTTTCCAGAGTGTAGTATCTTTGAATTCCCTCTTATTTTCGTATTCTATTTTTTAATGTTAGGGTAATCAGTGTTTTGCATATTTAACACCATCTCGCCAGGGGAGATTGTATCAAAATAAGCTAGGCGAAATCTGCAGGGAAAAAATGTTCAAAGAATACGCCAGACATGAAAGAGATCTTTTAGCTACGCTCATGGTACACCAGTCTTCAACCCACTAGCAGAAGTGGGGAAACTCATTTAAATATAAGGAAACAATATCCTTTACATTTTTTATAAGTTAACATTTCACAACATTCTTTGTATGTACAGTGTCATTTTATTACAATTTCTACTGTGCACATTAAGGGCATGAGTATAAACGGAGCACAAAATATCGCTTTCGCTAAAATAATATTTGCGCTCCACTTTTTAACACCAGCGCACGCAAATGTGCGCTGATATTACAGGTGAGGTACCTGCACCTGGCCTGAGTCTATTATGGATCTGCAGCCATGGAAAAATATTTCTTGTTAAGTATAAACATTTTCAGTATAGGTAGGGATACCACAGGCAAAATCAGCTATTTCAAATGCTGATATAATGGCAAAGAAGCTATTTACTGTATAAACACTTTGATACGCTCCAGCAGGTAAAATGAATCATTGGGGTCAAATTAAAAGGAGAGAAAAACTGTCCCTTTAAGGTTTAAATTTAAATTATGCAGCAGACTTCTTATTCGAAGTACGTAGGAAATTTTTTTTTTTTAAAGGGACAGTCAACACCAAAATTGTTATTGTTTAACCCATTCCCCAGCTTTGCACAACCAACATATTAATATATTTTATAACATTTAAATCTCTAAATTTCTGCCTGTTTCTAAGCCACTACAGACAGTCTCTTATCACATGCTTTTTTATTACCTTCTCACAACTAGAGACTGCTAATCCACGTGGGCCATATAGATAACATTGTGCTCTCTCCTGTGGAGTTGTGTCTGACACTGCACTAATTGGCTAAAATGCAAGATAATAAATAAATAGCAATGTGACCAAGGGGCTGTCAAAAGAGGCTTAGATATAAGGTTATTATTTAGGGAATTAAATAAAAGGATTATCTATCTTTTTAAACTATAAACATTTTAGAGTTGACTGTCCCTTTAATATACACAGTAAAATTGTAATTAATGTACAATGTCATTTCACAATACCACATGATAATAGAACTGAAAAGTACGAAATTGTAAAATTAATCTTTGGAGCCTTGGCCAGTGGACAAAACAGGGTGTCTTAGGGTACCTCTGAAATTTTCTATGGGGCCTTGTCTTATTCTCTAAGCATGTAACACCTGCAGTTCTTGCTGTTTCATCTGAAATGAGGTCTGCCCATGTATATGTCACTGTAATATTTCACTTCACAATGACAAATTTGAGAGAATATGGCCCTTTGTACTAGATAGAATGTTGCTGCCCCTACCCAGTTGATGTCTTAGTCCTGAGCCTTATTAACTAAATATGTTCTTGATCTCAGAGTACAACAATTTAATTAAAACAGGATTAGTGAATAATCCAGTTCTGCTTTCATTCCATTGGGATGAACACCTACTTATTATTTTTTTTTTCTTCATTAACTAGGTAAATAATGATTCAGTCTGTTTGATTGAAAAAAACAGTTACATTAAATACACACAACTCTTCTTTATTACAAAAAATGATTGTCATCAGTGCATTTTGAAATCCTTTGTCTTTCAAAAAATGCAGTTTATGCAATGCTCTCTCCCATTTTCCTGTTGTGCACTGGGGAAGCATATATAGGGGCACTGGGAGAGAGAAAGAGAGATATAGAGAGGGGAAGAGTGAGAGAAAGATGGGAAAGAGAGAAAGACAGAACCAGAGAGGGAGTAGAGAGAGAAAAAAGGGGGTGATAGAGAAAGTAAGAGAGAGAGAGAGAGAGCGCGAGAGAGTGAGAGAGAGAAGAGAGGGAAAGAGATAAAAAACGGAGAGTGAGAGAGGGAATAGAGAGAGAGGGTGGTGATAGCGAAAGAGAGAGAGAGAGAGATTAAGGGATTGAGAGAGAGGGAAGAGAGGGAAAAAGAGAAAGACTGAGAGAGACAGGGAGTAAAGAGAGAGAGAAAGGGGGAGATAGTGAGAGGTAGGGAGATAGAGAGAGAGAGAGAGAGAGAGAGAGAGAGAGAGAGGAGAGAGAGATGGGGAAGAGATAGGGAAAGAAAGTCGGAGAGAGTGAGAGGTAGGGAGAGAGTAAGAGGTAGGGGGGAGGGAGAGAGAGAGAGAGAGGGGGAGAGTGGGAGAGAGGGGAGAGAGAGGAGAGAGAGATGGTGAAGAGATAGGGAAGAGAGGGAAAGAAAGTTGCAGAGGGAGAGAGTGAGAGAGAGGGGAAGATCGCAAGATAGAGGGAGATAGAGAATGGGAGAGAGAGGGAAAGAGATAGAGAGAGGGTGTAGAGAGATAGAGAAAGAAAGAAAGAAAGAGATATGGGGAGAGTGAGAGAGAGGGGAGAGAGAGAGATGGGGAAGAGAGGGGAAGAGAAAGAGATGGAGAGTGAGAGGAGATAGAGAGAGATAAAGGGGAGAGAGAAAGAGAGGGAAAGTAAGGGAGTGAGAGAGAGGGGGAGTGAGATAGAATTGAGAGAGAGAGAGAGAGAGAGGGAAAGAGAAAAAGATGGAGAGAGAGTGGGGGAGAGTGACAGAGAGGAGAGAGAGGGAAGAGAGGGAAAAATAGAAAGACGGAGAGTGAGAGATTGAGTAGAGAGAGAGAGGGGCAGTTAGCGAGAGAGAGAAAGAGAGAGAGAGAGAGAGAGTGAGTAAGGAAGGGAGAGAGAGATGGGGAAGGAGAGGGAAAGAAAGCCGGAGAGTGAGAGAGGGAGTAGAGAGAGAGGGGGGGTAATAAGAGAGAGTAAGGGAATGAGAGAGTGGGAAGAGAGGGAAAAAGAAAAAGAGATGGAGAGTGAGAGGGGAAGAGAAAGAGATGGAGAGTGAGAGGAGATAGAGAGAGATAAAGGGGAGAGAGAAAGAGAGGGAAAGTAAGGGAGTGAGAGAGAGGGGGTGTGAGATAGAATTGAGAGAGAGAGAGAGAGAGAGAGAGAGAAGGAAGAGAGGGAAAGAGAGAAAGATGGAGAGAGTGTGGGGGAGAGTGACAGAGAGGAGAGAGAGGGAAGAGAGGGAAAAATAGAAAGACGGAGAGTGAGAGATTGAGTAGAGAGAGAGAGGGGCAGTTAGCGAGAGAGAGAGAGAGAGAGAGAGAGAGAGAGAGAGAGTAAGGAAGGGAGAGAGAGATGGGGAAGGAGAGGGAAAGAAAGCCGGAGAGTGAGAGAGGGAGTAGAGAGAGAGAGGGGGTAATAAGAGAGAGAGAGTAAGGGAATGAGAGAGTGGGAAGAGAGGGAAAAAGAAAAAGAGATGGAGAGTGAGAGGGGGTAGAGAGAGAGAAAAAGGAGGAGATAGCGAGAGAGGGTGTGAGCAAGAGAGAAAGATAAAGTGGGGTAGTGAGACAGAGGGGGGGGGAGAGGAAGAGAGCAAGAGAGAGACAGGAAGAGAGTATACGAGGTTATATGCAGTTGCACATACACAAACTATGGAAGTGGAGTTCATTAGTACTCTCGAACCATAAAGGGTACAGATCCCATGTCAATGGCAAAATTTACAACTCTGTGTTGTAAATCATTTACAGAACACTGGGTTCACATCTTTTGACCAAAGCATTTAACTCTAGACAACTATCAAACACAACACACTGGACTGACAGCATTCAGTTAACTTTATTTGAGTAAGTGCTGGCTATCCAGCGTTTTGTGTTTGATATTTATATGATATTTAAAGGGATACTAAAAGGACCCAACAATTTTCTTTCATGATTAAGATAGAACATGCAATTTTAAACCATTGAAGGGTAGTAGATTTAGGAGTAATTTGCAGAAGAACTTAATCACAGAAAGGGTGATTGATTCATGAAATAAACTTCCACAAGAGGAGGTAATGACAAACACTGTGAGGGACTTCAAGATTGCTTGGGATAAGTCTATCTTACAAACTAGATTAGTTTATACTTTTAGGAAATATTGGGCCTATGATTCTTATCTGCAATCAAAATCTATAACATGAGCAGCAATGCACTACTATGAGCATAGTTGGCTGCACATATATGCCAATGTAGTCGGCTAGCTCCTAGTAATGCATTGCTGCTCCTTCAATAAAAGATACCAAGAGAATGAAGCACATTTCATAGTAAAAGTAATTTGGAAAGTTGCATGCTTTATCTGAATCATGAAACAAAACAGAATCCCCCTCGAAAATGTTTAGGAAAATAAAATAACATTTCAATGTGCACTTAGAGGGATATTTATCAAGCCTTCAACCGCAAATACGCTGGAATTCCACAGCGTAATTGTGGCAAGCCTGATTCGACCCATTTATCAAAGCCTACAGACCGGCAAAAGTTGAAATTTGTGACGTAACATACGATCTGCCAGTCTCAATCCGACACAGATCGATGCTTACGTCATTACAGATGTTCCGAATACAAATTCGGCACTATCTGACAAATTTTGCCATTTATCAAATTTCTAACAGGTACGCTTGCCACTATTCTGGCCTAGCGTACCTGGTTTTCAATCCGCCACACTGGAGGCCGCGGGTGCCATAGGAATCAATGGGAGTCTAAAAGCAGCCAAAGCTTATGTTCGCTGCTGCCAGATATCCCATTGATTTCTATGGTAAAAAACAAATTACGTTTACACCTAACACTTACCCCGAGTCTAAACACCCCTAATCTGCCGCCCCCGACATTGCCGCAACCTAAATAAAATTATTAACCCCTATCCCACCGCTCCGGACCCCGCCGCAACTAAATAAATGTATTAACCCCTATCCCACCGCTCCCGGAGCCCACCGCAACTCTAATAAAGTTATTAACCCCTATCCCGCCGCTCCCGGACCCCTCCGCAACTAAATAAATGTATTAACCCCTAAACCCCTGGCCTCCCACATCACTACCACTTACTAAACCTATTAACCCCTAAACCGCCAGCCCCCCACATTGCCATAAACGAAATTAAGATATTAACCCCTAAACCTAACAACTCGCTAACATTAAATATTAACTCATCCCTATCTTATAATAAATGTAAACTTACCTTTAGAATTAAAATAAAGTATATTAAACGATTAATTAACCTACCCTAACTATTATCCTACAATTACATTAAACTATATTAAACTATTAATTAACCTACCCTAACTATAATCCTACAATTACATTAAACTATATTAAACTATTAATTAACTGTTTTAATTTAAAACTGAACTGCTTAAATAACATAGTCAGAGGCAGCCTATATTAATTTTTTACCTGCACCTTATTCCTATGACATTACTGTGTATATGTAAATGTTTTACAAGAGTCTTACAAGAGTCACCCTGCCTATGGCGCCTACACCTTATCGGTATATTTGTAAAATTGTTTATTGGGCCACGGGATAGTTAAATGTTAGATAGGGATACTATAGAACATGGCCCTCTACGCCATACTCTGCTAGCATCAGTATGTACAATTTGAGCCCTGTATATGTTTGGTCTTTGTCGAGCTGTCTGCGGCAGGGATGGCTAGACAATCTCAATCCACGTAACAGTGACACTTGTACTTAGGTCAGAGAGGGATAAAATTGGACAGTGAGGTAGCTAGACACCCACATACCCCTCTATAGAAGTGGAGAGTCAGTCAGGCTAATTAGTCTATAAGGTACTGATCCTGGACAGCATCTATTCCATATGGCACATATTTCTGCAGAAACAATAGCCTACATCTGGCTAATAAAATTCAGGCTATTCTGGGCAGGGTTTAGCTTACATGGCTATGAAATAGTTCCTTCATACCTACCTAGATGGCTAGTTTAATTAGATACATACCCTCCAAATATTAGTTAGTGAATGTCATTACAGCCTCTAAAATGGGCGCCCCCCGGCAGATTCACACTGGAGACCTAATACCCCTATAATTAGCAGATGATTACTGTTATTGCTGTTTATATTTCTGCTCTGCTTGTACTGCAGACCATAGTACTTCCCTCATTGGGCACAAGAGAGGCCCTTGTCCTTTATTAAGTTAAGGGTTATATGTAAGTTTTTCAGTTTAAGTTTATTTTATAGATTTGAACCCTATAAAACCAGAAAATGGAGATTCTTCACAGGAGTTCCAAAAGTGGTCTCCATACTTTTAGAAGTTACCTTCTTTGGTTCTGTTTAGAGTTCTATAAGGGCCCAAGAGTGGCCTTCTAGCTTGTTTTGAAGGTATAGAGTTTTAATGGCAATAAACATATTATCTAATCTATGATTTTTATGGCACACAATAACGCTTTGACAAAACATTCTAGTAAGTAATAATTTCATTTGTGGAAAATACTTTTTTGTAAAACCTTAATTGACATGTATTGCCTTGTTTGCCTTTTAATGAATCTCAATAAAAAAAAACAAAAAAAAAAAACTATTAATTAACCCCTTAATGACAACTGACGTACCAGGTACGTCCTGCAAAAACTTTCAGTTAGTGACAATGGACGTACCTGGTACGTCAGTTGTCTAAGAGAGTGCTGGAAGCGATCGCAATCGCTTCCAGCAGCTCTCAGGGTATTGCAGTGATGCCTTGATATTGAGGCATCCTGCAATACCCTTTAAAAAGCATCCGATGCAGAGAGAGCCACTCTGTGGCCCTCTCTGCACCGGTAGCGATGGGGCCGTTCGTTGGTGGGTGGGAGCTTACAAGGGAGGAGGGTGGGCGGCCCATCGCTACCCGGCATCCGGTTCCTACAAGTGCATTGTGCACGCCGGATGCTGAGAGCGTGCAGAGGGGGGGGGGCCTGCGGGGGGTGGGGGTACTGGGGGGGGCAGCTACACTACAGAAAAAATGACTAAAAATAAAAAAAAAAAACACTTTATTTTTTGGGGAAAACTGGGTACTGGCAGACAGCTGCCAGTACCCAAGATGGTGGCAAATAGGTAGGTGGGGAGGGTTAGAGAGGTGTTTGGGGGCATCAGGGAGGTTGGGGGTTAAGGCAGGGGTCCATCACAGCTGAATAATTAAAAAAAAAACAAAAAAAAAAAAACACACCTTTTATTTTAGTACTGGCAGACTTTCTGCCAGTACTTAAGATGGCGGGGACAATTGTGGGGTGGGGGAGGGAAGAGAGCTGTCTGGGAGGGATCAGGGGGTGGGATGTGTCAGGTGGGAGGCTAATCTCTACACTAAAGCTAAAATTAACCCTGCAAGCTTTCTACAAGCTACCTAATTAACCCCTTCACTGCTGGGCATAATACAAGTGTGGTGCGCAGCAGCATTTAGCGGCCTCCTAATTGCCAAAAAGCAACGCCAAAGCCATATATGTCTGCTATTTCTGAACAAAGGAGATCCCAGAGAAGCATTTACAACCATTTGTGCCATAATTGCACAAGCTGTTTGTAAATAATTTAAGTGAGAAACCTAAAATTGTGAAAAATTTCACTTTTTTTTTTATTTGCTCGCATTTGGCGGTGAAATGGTAGCATGAAATATACCAAAATGGGCCTAGATCAATACTTTGGGTTGTCTACTACACTACACTAAAGCTAAAATTAACCCTTCAAGGTCCCTACAAGATCCCTAATTAACCCCTTCACTGCTGGGCATAATACATGTGTGGTGCACAGCGGCATTTAATGGCCTTCTAATTACCAAAAAACAATGCCAAAGCCATATATGTCTGCTATTTCTGAACAAAGGGGATCCCAGAGAAGCATTTACAACCATTTGTGCCATAATTGCACAAACTGTTTGTAAATAATTTCAGTGAGAAACCTAAAGTTTGTGACAAAATTTGTGAAAAAGTGAACAATTTTTTTTATTTGCTCGCATTTGGCAGTGAAATGGTGGCATGAAATATACCAAAATGGGCATAAATCAATACTTTGGGTTGTCTTCTAAAACAAAATATATACATGTCAAGGGATATTCAGAGATTCCGGACAGATATCAGTGTTCCAATGTAACTAGCGCTAATTTTGAAAAAAGTGGTTTGGAAATAGCAAAGTTCTACTTGTACTTATTGCCCTATAACTTGCAAAAAAAGCAAACAACATGTAACCATTGGGTATTTCTAAACTCTGGACAAAACTTAGAAACTATTTAGCATGGGTGTTTTTTGGTGATTGTAGATGTGTAACAGATTTTGGAGGTCAAAGTTAGAAAAAGTGTGTTTTTTTCCATTTTTTCCTCATATTTTATATTTTTTTATATTAAATTATAAGATATGATGAAAAAAATGGTATCTTTAGAAAGTCCATTTAATGGCGAGAAAAACGGTATATAATATGTGTGGGTACAGTAAATGAGTAAGAGGAAATTACAGCTAAACACTAACACTGCAGAAATGTAAAAATAGCCATTGTCATTAAGGGTAAGAAAACTGAAAAATGGTCCGGTCATTAAGGGGTTAACCTACCCTAACTATTATCCTACAATTACATTAAACTATATTAAACTATTAATTAACCTACCCTAACTATTATACTAAATTTACATTAAACTAAAAATTAAATTAACTATATTACATATTTAAAAACCTAACCCTACTCAAATTATTTAAATCTATTATTAAAAATTACTAAGTTACAAAAAAATAACAACTAAACAACTAAGTTACACAAAATAAAAAACACCAAGTTACACAAAATAAAAAATAAATTATCAAATATTTAAACTAATTACACCTAATCTAATAGCCCTATCAAAATAAAAAAGCCCCCCCCCCCCAAAATAAAAAAACCCTAGCCTACACTAAACTACCAATGGCCCTTAAAAGGGCCTTTGCGGGGCATTGCCCCAAATAAATCATCTCTTTTACCTGTTAAAAAAAATACAAATACCCCCCCCCAACAGTAAAACCCATCACCCACACAACCAAACTCCCAAATAAAAACCTAAGCTCCCCATTGCCCTGAAAAGGGCATTTGTATGGGCATTGCCCTTAAAAGGGCATTCAGCTCTTTTACTGCCCAAAGTCCCTAACCTAAAATTAAAACCCACCCAATAAACCCTTAAAAAAAAACTAACACTAACCAACGAAGATCTACTTACAGTTTTCGAAGACCGGACATCCATCCTCATCCAAGCGGCAGAAGTCCTAAGCGAAGCCAGCAGAAGTCTTCATCCAAGCGGGCCGAAGTCTTCATCCAAGCGGGCAGAAGTCTTCATCCAGATGGCATCTTCTAGCTTCATCTATGCGGAGCGGCTTCATCTTCAAGACATCCGGCGCGGAGCATCCTCTTCTTACGACGTCTCTTGAAGAATGAAGTTTCCTTTAAATTACGTAATCCAAGATGGCGTCTCTTACATTTCGATTGGCTGATAAAATTCTATCAGCCAATCGGAATAAAAGGGGAAAAAATCCTATTGGCTGTTGCAATCAGCCAATAGGATTGAACTTTCGTCCTATTGGCTGCTGCAATCAGCAAATAGGATTGAGCTCACATTCTATTGGCTGATTGGAATAGCCAATAGGATGAAAGCTCAATCCTATTGGCTGTGGCTGATTGCAACAGCCAATAGGATTTTAATTCCGATTGGCTGATAGAATTCTATCAGCCAATCGGAATGTAAGAGACACCATCTTGGATGACGTAATTTAAAGGAAACTTCATTCTTCAAGAGACGTCGTAAGAAGAGGATGCTCCGCGCTGGATATCTTGAAGATGGAGCTGCTCCGCGCCAGATGGATGAAGATAGAAGATGCCGTCTGGATGAAGACTTCTGCCCGCTAGGATGAAGACTTCTGCCCACTTGGATGAAGACTTTGGCCCGCTTGGATGAAGACTTCTGCCAGCTTCGCCAAGGACTTCTGCCGCTTGGATGAGGATGTATGTCCGGTCTTCGAAAAATGTAAGTGGATCTTCAGAGGTTAGTGTTAGGTTTTTTTAAGGGTTTATTTGGTGGGTTTTAATTTTAGGTTAGGAACTTTGGGTAGTAAAAGAGCTGAATGCCCTTTTAAGGGCAATGCCCATACAAATGCCCTTTTCAGGGCAATGGGGAGCTTAGGTTTTTTAGATAGGCTTTTATTTGGGGGGTTGGTTATGTGGGTGGTGGGTTTAACTGTTGGGGGGTATTTGTATTTTTTTTTAACAGGTAAAAGAGCTAATTTCTTTAGGGCAATGCCCCACAAAAGGCCCTTTTTAGTGTAGGCTAGGGTTTTTTTTTATTTTGGGGGGATTTTTTATTTTGATAGGGCTATTAGATTAGGTGTAATTAGTTTAAATATTTGATAATTTATTTTTTATTTTGTGTAACTTAGTGTTTTTTATTTTGTGTAACTTAGCTGTTATTTTTTTGTAACTTAATAATTTTTAATAGTAGATTTAAATAACTTGAGTAGGGTTAGGTTTTTAAATATGTAGTTATAGTTAATTTAATTGTTAGTTTAATGTAATTTTAGTAAAATAGTTAGGGTAGGTTAATTAATAGTTTAATATAGTTTAATGTAATTGTAGGATAATAGTTAGAGTAGGTTAATTAGTAGTTTAATATAGTTTATTTTAATTCTAAAGGTAAGTTTAAAATTATTATAAGATAGGGATGAGTTAATATTTAATGAAAAGTTATCGGGTTGTTAGGCTTAGGGGTTAATAGCTTCATTTAGTTTATGGCGATGTGGGGGGCTGGTGGTTTAGGGGTTAATATGTTTAGTAAGTGGTAGTGATGTGGGAGGCCTGGGGTTTAGGGGTTAATACATTTATTAGAGTTGCGGTGGGCTCCGGGAGCAGCAGGATGGGGGTTAATAACTTTAGTTGCAGCGGGGTCCGGGAGTGGCGGGATAGGGGTTAAACATTTTAGTATAGTGGCGGTGTTTAGTGACAGGGTATAAATAAAGTTGGGGAAAAGCCGAATAGCAGCGAGATCGATGACTGCTAGTTAACAACAGTCCGCTGCTCATCGCCCCGTACTTGGTACGCGGCTTTTTGACAGCTTTTTTTTATAAATAAGGAGAGCGTATTCAGGTCCGCGGTCACGATGTTAGGCGAGCGTATTGGTGCCGTCAAATGCAGCATAGTTGACAACTTGATAATTCGGCCTCTAATTCTTTATTATTTTTGTGCTTATTCCAATTCAAAGCTGAATAAAAGAAATGCACATTTTAATTGTAAACATATTTATGGCTTGTAAGCATTATAAGCGAGACAGATCTAATTTACAAAATAATGAATAAAAAAGAGCAACATTTTAATTTTCAAGAGTATTTTGAGTTAAGGGACAGTCTACTCCAGAATTTTTATTGTTTAAAAAGATAAATAATCCCTTTATTACCCATTCCCCAGTTTTGAATAACCAACACAGTTATATTAATATACTTTTTATCCCTGTGATTATCTTGTAAATAAGCCTCTGCAGACTGCCCCCTTATTTCCATTATTTTTACAGACATGCATTTTAGCCAATTAGTGCTGACTCATAATTAACTCCACAGGAGTGAGCACAATGTTATCTATATGGCACACATTACCTAGCACTTTCTAGCTGTGGAAAAATGCACTGAGATAAAAGGCGGCCTTCAAGGGCTTAGAAATGAGTATATGAGCCTACCTAGGATTAGATTTCAACAAAGAATACCAAGAGAACAAAAGCAAATTTGATAATAAAAGTAAATTGGAAAGTTGTTTAAAATTGCATGCCCTATCTGAATCATGAAAGCTTAATTTAGACTAAACTGTACCTTTAAGCATGTATGGCTTTTTGCCCTAACGTCATGAAAGACATACAATATTCATCTTGCATTCAAATATGTTAGATTTGATTATTTTTGCTTTGCATTTTGCTTTCCAATGTAAAGCTTTAGAAACTGTGCTGTGAAAGAGAGCAATGTTTGGAATGTAAAATATGATAATTTAATTTGATATATTTGCTTCTGCCTAAAATAGACCCTTCAAGTTTTCTTATTCTCAAACATATTATAGAAAACTACAGAACACATCACAATCATTCTTTGTTAAAGGGTATACACCAATTTTCATATAACTGCATGTAACAGACACTATTATAAAGAAGAATATGCACAGAAACTAATCTAAAAATCCAGTATAAAACCTTTTTAAAACTTACTTAGAAGTTCCCAGTTTAGCACTGCTGAAGAGATAGTCTGGGACACCCACTGAAAGGGGCTGGGCAAACAAAAAAAGCAGACACTCCTCTCCCCCCCCCGTCCCGTCCCTGAATATGAAAAGACAGAAAACATAAACAGAAGCCTGCAGGAGTCTGTAAGCACGTGTATACATCTGACACTGTGGGGCTTGGCTATGAGTCTGAAAATCAGCACAATGTTCATAACAAATGAGCAAAACAACACTACTAGATGGGCTATATAAATGGATCATCTACAAAACATTTATGCAAAGAAAAATCTAGTGTACAATGTCCCTTTAAATGCTTAGGATAAGCAGACACTGAATGACAAAATAATTCCCAACAGGAGGAAGCAATAACTTAGCCCCACCCATAATATGTCACATGACCACTCCAGTTACAACCTATAAATAAAATAGGCAAATACTGAGGTACTGCATATTTACAATCTATTAAGCAGTGCATTTTTTTAAAAGGATAAACTTACTCTCTGATATATTTGATATAATAACTAACTAACTAACTAGTAGCCTAATGTTGGTGAAGTTAAAGGGACAAGCACTAAACAATTAATCTCACTGTAAAATATTTAATTATAAGGATAATAGAGTAATTTTTGTTATCTATACACCAGAAATTATTTACTACTAAAGATCCTTTCAATGATTTAAGTGTGAATGATGACTACATTGTCATTGGGGTGGGAAGAGAGAGGCTTTTGGAACTGACCATGGTTTACCCCTGCATTTACTGCCAGAGGAATCCAAGGATTTGGTGATGTTACCAAGCCTCGAAACCCCAAAGTGCTGGGTTGCTGCAGGAAGCCAAATATACAAACCCTTCAAACGCCCTTAAAGGGACATAAAACCCAACATTTTTCTTTCACGATTCAGATGAAACATACAAACAGAAAAAAAAAAACTTTCCAAATTGCTTCTGTTTTCAAATTTTCTTTGCTTTTTTGCTATTCCTTGTTGAAAAGCAGGGATATAAACTCAGGAGTGTGCACGTGTCTGCAGTATTATAAGGCAGCAGTTTTGCAACAATGTTATACATTAGCAAGAGCACTAGATAGCAGCACTATTTCCTGTAGCAAGAACACTAGATGGCAGCACTATTTCCTGTAGAAAGAACACTAGATGGCAGCACTATTTCCTGTAGCAAGAACACTAGATGGCAGCACTATTTCCTGTAGCAAGAGCACTAGATGGCAGCACTATATCCTGTAGCAAGAGCACTAGATGGCAGCACTATTTCCTGTAGCAAGAACACTAGATAGCAGCACTATTTCCTGTAGCAAGAACACTAGATGGTAGCACTATTTCCTGTAGCAAGAACACTAGATGGCAGCACTATTTCCTGTAGCAAGAGCACTAGATGGCAGCACTATTTCCTGTAGCAAGAACACTAGATGGCAGCACTATTTCCTGTAGCAAGAACACTAGATGGTAGCACTATTTCCTGTAGCAAGAACACTAGATGGCAGCACTATTTCCTGTAGCAAGAGCACTAGATGGCAGCACTATATCCTGTAGCAAGAGCACTAGATGGCAGCACTATTTCCTGTAGCAAGAGCACTAGATGGCAGCACTATTTCCTGTAGCAAGAGCACTAGATGGCAGCACTATTTCCTGTAGCAAGAACACTAGATGGCATCACTATTTCCTGTAGCAAGAACACTAGATGGCATCACTATTTCCTGTAGCAAGAACACTAGATGGCAGCACTATTTCCTGTCATGCAGTGATCCGGTCATGGGCACGCTACCTATCTGGGTATCTCTTCAACAAAGAATAGGATGAAAATTAAGGAAATTTGATAACAAGTAAACTGGAAGCTTTTTTTAAAAAAAACTGTATGTTCTATCTGAATAATGAAAGAAAAATTTGGGGTTTCATGTCCCTTTATAGAAAACAAATATATGCTAACACAATTTGTTAGTGAATATTTGTTTCCTTTAAATTAGTTTTAAAAGGTAAAATTCTTACCTATAGCTCGCTGGAGAGCCACACTAATCCTGATCCAAATTTAAAGTTCCTTTCCTGCAGGTGAAAAAGGTCACTTGTTGGATCATACTTACCTCTAGTGCACTGGGGTAGCTGTGCTAGTCCCAACCCCTCTTCAAACACCTTCACCTTTAGAGCAGGCTTTGGGATCCGCCGCTCTAAGTCACCTATTAGCATGGTTGGTATTAGCGCGGCTCCCCCAGAGCACTAGAGGTAAGTATAAGCCAACAGGTAAACTTTTTCACCTGCAGCAATGAAACAGGAGTCAGAAGCCTGCAGGAGTCTGTAAGCACGTGTATACATCTGACACTGTGGGGCTTGGCTATGAGTCTGAAAATCAGCACAATGTTCATAACAAATGAGCAAAACAACACTACTAGATGGGCTATATAAATGGATCATCTACAAAACATTTATGCAAAGAAAAATCTAGTGTACAATGTCCCTTTAAATGCTTAGGATAAGCAGACACTGAATGACAAAATAATTCCCAACAGGAGGAAGCAATAACTTAGCCCCACCCATAATATGTCACATGACCACTCCAGTTACAACCTATAAATAAAATAGGCAAATACTGAGGTACTGCATATTTACAATCTATTAAGCAGTGCATTTTTTTAAAAGGATAAACTTACTCTCTGATATATTTGATATAATAACTAACTAACTAACTAGTAGCCTAATGTTGGTGAAGTTAAAGGGACAAGCACTAAACAATTAATCTCACTGTAAAATATTTAATTATAAGGATAATAGAGTAATTTTTGTTATCTATACACCAGAAATTATTTACTACTAAAGATCCTTTCAATGATTTAAGTGTGAATGATGACTACATTGTCATTGGGGTGGGAAGAGAGAGGCTTTTGGAACTGACCATGGTTTACCCCTGCATTTACTGCCAGAGGAATCCAAGGATTTGGTGATGTTACCAAGCCTCGAAACCCCGAAGTGCTGGGTTGCTGCAGGAAGCCAAATATACAAACCCTTCAAACGCCCTTAAAGGGACATAAAACCCAACATTTTTCTTTCACGATTCAGATGAAACATACAAACAGAAAAAAAAAACTTTCCAAATTGCTTCTGTTTTCAAATTTTCTTTGCTTTTTTGCTATTCCTTGTTGAAAAGCAGGGATATAAACTCAGGAGTGTGCACGTGTCTGCAGTATTATAAGGCAGCAGTTTTGCAACAATGTTATACATTAGCAAGAGCACTAGATAGCAGCACTATTTCCTGTAGCAAGAACACTAGATGGCAGCACTATTTCCTGTAGAAAGAACACTAGATGGCAGCACTATTTCCTGTAGCAAGAACACTAGATGGCAGCACTATTTCCTGTAGCAAGAGCACTAGATGGCAGCACTATATCCTGTAGCAAGAGCACTAGATGGCAGCACTATTTCCTGTAGCAAGAACACTAGATAGCAGCACTATTTCCTGTAGCAAGAACACTAGATGGTAGCACTATTTCCTGTAGCAAGAACACTAGATGGCAGCACTATTTCCTGTAGCAAGAGCACTAGATGGCAGCACTATTTCCTGTAGCAAGAACACTAGATGGCAGCACTATTTCCTGTAGCAAGAACACTAGATGGTAGCACTATTTCCTGTAGCAAGAACACTAGATGGCAGCACTATTTCCTGTAGCAAGAGCACTAGATGGCAGCACTATATCCTGTAGCAAGAGCACTAGATGGCAGCACTATTTCCTGTAGCAAGAGCACTAGATGGCAGCACTATTTCCTGTAGCAAGAGCACTAGATGGCAGCACTATTTCCTGTAGCAAGAACACTAGATGGCATCACTATTTCCTGTAGCAAGAACACTAGATGGCATCACTATTTCCTGTAGCAAGAACACTAGATGGCAGCACTATTTCCTGTCATGCAGTGATCCGGTCATGGGCACGCTACCTATCTGGGTATCTCTTCAACAAAGAATAGGATGAAAATTAAGGAAATTTGATAACAAGTAAACTGGAAGCTTTTTTTTAAAAAAACTGTATGTTCTATCTGAATAATGAAAGAAAAATTTGGGGTTTCATGTCCCTTTATAGAAAACAAATATATGCTAACACAATTTGTTAGTGAATATTTGTTTCCTTTAAATTAGTTTTAAAAGGTAAAATTCTTACCTATAGCTCGCTGGAGAGCCACACTAATCCTGATCCAAATTTAAAGTTCCTTTCCTGCAGGTGAAAAAGGTCACTTGTTGGATCATACTTACCTCTAGTGCACTGGGGTAGCTGTGCTAGTCCCAACCCCTCTTCAAACACCTTCACCTTTAGAGCAGGCTTTGGGATCCGCCGCTCTAAGTCACCTATTAGCATGGTTGGTATTAGCGCGGCTCCCCCAGAGCACTAGAGGTAAGTATAAGCCAACAGGTAAACTTTTTCACCTGCAGCAATGAAACATTTAAATTTGTTTTAACAAAAACTAATGTAAATGTTACCAAATATTCAGTATTCATGTGGCTGACAGGTACTATAGGCAAGTAGATATACCCAACATGTACTATAGACAGGCAAATATGCCCAACAGGTAATAAAGGCAGGTATGGCCAACAGGTGCTATAGGCTGGCAGGTATACCTTATTTACCAGTAAATTGGAGAAAATTGGAGAGCTTGTAAATTCACCCACAAAGTTCATCTGGTAAGTTTTAGGTGCTCTTGTATTATGAGTATAAATTTGTTTAGATACCCAGGCTCATATACTCTGGGATACTACACAACTGTTTTTTCCCCTTTATTTTTGCCCTTTTAGAGTCATCTGACAAAGGGTCCTTGTGTTTAGCTAGCTGTGGGCTGCACATGAAGCTAGAGTGTTCATCTGGCACTAGGGTTGCCACCTCACCCATGTTTTCCTGGACACTTATGAGTTATACATGCTGCAGGGTGTGCAGAGAGGAACATGAATAGTGCTGTTCAGTATCACTATTTGTGTGCTGTCCAAAATTTAAATTCATGTTCCTCCCTGCAGCATGTATAACTCATAAGTGTCCCGGAAAACATGGCTGAGGTGGCAACCCTATCTGGCACCTATTAGGTGCAATATTTGTAAATTATTATGAGATCATATTGTTATTTGAGATTCTATGCGATTCGAGTGCCCTTTCATTTAGTTTGCTAGTACTTTTATAGTACTCTAGGTGGCGCCTCTAGCCTTTCTTCTTTGAATCATGACTGATAGGAACCAATGTAGTCAATAGGTATTATAGACAGGCTGGCTGATACGGCTAACAAGATAGACAGGCAAATATGGTGACAAGAAACATATGCAAGATGTTATGACTGACAGGTTACTATAGGCAAGCTGGCATCGGTAACAGGAACTATGGCTGACAGATACTACACGGGCAGCAGATTTTTTTTATAACAAATTTTACATTTGTGTTTAAATTTCCCTGTGTCACATTTAGGGTTGCCACCTTGGCCATTTTTTCTTGGAAAGTTATGAGATACACATACTGCAGGGTGTGCAGGGAGGAACATGTATTGTACTGTCCAGCAGCGCTATTCATGTGATGTCCAGAGGCACAATACATGTCCCTCCAGGCACACCCTGCAGCATGTGTAACTCATAACAGTCCAGGAAAACATGGCTGAGGTGGAAACTCTAGCCATGTGACAGCTGTTAGCTAATCCTCATATACGCATATGAACTGCAAACTCTTACACTTGCTTAATAGGAGCTGGAGCTTCAGAAATTGTGCACATAAAAAGACTGTGTACACTCCTCCAAGTTGGATGTTTGAATTAGCTCTCTCACAAACAACGTTTCCAAGTGTATGAGGTGTGATAAATCATTAATATGATTCCAATTTATTCCTTTTCTGAGTAGATCTAGACATGCTCAAGATTGTGCACACATTTTAAACACTATGTGGCTGCAGTGTTTGCAAAAATGTACAGTATAGTCTTATTGCAAACATGACTGTTATTTACTGCATATGTCCAACCGAATGGAAAGATGATATAAAGAATACCACAATTCCAAAAGTATGCACTTTTAGCACTCTGGGCCCTAAACTAAAGGGTGGGTGGTCCCTGCTGGGATTGGATAAAAATTAACTTTTATTGTAACCTTTAAAAAACCAAATTGTTGGTTGAAGTACACATACTATTAAAATACACTCCAGTACCATATACCAGTAATATCAACATTTATTGGATCACCAGTTATTTGAATTAGGCCTGTCTATATTCACAGTCATGAATGATCCAAAAATTTTTTATAACAAAATAACGTTCGCTAAAACACTGTTACAGTGTACCTACATCGAAAAGTGATTACAAGTGTGAGTTGGGTATATGTAATGAGAGAATGGGTAGAACATGTCCCCTCTCTTTGTTAATCCCTGGATTACTGAATTCTAATATTAAATTATGTTCAGTCTATATTGTAACTTCAGTACACTGTGGTAATAGCTAGCAGCTACTGCCAGGTCATATGAATAATTGTTCAGCCCAGCTAAGTCTGTGCGGTGTCAGAGTTGGTAATCACATTGAGTTAAAGTGCTGTTATTCCGGCATCACTTATATGTGAAGGGCTAAATATTTCTATTGTGGCTGAGTCTGGCACAACCCAGACTAGATGAGTTAAATATTTGTGAATTAGAGAGCCTTTCTAGTGGATCGATCTGGATACTAATGACCCAGTTTGCCTGTGTGAGTTTACCATTACTTGTTAGTCATAATATTTCTTCAGGTACACACCACTGCAAAGCACCTCACACAGTTCTATATATGAATGTAGCTATATCTAGTAGTTGTCTGTTACTCCCTCTGTTCAAGTCCTTAGGTATCACTGTATCAGACACACTATGCTGCTATTTAGTACAAATTATAACTTGAGTATATTGCGGTAATGGCCTGCAGTTAATACCAGGTCATATCGAAAATTATTCAGTCTAGCTATGTCTGTACAGTGTCAGAGTTAGTAATTCTGTCTGTGCAGTCACAATGAGTTTAGGTGCTCTTATTCCGGTATCCACTATATATGAAAGGCTGTATAAATCTGATAAAGCTAAGTCTGGCACAACCCAGACTAAGTAGATTGAGTATCTATAAATTACAAAGTCTTTTTAGTGAGTCAATCTGGATAGTTATAACCCAGTCAGCCGATATAAATTTTTCATTGTTCATTCATCATGGTATTTGTTCAGACACACACCTCTACACATCATCTCGCACAATTCAATATATAAAAATAAAGCTAAGTCTGGCACAACCCAGGCTGTGAGTTTTTACTGTTATCAGTTATTTTTCATTCCAATCAGCTGTGCAGCACTCATACAGCTACGATTCTGTTATTCGCAGTCTGAGTAGAATATTGACTGTGAGTTTATATTTTCTACTGTCCACTCTGTTGATAGGCTATATATCAAGTTAAATTATTATCTGGCACAACCCAGTTTCTATATTGAATGTTTATATTTTACATAGCCTTGCAATGAATACGCCCGGTGTTTGCTGCCCGGTGCACTGATACAACCTTGTAAGCTAGATTGATCATTCAGACATTCATTCAGTTTAAATCCCTTGATTCATTATCGAGGGCAAATAGTGTCACTATTTGCCCTCGATAATGAATCAAGGGATTTAAACTGAATGAATGTCTGAATGATCAATCTAGCTTACAAGGTTGTATCAGTGCACCGGGCAGCAAACACCGGGCGTATTCATTGCAAGGCTATGTAAAATATAAACATTCAATATAGAAACTGGGTTGTGCCAGATAATAATTTAACTTGATATATAGCCTATCAACAGAGTGGACAGTAGAAAATATAAACTCACAGTCAATATTCTACTCAGACTGCGAATAACAGAATCGTAGCTGTATGAGTGCTGCACAGCTGATTGGAATGAAAAATAACTGATAACAGTAAAAACTCACAGCCTGGGTTGTGCCAGACTTAGCTTTATTTTTATATATTGAATTGTGCGAGATGATGTGTAGAGGTGTGTGTCTGAACAAATACCATGATGAATGAACAATGAAAAATTTATATCGGCTGACTGGGTTATAACTATCCAGATTGACTCACTAAAAAGACTTTGTAATTTATAGATACTCAATCTACTTAGTCTGGGTTGTGCCAGACTTAGCTTTATCAGATTTATACAGCCTTTCATATATAGTGGATACCGGAATAAGAGCACCTAAACTCATTGTGACTGCACAGACAGAATTACTAACTCTGACACTGTACAGACATAGCTAGACTGAATAATTTTCGATATGACCTGGTATTAACTGCAGGCCATTACCGCAATATACTCAAGTTATAATTTGTACTAAATAGCAGCATAGTGTGTCTGATACAGTGATACCTAAGGACTTGAACAGAGGGAGTAACAGACAACTACTAGATATAGCTACATTCATATATAGAACTGTGTGAGGTGCTTTGCAGTGGTGTGTACCTGAAGAAATATTATGACTAACAAGTAATGGTAAACTCACACAGGCAAACTGGGTCATTAGTATCCAGATCGATCCACTAGAAAGGCTCTCTAATTCACAAATATTTAACTCATCTAGTCTGGGTTGTGCCAGACTCAGCCACAATAGAAATATTTAGCCCTTCACATATAAGTGATGCCGGAATAACAGCACTTTAACTCAATGTGATTACCAACTCTGACACCGCACAGACTTAGCTGGGCTGAACAATTATTCATATGACCTGGCAGTAGCTGCTAGCTATTACCACAGTGTACTGAAGTTACAATATAGACTGAACATAATTTAATATTAGAATTCAGTAATCCAGGGATTAACAAAGAGAGGGGACATGTTCTACCCATTCTCTCATTACATATACCCAACTCACACTTGTAATCACTTTTCGATGTAGGTACACTGTAACAGTGTTTTAGCGAACGTTATTTTGTTATAAAAAATTTTTGGATCATTCATGACTGTGAATATAGACAGGCCTAATTCAAATAACTGGTGATCCAATAAATGTTGATATTACTGGTATATGGTACTGGAGTGTATTTTAATAGTATGTGTACTTCAACCAACAATTTGGTTTTTTAAAGGTTACAATAAAAGTTAATTTTTATCCAATCCCAGCAGGGACCACCCACCCTTTAGTTTAGGGCCCAGAGTGCTAAAAGTGCATACTTTTGGAATTGTGGTATTCTTTATATCATCTTTCCATTCGGTTGGATTAATTTCATGCACAAGCACCATTTCCTCTATAGAGATATACAATCACTACACACTAAACAGGTGAATATATAATTAAATAAAATAAAGAGGAAAAGCCCGAGGAGTGCCACTATTCAATTTTGTGTGTGTTAAATATTTACTGCATATGTATCTGCCCACATATGTTCTTCAACAAAGTACCAATTTATAATAATGTAAGGGACAACATCACATCATCTGCAAATAATGCTTGAATGTGGAGTCTGCTACAAAGGTCTAGTGTATATTTTCATCATCAGTGATGTTATAGGAATGGGGTTCCAGAGCCAGCACAAAAAGTAGTAGTGAGAAGGGACAACCTTGACATGTGCCATTAATGATGTAAAAGAAATCAAAGAGAACCCCATTGATTTTAACCCTAGCTGACAGTTGACCTTACAAGACAAACTTTCTTTGTATGAAAGTGTTTAGGAAATTATATTTATATTATAAACGGTATGTTTAAGGAAGGACCAATCCAATCTGTCAAAAGCTCTTTTATTGGCCACAGAGAGGGAAGGTCATATCCATTTTGGCATATTCAAGGAGGTAAATATTTTTTATGGTGTTATTGCTTGTCCCTCTCCAAGGCCCAAACGAGCCTGGTTGGGATAAATAAGGTCAGGCAATAATGCATTGAGGTACATAGCCAATATTATTATAAAGTTTTTCAAGTCTTTATAGAGGAGGGATATAGATCTGAAATGATCTATTATAAGAATGTCTAAGGATTTTAGAGTATTGAAGTGAGGCTTAATCCTGGGAGGTGGAAAGTTTGATACAAGATCAAATGTAGAAAATAGAGAAGTCAAGTGTCTATCTAAACTTTTAAATGATTTTTTTTTTAAGTAATAAATCAGCAAACTTATAAAGCAATGTACAAATGCAAAGCATATATTTTAGAAAAAGGACCTAACTACACATAAAGAGTTTTAATAGCTGCTAAATGGACATTCTAGTTCTATTATTTACAAGCATGTTATTTGTAAACAAATGCCCTTATTTCCCTGTGTTTAACCTTGCAAATGGATTAAAGGGACATGATACCCAAATGTTGAAGCAAATGAAAGTGATGCAGCATAGCACAGCATATCACCTTAACATCTCTAGGTAAAAGGGAAGATATTTGACCTCAAAATTTCCTAAGTATTCACACCCACTGTAAAGAGACTTTAAGTAGCCAATCAGGATGATAGTCCCAGGACTTGCAAGGTAGTGTGCATCTGGCATGTGCAGGCACAGTCATGTTATTTTCCTATTCAGTTTAAGGAAGTTTGCTATGAAATCTCATGAGATTTCACTGAAATATTATAAGATCACAGCAAAGTAAAGCATGACCTCAGCACTGCTGATGCTGATTATCTATTGTTTTGTTGTTTTTCTAAACTTGTAGTTGAACAACAGCTAAAGTATAACTGTTCACATAGCAATTACTTTGCTCTGAGATAATCTATCTTCCCTTTTTACATAGAGATGTTCAGGTGATATTTTCATGTCAGTTTTTAACAGTTATGCTACATAACTTTCAAGTATTTTAGCATATAGGTATTATGTCCCTTTAAACACAGTTAAATGGATGAACTCAAACAGCAGCATACTTATGTATCCATTAATCACATGTTAAAAATGGGGCATTTATTTAAAACTTAAATGCTCTAACAAAAAAGAACATTTACTTTTACACCAGAATATCCCTTTATTTTATTCAAAATCAAGTAGGATTTAGATGTAGTTTAATGTGTTGAAGGTAGGCTTTTGCTTGATATCAGAAAAGCAGTGAACATACTGTAAATTATGACTGCATGTCTGTGTTTAGAGACATATTAAAATAGTGATTAAAAGGCAATTTGTATTTTTATATGTCTCATGAGAAGAATAAAGTAAAATAAACAAATGCAAAGAAGAGAGTAAATCACACTCAGATGATTAAAATCCAAGAGAACAAAATCACATCAAACAAAATCTCACAAATCCAAACCACAAACATTTTTTGTGTCTCTTACCGTGCGTTTTCTCTCTTCTTCTTCTTGTATTTTCAGTTGCAGCTTCCTGACCATAACTTGCCGTTTCCATTCGGGAATCGATCTCCCCTGCTCATCGTGGGTTGGTATCAGAGACTCTATATCAATTTGACTGGTTTGGACTTGGACTGGTGGGGTTGTGTTCCCATTGACAAGTCGTTCTGGAGATTTTGCTGCTCCTTTGTTAGACATAGAGTTTGTATTTCCAGGAGGTGTGGCAGGGGGTGTTACAGGTGGTGTAAGAGGAGGTGTTGGAGTAGGAGATGGAACCTCTGTCTATAAGGGGAACAGAATATGGATACAAACAGCAAATTACATTAATACTGTTGTATTAGGTTCTAAAACAAATTACTTGAAGGGACATTAAAATCCAGATTAAATTAACATAAAAGTATATTCAGGAAATGCCCTTATTTGTTAAAGCATTTTCTTATTTTACTACTAGTAGAATATAACTGTATGTTTAACCCCTGCAAATTGATTAAATACATAGTTGAAGACAGCTCCAGAACAGCAATGTATAACTGGTCCAAAGCTGAATACACACAGTGAGCCAATGACAAGAAGCACATGTACATAGTCACCTATCACTAGCCAATCACATCCAGAGCAGAAGTGCATTTTTAATCATGAGCTGATTTTAAAGGGGCATGAAACCAATTTATTTTCTCCATGATTCAGATACAGAATACAATTTAAAAAAAACTTTCCATTTTACTTATATTAACAAATTTGCTTTGTTCTCATTTTATTCTTTGTTGAATAGATATCTAGTTAGGTAGTGTTCACATTTATGAAGCACTACATGACAGGAAATAGTGCTGCCATCTAGTGCTCTTGCTAATGTATAACATTGTTGTAAAACTGCTGACATCTAGTGCTCTTGCTAATGTATATCATTGTTGTAAAACTGCTGCCATCTAATGCTCTTGCTAATGTATAACATTGTTGTAAAACTGCTGCCATCTAGTGCTCCTGCTAATGTATAACATTATTATAAAACTGCTGCCATCTAGTGCTCTTGCTGATGTATAACATTATTATAAAACTGCTGCCATCTAATGTTCTTGCTAATGTATAACATTGTTATAAAACTGCTGCCATCTAGTGCTCTTGCTGATGTATAACATTATTATAAAACTGCTGCCATCTAATGTTCTTGCTGATGTATAACATTATTATAAAACTGCTGCCATCTAATGTTCTTGCTAATGTATAACATTGTTATAAAACTGCTGCCATCTAGTGCTCTTGCTGATGTATAACATTATTATAAAACTGCTGCCATCTAATGTTCTTGCTAATGTATAACATTGTTGTAAAACTGCTGCCATCTAGTGTTCCTGCTAATGTATAACATTGTTGTAAAACTGCTGCCATCTAGTGTTCCTGCTAATGTATAACATTGTTGTAAAACTGCTGCCATCTAGTGTTCCTGCTAATGTATAACATTGTTGTAAAACTGCTGCCATCTAGTGCTCCTGCTAATGTATAACATTGTTGTAAAACTGTTGCCATCTAGTGCTCCTGCTAGTGTATAACATTGTTGTAAAACTGCTGCCATCTAGTGCTCCTGCTAATGTATAACATTGTTGTAAAACTGTTGCCATCTAGTGCTCCTGCTAATGTATAACAGTGTTGTAAAACTGCTGCCATCTAGTGCTCTTGCTGATGTATAACATTGTTGTAAAACTGCTGCCATCTAGTGCTCTTGCTGATGTATAACATTATTATAAAACTGCTGCCATCTAGTGCTCTTGTTAATGTATAACATTATTATAAAACTGCTGCCATCTAATGCTCTTGCTAATGTATAATATTGTTGTAAAACTGCTGCCATCTACTGCTCTGCTGATGTATAACGTAGAAACATTGCTGCCATATAGTACTGCAGACACGTGCATGCTCCTGAACTTACCTTCATGCTTTTCAACAAAGGATAACAAGAATACAAAGACATTTAAAAATTGATAAATTAAGTAATTAGAAAGTGTTGTTTAAAATCGAGTGCATTATCGGAATCATGAAAGAAAAATGTTTTATTTTATGTCCATTTAACTATATGTTTAATTTTTATGCATCTTAATTTTATTTCAACGAAGCCCAATAATGGTGTCCAGCTTTGACTAAGGGTTTAAGTAACCTTAGTTCCATTTTACTATAAGTATCCCTTTCTGACACTATAACTGGCTTCCCACAGATTGTAGTCTTAAAATGAAGTATGAAATGAACATTGGAATAGAAAATAGCAGTATTTTATGTTTTAATTGTTAGTGTTGTTTATCCTTTTTTATCTCTGCTTGTAGGAAGGCAGTCAATTATACAGTGGACAAACAAATTAATTACTTTAATTGAACAGTATATGTTTAGAGTACAAACATTAGGAATCTTAAAAAGAGTTAATATTTATACAGATAAACATATATAAAATGCAAACTACTCTCCTTAAAGTGAAGGTATGAATGAAAACCCGGTTTTTTAAAAATTCTATTAAAACAGGGGCACTTTCATTCATAAAAGTTTAGAAGGCAGCCGTTTTGATTAAAAACTTACCTTTGTTTTTTTCACAGCCAGAGCAGCTTCCCCCACCCAGAGATCCTCTCTTCACACGTCATCAATGACTAATCCGGCTTCCTCCAATCATAGCTTTCTCCCCAGGGGAGTCATTGACTGAGGCCATGCCGTGATTGGAGGAAGCTGGATTAGTCATTGATGACGTGTGAAGAGAGGATCTCCGGGTGAGGGAAGCTGCTCTGGCTGTGAAAATTTTGCCATGACACATATTGCTTTTTATGCTTATTTATGATCATGTGCCTCTGCACATGGTCATTACTTTAAACTAATATTTGTTTAGATGAAACAATAAAATGCTTTTATGTCCCTTTAATTCATTATAGCATTACCATTCTGCAGAAATACTGGCTAAACACAAACGTTTTTACAAGCTACTCATATGTCTTGAACTGCTATTTTAATAAAATGTAGGAACTGAGAATAAAGATATCACAGTATTTTTAGAGCCTACTTACGCTAGATCCTTGCTGCCCGCTGCCAGAGAAAACAGTAGTAAGACCTTTGCTTTGAGGAGTCGGTTTTAGGCTTTTCCCAGCTTTTATTTCTGCCAGAAGTTCTGAGTTGTCACCCGTTGGAGACATCATGTTGAATGATTTTGTGCCTGTAGAAATGAATTTATGTTACATTAGAACGCTGGTTTTCAAACCTGTTCTCAGACCTCCCTAACAGGCCACATTTTGTGGATATCTGCACTGGAGCACAGGTGAATTAATCAGCTGCTTAGTTAACATGGTTATTTTATCTTCTCTTATCCAAGGTTATCCAGAAAACCTGACCTGTTGGGGATGCCTGAGGACAGGTTTGAAAACCAGTGCATTAGAATAAGCTTTATTTTTATTTATTTTTTTAAAACATGGCAAAAAAATCTCTTCCACAATCAAACAGCTAGATGCAATAAGGAATTAATTTGATTCTACCAAATTCAGTACTGACAAAGCAAAAGCACAAATATAGCTAGTATCTTAAAGTGACAAGAAACTCACATTTTTGTTCTTTCATGTATTAGATAAAGCATACAATTTTAAAAAAAAATCCAATTTACTTCTATTTCCAAATTATTATTTTTTTTAACTTGATATCCTTTGTTTTTGTGGTAGTCTGAGGAGCATGCATGTGTCTTGCGCATTATATGGTTTTGCAAGAATAATTAACAATATTATACACCTGCAAAAGCACTAGATGGCCTGTAGTGTTCCAGACACGTGCACAATACTTATCCTGGTGTGCTCTTCAACAAAAAATGCCATGAGAACAAAGCAAATTTGATAATAGAAGTAAAATAAAAACTTTTTTTTTTTAAATTGTTTGTCTGAATCATGAAAGAAAAATGTTAGGTTTCATGCCCCTTTAAGCAGGCATGTAACTATAGGGGTCTCAGAGCTCTTATTTAAAAACAGGTCCGCAGCTCTAGGGGGCCCTAACACTGCACTACACAGGGAGTACAATAAAGACAAGGCAGGGTAGGCAGACTGGGGCAGAAGGGTTACAGGATTCTGGTCCCAAGAGTTTCAAATCCCAGTGTCAGCCTAACTGGAACAGACTGGTTGTCCTCAACCCCCGAACAGAATCCATTTATCCTTTTTTGCAAACATTTACTCAATATATAATTTGCTTTTTGGACATTAAACTAAAGTAACGTTATAATAACTAACCACTGTGTGGCAAAATATCTGCATACAAAAAATATTTCTACAGCATTTAAATATGGGATTACTTGCACCACTTCCAGAATACGCAAAGAATAGACCAAACTACTTGAAAAGCCTCTTAAATATGTGTATCTTATTTCCTCTGCTGTGACCAATAAGAGACATATATAAATGAACTCCTGCACTGACGAAGCAATCATTGTGCAGAATGTTGCAGGTTTGGGGTTCTTGGAGTACACATCACAGCCTCTCTGGTGGCAAAAGGGTTGCCACTTCGGCCATGTTTTCCAGGACACTTATGAATTACACATGCTGCAGGGTAAGTAGGGGGGAACATGTATTGTGCCTCTGGACATCACATGAAAAGTGCTGATGAACGGCGCACACCCTGCATCATGTGTAACTCATAACTGTCTGGGAAAACATAGCCGAGGTGGCAACCCTAGGTGGCAGTGGGAAAAAAACACAATTATAAGAAATTACCTTTAAAGAAAAGAGGGCTAAATAATTATTAAAACAAATTGGAAAGTTTTCCAAAGCAGGCATAATTCAACATAGCGGGGAACTAAATTATGAGTTTAAATGGACATTAAACACCTTGTGCTTTTGTGTAAAATTTTTAATTTTTCCCACACTCTTAGAGAGGCCAAAAAGCAAAATCTGTAACCTTGGTTTTCAAAATGCTGCAAATTGACTAAAACCAGCTGTTTGATTTACAGTTGTTAAGGGTTACAGAATTTGCATTTTAGGCTCCTAGGGGGCATGGAATAAGCAAAATTTGTACAGGTGGTGTATAAATTTCCTTTAAATCTCCTTAAAATGTAAAGACCTAGAAGATTCATTAAAACTTGCCATAACATTGCAAATTGAGAACTGTGGAATCCTAAAAGATGTGTGCCTATCTCTTGTTACAGTCCTGATTTGTGAGTTAAAGGGACAGTCTACTCCAGAATTGTTATTGTTTAAAGATATAGATAATCCCTTGATTTCCCATTCCCCAGTTTTGCATAACCAACACAGTTATATTAATATACTTTTTACCTCTGTGATTACCGTGCATCTAAGCCTCTGCAGACTGCCCCCTTATTTCAGATCTTTTGGTAGACTTTTATTTTAGCCAATGAGTGCCCTCTTATAAGTAACTCCATGGGCATGAGCACAATGTTATCTATATGGCATACATGAACTAACACCCTCTAGCTGTGAAAAAAGTAAAATGCATTCAGATAAGAGGCAGCCTTCAAGGGTTTAGAAATTAGCATATGAGCCTACCTAGGTTTAGTTTTCAACTAAGAATACCAAGAGAACAAGGCAAATTTGATGATAAAAGTAAATTGGAAAGTTGTTTAAAATTACATACCCTATCTGAATCATAAAAGTTTAATTTTGACTAGACTGTCCCTTTAAGCTCCATTTTAATTAAAGGGACAGTCTACTCCAACATTTCCGCAGCTTTGCACAACCAGCATTATTAAATTAATTTACTTTATAACCTTTAAATCTCTAAATTTCTGCCTCTCTCTAAGCCATTACAGACCTACTCATTCCTTAGTGCATCTTTATCGCTTTTCACAACGATACACTGCTAGTTCATGTGTGCCATTTAGATAGCATTGTGTTCACTCCTGCGGAGTTATTCGAGTCAGCACTAGTTGGCTAAAATGCAAGTCTGTAAATAGCTCTGAGATAAGGGGCAGTCGGCAGAGGCTTAGATACAAGGTAATCACAGAGGTAAAAAGTATAGTAATATAACTGAGATAAGGGGCAGTCTGCATAGGCTTAGATACAAGGTAATCACAGAGGTAAAAAGTATATTAATATAACTGATAAGGGAGCAGTCTGCAGAGGCTTAGATACAAGGTAATCACAGAGGTAAAAAGTATATTAATATAACTGAGATAAGGGGCAGTCGGCAGAGGCTTAGATACAAGGTAATCACAGAGGTAAAAATTATATTAATATAACTGAGATAAGGGGGCAGTCAGCAGAGTCTTAGATACAAGGTAATCACAGAGGTAAAAAGTATATTAATATAACTGTGTTGGTTATGAAAAACTGGGGAATGGCTAATAAAGGGATTATCTATCTTTTTAAACAACAATAATTTTGGCGCATATCATCCCTTTAGTAGAGCATCATTTGTACCATCCTTTCCCCCAACACACCAGCACCCATGTCATTCAGGTGCAATTCATCCTTACTGTACAAATTGTACCCAAGTGAAAAGTCAGCCCAGTGCTCTAAAAAGTCAAACCCCTCATTTTTACACCATGTTTTTAACCATAAATTAACCTTAGTTCCTTCTGCCTTACTGAGTTAATCTCCAAAAATATTACTTTGGAGGACCTTGCTTTAAACTTACTACCTAACTCCCTGAAGTCATTTTTTAGGACTCTCCATCTCCCCCTGATTCCTTCATTAGTACCAATATACACCATGACTGCAGGATCAGACCCACATCCCTCTAACAATCTATCAATATGCTCCACAATATGCTTAACACAAGCCCCTAGAAGACAGCAAACTGTTAAAGGGTCTGGATGGCAAATTACCCTATCAACCTTCCTATTAATAGAGTCTCCTACCACCAGCATCTGACTCATGCCCTAACTTGTATGCCCCTCTTCCATGGCTTAAGGACTGTTAACTATAGCAGTGATTTTTAACCTTTTTTTTGCCGTGGCACACTTTTTTACATTAAAAAATCCTGTGGCACACCACCATCCCAAAATTTTATAAAAATCACACATTGTAGCCTAATACAGCATATATATATATATATACACATACACACAAACACACACATACTGTATGTATTGTGCTGTTATGCCATGCCTCCTACAAACTACCCCTGCACTGGGAGTAAAAAACAAGCAAAGTTTAAAAAATATGTTACACTGTTGTCAGTCTCAAGAGAATAGAGAGACACACTCACTGAGACAGAACAATAGCTAGAAAAACTTCCGTGCTTGTCCACAAGGCTAGTGCCACTCAGGGTGCAGTCTCTTTTTGCACACTATGCCTTTTCACAGAGAAAAAATATCCTGTAGCATATCAGTCTGATCCTGCCCAATGACAGTCCAGCACCGAAATACCAGGCAATTCTTCTCTGAACAAGACAAACAACAAACCCCAGACGTACGTTTCGGCCTCTCTAAAAGAGTATGCACCCTGAGTGGCACCCAAAAATGAACAGGCACGGAAGTTTTTCTAGCTTTTGTTCTGTCTCAGCTGAGTGCATCTCTCTCTCTTTTTATATTTATGCAAATTGCTCTTGGGTCTCCCTAAGAGTAAAAGGGGAAACCAGACGTGGACTCCTTGCACACATGCCCTTAGAGGGATGCGACTGCACCTCACTGACGAGGCCCACAAAAGGCCGAAACGATCGACTGGGGTTGTTGTTTTCTCTTGTTCAGAGAAGAATTGCCTGGTATTTCGGCGCTGGACTGTCATTGGGCAGGGTCAGACTGATATGCTACAGGATATTTTTTCTCTGTGAAGGGGCATAGTGTGCTAAAAGAGTATGCACCCTGAGTGGCACCCAAAAATGAACAGGCACGGAAGTTTTTCTAGCTTTTGTTCTGTCTCAGCTGAGTGCATCTCTCTCTCTTTTTATATTTATGCAAATTGCTCTTGGGTCTCCCTAAGAGTAAAAGGGGAAACCAGACGTGGACTCCTTGCACACATGCCCTTAGAGGGATGCGACTGCACCTCACTGACGAGGCCCACAAAAGGCCGAAACGATCGACTGGGGTTGTTGTTTTCTCTTGTTCAGAGAAGAATTGCCTGGTATTTCGGCGCTGGACTGTCATTGGGCAGGGTCAGACTGATATGCTACAGGATATTTTTTCTCTGTGAAGGGGCATAGTGTGCTAAAAGAGTATGCACCCTGAGTGGCACCCAAAAATGAACAGGCACGGAAGTTTTTCTAGCTTTTGTTCTGTCTCAGCTGAGTGCATCTCTCTCTCTTTTTATATTTATGCAAATTGCTCTTGGGTCTCCCTAAGAGTAAAAGGGGAAACCAGACGTGGACTCCTTGCACACATGCCCTTAGAGGGATGCGACTGCACCTCACTGACGAGGCCCACAAAAGGCCGAAACGATCGTCTGGGGTTGTTGTTTTCTCTTGTTCAGAGAAGAATTGCCTGGTATTTCGGCGCTGGACTGTCATTGGGCAGGGTCAGACTGATATGCTACAGGATATTTTTTCTCTGTGAAGGGGCATAGTGTGCTAAAAGAGTATGCACCCTGAGTGGCACCCAAAAATGAACAGGCACGGAAGTTTTTCTAGCTTTTGTTCTGTCTCAGCTGAGTGCATCTCTCTCTCTTTTTATATTTATGCAAATTGCTCTTGGGTCTCCCTAAGAGTAAAAGGGGAAACCAGACGTGGACTCCTTGCACACATGCCCTTAGAGGGATGCGACTGCACCTCACTGACGAGGCCCACAAAAGGCCGAAACGATCGTCTGGGGTTGTTGTTTTCTCTTGTTCAGAGAAGAATTGCCTGGTATTTCGGCGCTGGACTGTCATTGGGCAGGGTCAGACTGATATGCTACAGGATATTTTTTCTCTGTGAAGGGGCATAGTGTGCTAAAAGAGTATGCACCCTGAGTGGCACCCAAAAATGAACAGGCACGGAAGTTTTTCTAGCTTTTGTTCTGTCTCAGCTGAGTGCATCTCTCTCTCTTTTTATATTTATGCAAATTGCTCTTGGGTCTCCCTAAGAGTAAAAGGGGAAACCAGACGTGGACTCCTTGCACACATGCCCTTAGAGGGATGCGACTGCACCTCACTGACGAGGCCCACAAAAGGCCGAAACGATCGTCTGGGGTTGTTGTTTTCTCTTGTTCAGAGAAGAATTGCCTGGTATTTCGGCGCTGGACTGTCATTGGGCAGGGTCAGACTGATATGCTACAGGATATTTTTTCTCTGTGAAGGGGCATAGTGTGCTAAAAGAGTATGCACCCTGAGTGGCACCCAAAAATGAACAGGCACGGAAGTTTTTCTAGCTTTTGTTCTGTCTCAGCTGAGTGCATCTCTCTCTCTTTTTATATTTATGCAAATTGCTCTTGGGTCTCCCTAAGAGTAAAAGGGGAAACCAGACGTGGACTCCTTGCACACATGCCCTTAGAGGGATGCGACTGCACCTCACTGACGAGGCCCACAAAAGGCCGAAACGATCGTCTGGGGTTGTTGTTTTCTCTTGTTCAGAGAAGAATTGCCTGGTATTTCGGCGCTGGACTGTCATTGGGCAGGGTCAGACTGATATGCTACAGGATATTTTTTCTCTGTGAAGGGGCATAGTGTGCTAAAAGAGTATGCACCCTGAGTGGCACCCAAAAATGAACAGGCACGGAAGTTTTTCTAGCTTTTGTTCTGTCTCAGCTGAGTGCATCTCTCTCTCTTTTTATATTTATGCAAATTGCTCTTGGGTCTCCCTAAGAGTAAAAGGGGAAACCAGACGTGGACTCCTTGCACACATGCCCTTAGAGGGATGCGACTGCACCTCACTGACGAGGCCCACAAAAGGCCGAAACGATCGTCTGGGGTTGTTGTTTTCTCTTGTTCAGAGAAGAATTGCCTGGTATTTCGGCGCTGGACTGTCATTGGGCAGGGTCAGACTGATATGCTACAGGATATTTTTTCTCTGTGAAGGGGCATAGTGTGCTAAAAGAGTATGCACCCTGAGTGGCACCCAAAAATGAACAGGCACGGAAGTTTTTCTAGCTTTTGTTCTGTCTCAGCTGAGTGCATCTCTCTCTCTTTTTATATTTATGCAAATTGCTCTTGGGTCTCCCTAAGAGTAAAAGGGGAAACCAGACGTGGACTCCTTGCACACATGCCCTTAGAGGGATGCGACTGCACCTCACTGACGAGGCCCACAAAAGGCCGAAACGATCGTCTGGGGTTGTTGTTTTCTCTTGTTCAGAGAAGAATTGCCTGGTATTTCGGCGCTGGACTGTCATTGGGCAGGGTCAGACTGATATGCTACAGGATATTTTTTCTCTGTGAAGGGGCATAGTGTGCTAAAAGAGTATGCACCCTGAGTGGCACCCAAAAATGAACAGGCACGGAAGTTTTTCTAGCTTTTGTTCTGTCTCAGCTGAGTGCATCTCTCTCTCTTTTTATATTTATGCAAATTGCTCTTGGGTCTCCCTAAGAGTAAAAGGGGAAACCAGACGTGGACTCCTTGCACACATGCCCTTAGAGGGATGCGACTGCACCTCACTGACGAGGCCCACAAAAGGCCGAAACGATCGTCTGGGGTTGTTGTTTTCTCTTGTTCAGAGAAGAATTGCCTGGTATTTCGGCGCTGGACTGTCATTGGGCAGGGTCAGACTGATATGCTACAGGATATTTTTTCTCTGTGAAGGGGCATAGTGTGCTAAAAGAGTATGCACCCTGAGTGGCACCCAAAAATGAACAGGCACGGAAGTTTTTCTAGCTTTTGTTCTGTCTCAGCTGAGTGCATCTCTCTCTCTTTTTATATTTATGCAAATTGCTCTTGGGTCTCCCTAAGAGTAAAAGGGGAAACCAGACGTGGACTCCTTGCACACATGCCCTTAGAGGGATGCGACTGCACCTCACTGACGAGGCCCACAAAAGGCCGAAACGATCGTCTGGGGTTGTTGTTTTCTCTTGTTCAGAGAAGAATTGCCTGGTATTTCGGCGCTGGACTGTCATTGGGCAGGGTCAGACTGATATGCTACAGGATATTTTTTCTCTGTGAAGGGGCATAGTGTGCTAAAAGAGTATGCACCCTGAGTGGCACCCAAAAATGAACAGGCACGGAAGTTTTTCTAGCTTTTGTTCTGTCTCAGCTGAGTGCATCTCTCTCTCTTTTTATATTTATGCAAATTGCTCTTGGGTCTCCCTAAGAGTAAAAGGGGAAACCAGACGTGGACTCCTTGCACACATGCCCTTAGAGGGATGCGACTGCACCTCACTGACGAGGCCCACAAAAGGCCGAAACGATCGTCTGGGGTTGTTGTTTTCTCTTGTTCAGAGAAGAATTGCCTGGTATTTCGGCGCTGGACTGTCATTGGGCAGGGTCAGACTGATATGCTACAGGATATTTTTTCTCTGTGAAGGGGCATAGTGTGCTAAAAGAGTATGCACCCTGAGTGGCACCCAAAAATGAACAGGCACGGAAGTTTTTCTAGCTTTTGTTCTGTCTCAGCTGAGTGCATCTCTCTCTCTTTTTATATTTATGCAAATTGCTCTTGGGTCTCCCTAAGAGTAAAAGGGGAAACCAGACGTGGACTCCTTGCACACATGCCCTTAGAGGGATGCGACTGCACCTCACTGACGAGGCCCACAAAAGGCCGAAACGATCGTCTGGGGTTGTTGTTTTCTCTTGTTCAGAGAAGAATTGCCTGGTATTTCGGCGCTGGACTGTCATTGGGCAGGGTCAGACTGATATGCTACAGGATATTTTTTCTCTGTGAAGGGGCATAGTGTGCTAAAAGAGTATGCACCCTGAGTGGCACCCAAAAATGAACAGGCACGGAAGTTTTTCTAGCTTTTGTTCTGTCTCAGCTGAGTGCATCTCTCTCTCTTTTTATATTTATGCAAATTGCTCTTGGGTCTCCCTAAGAGTAAAAGGGGAAACCAGACGTGGACTCCTTGCACACATGCCCTTAGAGGGATGCGACTGCACCTCACTGACGAGGCCCACAAAAGGCCGAAACGATCGTCTGGGGTTGTTGTTTTCTCTTGTTCAGAGAAGAATTGCCTGGTATTTCGGCGCTGGACTGTCATTGGGCAGGGTCAGACTGATATGCTACAGGATATTTTTTCTCTGTGAAGGGGCATAGTGTGCTAAAAGAGTATGCACCCTGAGTGGCACCCAAAAATGAACAGGCACGGAAGTTTTTCTAGCTTTTGTTCTGTCTCAGCTGAGTGCATCTCTCTCTCTTTTTATATTTATGCAAATTGCTCTTGGGTCTCCCTAAGAGTAAAAGGGGAAACCAGACGTGGACTCCTTGCACACATGCCCTTAGAGGGATGCGACTGCACCTCACTGACGAGGCCCACAAAAGGCCGAAACGATCGTCTGGGGTTGTTGTTTTCTCTTGTTCAGAGAAGAATTGCCTGGTATTTCGGCGCTGGACTGTCATTGGGCAGGGTCAGACTGATATGCTACAGGATATTTTTTCTCTGTGAAGGGGCATAGTGTGCTAAAAGAGTATGCACCCTGAGTGGCACCCAAAAATGAACAGGCACGGAAGTTTTTCTAGCTTTTGTTCTGTCTCAGCTGAGTGCATCTCTCTCTCTTTTTATATTTATGCAAATTGCTCTTGGGTCTCCCTAAGAGTAAAAGGGGAAACCAGACGTGGACTCCTTGCACACATGCCCTTAGAGGGATGCGACTGCACCTCACTGACGAGGCCCACAAAAGGCCGAAACGATCGTCTGGGGTTGTTGTTTTCTCTTGTTCAGAGAAGAATTGCCTGGTATTTCGGCGCTGGACTGTCATTGGGCAGGGTCAGACTGATATGCTACAGGATATTTTTTCTCTGTGAAGGGGCATAGTGTGCTAAAAGAGTATGCACCCTGAGTGGCACCCAAAAATGAACAGGCACGGAAGTTTTTCTAGCTTTTGTTCTGTCTCAGCTGAGTGCATCTCTCTCTCTTTTTATATTTATGCAAATTGCTCTTGGGTCTCCCTAAGAGTAAAAGGGGAAACCAGACGTGGACTCCTTGCACACATGCCCTTAGAGGGATGCGACTGCACCTCACTGACGAGGCCCACAAAAGGCCGAAACGATCGTCTGGGGTTGTTGTTTTCTCTTGTTCAGAGAAGAATTGCCTGGTATTTCGGCGCTGGACTGTCATTGGGCAGGGTCAGACTGATATGCTACAGGATATTTTTTCTCTGTGAAGGGGCATAGTGTGCTAAAAGAGTATGCACCCTGAGTGGCACCCAAAAATGAACAGGCACGGAAGTTTTTCTAGCTTTTGTTCTGTCTCAGCTGAGTGCATCTCTCTCTCTTTTTATATTTATGCAAATTGCTCTTGGGTCTCCCTAAGAGTAAAAGGGGAAACCAGACGTGGACTCCTTGCACACATGCCCTTAGAGGGATGCGACTGCACCTCACTGACGAGGCCCACAAAAGGCCGAAACGATCGTCTGGGGTTGTTGTTTTCTCTTGTTCAGAGAAGAATTGCCTGGTATTTCGGCGCTGGACTGTCATTGGGCAGGGTCAGACTGATATGCTACAGGATATTTTTTCTCTGTGAAGGGGCATAGTGTGCTAAAAGAGTATGCACCCTGAGTGGCACCCAAAAATGAACAGGCACGGAAGTTTTTCTAGCTTTTGTTCTGTCTCAGCTGAGTGCATCTCTCTCTCTTTTTATACTGTTGTCAGTCTGCCGTGGCACACCTGAGGATCTCTCACGGCACACTAGTGTGCCACGGCACACTGGTTGAAAAACACTGAACTATAGTATGCCCCTTTAAAGACTCTCTTGCCTTTGTGCAGTATCTTATCTCATGGCTGTATCTCGCTGTTTCAAAACTGATAAAGTGGTCTTCTTTTTATTATTTTTTCTCTATAACTGTCTTACAGAGGGAGACTTTTTTTTGTTTTGTTTTAATTTGTTCTGTAATGTTTTTGTGTTTTGTGATGCCTGCATCCTTCACAGTGGTTTTCATGTGCTGAGAAATAAACAGTTATGAGAAAAATGATGCTCTACTAAAGGGACAATATACCCCAAAATTATTGTTGTTTAAAAAGATAGATAATCCCTTTATTACCCATTCCCCAGTTATGCATAACCAACACTATAATATTAATATACTTTTTACCTCTGTAATTACCTTGTATCTAAGCCTCTGCCGACTGCCCCTTATTTCACACGTGGCTGTCTCTGTACGTGGCAGAGCTGAGATCATAAGGAACCCAGTGTGCATCAAGTCTTATAACCGGCATATGGGTGGGGTTGATCTGTCAGATCAGCTGCTGCAAGGGCCTGGTACAAAAAGGTTGCAATTTACTTAATGCAGATTGCAACCCACAACCCTTTTTTGTTGTTCAAAAAAAGCAAACCCCGGAATGAAACAGTCTTTTTTACAGTTTCAGCTCCAGATCATTTCGGGGATTTTGTACTAAGATGCACCTGCTCCCCGGGCGGTGATGGGAGAGAGCAGAGCTGGGGCTACCCATTTAATTTTTAAAATCCCCCCCTACTGCTGCAAAGCAGAAACCACAAAACAAAATGCAGAGTCTGTACCAAGAGGCGGCAGAGAAGGGACACCATATATCACTGTCCTGATTGCCCTGGACAGCCTTCACTATGCATTGTGGACTGCTTCAAGCGGTATCATACAATGGTCCATTTAAAAAAAAAAAAAAAAGCAATGTGTGTGTAAAAATTAAAATTGAAAAATTACCACCATACACTTTCTCCAATTTTTTTTGGCTAAAACAGTTGCATCAAAGACATCAAAGCACACCATATACAATACCTTGGGGTGTCAACATTTCAAAAATATACACTTTCATGGCAATAAATAAAACTGGGGTATGCAATAGGCCCCAAACTAAAGATAGGCCTATCAGAAGAAATACTCTCACTTTTAATAACTAAAATTAAAAGTCATAAAATTGTAAAAGAACCTTCCCAAAATCCTGGCAAACCTATGCATGGGGGGTATAGGTGTACTCAGGAGGTCTTGCAGAAAACAACCTGGAGTGTTTTTTGCAATAACTTACAACAGTCTCTCCTAAATCATAGTAAAAAAGCAATGTGTGTGTAAAAATGAAAATTGAAAAATTACCACCATACACTTTCTCCAATTTTGTTGGCTAAAACAGTTGCATCAAAGGCATCAATGCACACCATATACAATACCTTGGGGTGTCAACATTTCAAAAATATACACTTCCATTGCAATAAATAAAAATGGGGTATGCATTAGGCCCCAAACTAAAGATAGACCTATCAGAAGAAATATACTCTCACTTTTAACTACATTTACAAGCCATACAAATGTAACAGAACCTTCCCAAAATCCTGGCAAACCTATGCATGGGGGGTATGGGTGTACTCAGGAGGTCTTGCAGAAAACAACCTGGAGTGTTTTTTTGCAATAACTTACAACAGGCTCTCCTAAATCATAGCCAAAAAGCAATGTGTGTGTAAAAATGAAAAAATACCACCACACATTTTCTCCCTATATACAATACCTTGGGGTCTCAACTTCTGAAATATATGCATGTTCATGCAAGCAAATAAATTGAGGTATGTAAAAAAGCCCCCCAGATGAAGATAGGCAAAGAAGATATGTTACATTTGAAAAAATCACAAACACATGTCAGAAGTTTGGCATTGCAAACTGCAAACAACCCAACAAACCTATGCATAGGTGGTATCACTGTACTCAGGAGACCTTGCTGAAAAAATATTGAGGTCTTCTTTGGCAGTAACACATAACAGGAACTGAGAATCCATGCCTAAAGTACAATGTGTGTGAAAAATTACACAAAAAAATGACTACCCAAAAGTTTGACAAAGATTGGTGGTTGAATTAGTGCATGGAAAGTGTTAAAATACCAGCATTTCAAATAGCCTAGGGTGTCTACTTTTCAAAAATATATGGTTTGATTGGGATAAATTACATTGGCCAGCTTCGGAAAATGTCCCTAATAGGACAAGGTGCACGATAAGAGATGTGAAAATTCCAAGTTGGAAAACTGGAATGCGCCCCCTAAAAATAAGGCCTTTTAGCCCCTGAGAACCCAACAAAACTATTCATAGGTGGTATCACTGTACTCAGGAGATGTTGAACACATATTGAGGTGTTTTTTTGCAGTAACAAATAACAGGAACTAAGAATCCATGCCTAAAGTACAAATGACTACCCAAAAGTTTGAAAAAGACTGGAGGTTAAATTAGTGCATGGAAAGTGTTAAAATACCAGCATTTCAAATACCCTAGGGTGTCTACTTTTCAAAAATATATGGTTTGATAGGGGAAATTACATTGCCCGGCTTCAGAAATGACCCAAATAGGACATGGGTGCATGATGACAGATGTGAAAATTCCACGTTGAAAAACTGGAATGCGCCCCCTAAAAATAAAGCCTTTTAGCCCCAGAGAACCCGACACACCTATACATGGGTAGTATCACTGTACTCAGAAGATGTTGCTGAACACATATTGGGGTGTTATTTGGCAGTAACCCTTAACATTCTCAGTAAATATATTCTTAAATTGCTATTTTGTAAAAAAAATTACCACTTTTTTTCAAATTTGGCATATATTGGTGGTAAAATGGTTGCATGAAAAGAGTCAAAATACGCAAAGTTTAATACCTTAGGTGGTCTTCTTTTTAAAAATATATATACATGTGAAGGGTTATTCATGGATTCCTGACAGATATCAGTGTTCCAATGTAACTATCGCTAATTTTGAAAGAAAAATGGTTTTGAAATAGCAAAGTGCTACTTGTACTTATTGCCCTATAACTTGCAAAGAACACGTAAACATTGGGTATTTCTAAACTCAGGACAAAATTTAGAAACTATTTAACATGGGTGTTTTTTGGTGGTTGTAAATGTGTAACAGATTTTGGGGGTCAAAGTTAGAAAAAGTGTGTTTTTTTTTACATTTTTTCATCATATTTTATAATTTTTTTATAGTTAATTATAAGATATGATGAAAATAATGGTATCTTTAGAAAGTCCATTTAATGGCTAGAAAAACGGTATATAATATGTGTGGGTACAGTAAATGAGTAAGAAGAAAATTACAGCTAAACACAAACACCGCAGAAATGTAAAAATAGCCTTGGTCCCAAACGGTAAACAAATGGAAAAGTGGTCTGGTCACTAAGGGGTTAAATGGTTCACCTTTTAGTGGGATTACTTTAAATTTAAACTTAACTAGAGCTTTTTCTTCTTTTTTTTGTGAGTATATTAGATTTGTATAGGTTGAACTTTTTATCAACTATATCTACTATATTACTTTGTTACTAAGGTCAGAATTAAACTTTCATGATTCAGATAGAACATGGAATGTAAAAAAATAAGATAATAGATTTCTGATTTCCTTCCATTATCAAAAATGTGCACATTCTTTTTATATTCAGACTTTCCAATGCAGCAGCTACTAGTGAGCATGAGCAATAATTCAGTGTGTACATATATGCATTTGTGATTGGTTAATGGGTGTCACATGATATAGGCAGCAGGGAATATAGAAGTAACTTTGAAATTTGTCAGAAAAAGATCTACTGCTCATTTTAAATTCAGACTAAGGGCTCCATTTATCAAGCAGCAGTTGCTGCTTCGGAGGCCGACCGGAAACAATAGTTAAGAAGCAGCTGCTCCTTAAAGGGACACTGAACCCAAAAAAAATTCTTTCATGATTCAGATAGAGCATGAAATTTTAATCAACTTTCTAATTTACTCCAATTATCAATTTTTCTTTGTTCTCTTGCTATCTTTATTTTAAAAGCAAGAATGTAAATCTTAGCAGCTAGCCCATTTTAGGTTCATCACCATGGATAGCGCTTGCTTATTGGAGGCTTATATCTACCCACCAATAGGCAAGCATAACCCAGGTTCTCAACCAAAAATAGGCTGGCTCCTATGCATCACATTCCTGCTTTTAAAATAAAGATAGCAAGAGAACAAAGAAAAATTAATAGGCGTCAAAATGAAAGTTGCTTAAAATTGTATGCTCTATCTGAATGATGAAAGAAAAAAATTGGGTTTAATGTCCCTTTAACCTGTCTGTCACCTTAAAGGTGGCGGATTGAAATCATTCTAATTCGATAGGATCGGAATGATTGACAGCCACTGCTAGCAGCTGATTGGTCGCCATTGAGCCGGGGTGCCATTGCACAAGCATTTCTGGTGAAGCTCTTGTGCAATGATAAATGCAGACAGCGTATGCTGTTCGTCTGCAGCGATGTCTAGCAGACATGATGCGCTACAGTGAATCATATCCGCTCAATATTTTGACATTTGATAAATGGAGCCCCATATATTATTGAATTATCTTGATCATGCATTTGTTGATTATGCAATCCTACTGAATTTAATTGTCCTTTACCATAACAAAACAGAAATGCAAATATTTTACGTTTCCAAACATTAACATAAACCATTTTGCAGGTGTATTTCCCAACGATGCAGTTATAATTTTTTTGACACATTTATAGCAATATACATTTGATGTGTGCGGTATTGTGCATTAGGCTTCTCACGCAATTATAAATGTTACCGACAATGAAATGCTGAAAAAGATACTCAATTAATTACAAGGTCCCTTGACAACATGCTACTGCACCAATGACCATGCATTTACCGTTACTAGATGCATCTCTTTTGAAAATACTCTATGGAAAAAAAAATAATAGATAGAGCTTACAATTTTAAACAAAGTTTGCAATATACTTATCAAATTTGCTTTGCTCTCTTGGTATCCTTTGTTGAACTGTAACTCTAGGTAGGCTTTTGACCTAGATTTACTCTTTAACAAAAGGATACAGAGAACAAAGCACATTTTATAATATATGCACATCTTTGCCTCATGATATTGGCTCACCCAATGCTGTAAGTTAGCTCCCAGTAGTGCATTGCCACTTATTTAAAAAAAAGTTACCACAAGAATGAAACATACTAGATAAAAGAAGTAAATTCAAACGTTATTAAATATTGTATGCTCTTTCTGAATCAGGAAAGAAAAATTTGGGTTTTATGTCCCTTTAAGGATTGGGCACAATTTGCAATACTATAACATTGTTATTTGATATGAATATGAATGTTACGATAACAAAAAATTAATATAATATAGCGGAATAAATCAACAAAAAATGTATGTTAATGCCACAATATATGTAATCAATTACATAACTGATGTATTGTCTGATCTCATCAGTGATGTCATTCATGATACTGCAAAAAAATTCCAAGGATGGATAGGGGTATAAGTTTCAAATTTCATGTTTTTTTTTCGTTTTTTTAACATCTTAGTGCTTACATATATACAATTCACTGTAATTTTGTTTATTTTTCTCTGGTAAAGGACCGTGATAACCAAATGTTGAAGCACATGAAAGTGATGCAGCATAGCTGTAAAAAGCGGACCAGAAAATATCACCTGCACATCTCTACGTAAAAAAGGAAGATATTTTACCTCAAATTTCCTACATCCCACTGTAAAGAGCCAGTCAGGATGCTTGTCCCAGGACTTACAAGGTTATTTTCCTATTCAGTTTAAAGGGACATTCCCGCCAAAATTGGAATCCCCATGGGTGCATTTCAGTTTTGAATAAAAGCATTTTTGTAATATACATTTATTAGCAAAAAGGCTTCTAATAAAATCTATAGCTGTTTCGAAACTGTATTTAGTATGCACTGTGCCCCAGCATTTTAAACTCATCACTTGCTCAGAGAACCTAAGGTGCTTTGTACCATCTGGTAATAACTCAATTTGTTAATTCCTGAAATTATTAAAAAAAAGCCCCACTGGCATTCTGAGTAGCTGCAGTATTTAAAATGCTGGTGCACAGAGAATATCTAGCTATGCTTCACATTCATGTGCATAGAGAAAAATGTTAACACTAAAACAGTGATAGCTTTTACAAGCAGCATTTTTGACAATACATGTATAATACAAATATGTTTCTATTCAAATATGTAATTCATCTATATGCATTTAAATTTTGACTGGAATGTCCCTTTAAGTATCACAGCAAAGGCAAAGCATTGCCACAGCACTGCTGATGCTGATTGGCTATTGTTTTGGGGGGGGGTACAACGTGCAGCTTGACAGCAGCTGAAGTATAACTCTTTACACAGCACTTACTCTGGTGAGCTGAAGACATTTTGACATAAACTAAATAAAAAGAGAGAAGCGCTCAACCTGGGAACGAACAATAGCATAATAGCTTGTTCTATGGCTAGTTACTACCCAAGAAGCAGCCTCTTTTTGCTCAACATGTACCTGTCACAGAGAAGAACTTTCCTGAAGCATATCAGTCTGATCTTGACTTCACAGTACAGTACTGTATAGCCCCGAAATACCAGGCAATCCCTCTCTGAATGAGAGCAACAGCAAAACCACAGACGTACGTTTCGGCCTATTGTGGGCCTCGTCAGTGAGGTGCAGCCATATCCCTCTAGGCACACTGAGCAACGGGTCCACGTCTGGATTCCCACATCACACTTAGGGAGACTTCCCTAAGTGTAAAAAATTTGCATAAATAAAAAGAGAGAAGCGCTCAACCTGGGAACGAACAATAGCATAATAGCTTGTTCTATGGCTAGTTACCACCCAAGAAGCAGCCTCTTTTTGCTCAACATGTGCCTTTCACAGAATAGAACTTTCCTGAAGCATATCAGTCTGATCCTGACTTCACAGTACAGTCCAGCCCCGAAATACCAGGCAATCCCTCTCTGAATGAGAGCAACAGCAAAACCTCAGACGTACGTTTCGGCCTATTGTGGGCCTCGTCAGTGACGTGCATCTATATCCCTCTAGGTACACTGAGCAACAGGTCCACGTCTGGATTCCCACATCACACTTAGGGAGACTTCCCTAAGTGTCAAAAATTTGCATAAATAAAAAGAGAGAAGCGCTCAACCTGGGAACGAACAATAGCATAATAGCTTGTTCTATGGCTAGTTACCACCCAAGAAGCAGCCTCTTTTTGCTCAACATGTGCCTTTCACAGAATAGAACTTTCCTGAAGCATATCGGTCTGATCCTGACTTCACAGTACAGTCCAGCCCCGAAATACCAGGCAATCCTTCTCTGAATGAGAGAAACAGCAAAACCCCAGACGTACGTTTCGGCCTATTGTGGGCCTCGTCAGTGAGGTGCAGCCATATCCCTCTAGGCACACTGAGCAATGGGTCCACGTCTGGATTCCCGCATCACACTTAGGGAGACTTCCCTAAGTGTCATAATTTGCATAAATAAAAAGAGAGAAGCGCTCAACCTGGGAACGAACAATAGCATAATAGCTTGTTCTATGGCTAGTTACCACCCAAGAAGCAGCCTCTTTTTGTTGAGCAAAAGGAGGTAAATTATTTTCCTTTTTTACATAGAGATGCTCAGGTGATATTTTATTGTCAGTTTCTTACAGTTCTGCTGCATCACTTTCAAGTGATTTAGCATATGAGTATTATGGCCCTTTAACTATAAACAGTATACCCCTAAATCCATAAAGCTTTAATGTGACAAATTTTTAAAATATTTATACTAATAGATGTTTATAATTGTTGGTTTAGAGTACCTAGCTTTTTTTTTTAAATTCATTTATCTGTTTTTGTTAAAAGGGTTTGAAACCTTGTACTTTTTGAGAAACTGGAGAATTTTTAAAGATAAATTATGTGATCATCTTTTGAATCAAAATTAAATGTACCCTTATTGCAAGATTTAAACTGATAAACTGCTCCTTATTAGGGAGTTTTTAAGATAATCAATGCATATTATTATATTTTCCTTTATGGGGTCATTTTGTTCTATACATATGCCTCAGTTTTGAATCTGTGAAAGCGAGCCTATACCCAAAAGATAAAAGATGCATCAGTTATATGACCTCTGCTTCTTAACATCTCCGCAACCTCAGAGGTTGCAAACGCAAGACAACCCAGACTTGTTTGTCCAGCATGACTGACAAGCCCTGCCCCTGCGCAACTGGTTACATGAGAGCAGATGGCTGGGGGTTTTACAAATGATTGCAGTCTTAAATTTTGGCAGCCGATGCTGCACCAGAGGCCCCAAAGGCTTGCGGGCAGGCTCTCCCTATGACAACCTTAATAGATGGGTGCCTTAAATGATAGGGCTTGAGAAGAGTGTTAAGAACTACTCTGCTCTGACAAAATATCATGTTAGCATAATATCATGTATGCTATCCTATAAATCTATATAATGTATAGGATAGTATACAATGTTTGCATTATTTATCCTAGCTAACTATATGATTAACCCCTAGACATGGGTTAAAGACATAGTTAAAGTACAGCCCCAGAGCTGCAAGCTTTGAAGTTCCTGAGTAGGACAGTCAGTGATTGGCAGTTGCGTGTGGCTGCCACACCGGACAACTGTATTTTGCTCTGAAGCTTAAATACTTGCAACTCCCTAGTGGGACATAACCTATATGTTTAACCCTTTTGTGGGAGTTAAATGCATAATGTAAGAATATATAACCATAATGACGCCATTTTGTCTCTAGTAATCCATTTTGTGTAAGCATACCATTTTAAGATGAGTTTTTTGTATTTCATTATAAGGTAGTTATTATCCTGTGAGAAAAAAATGAAGTTGAACACTTTAGCTCAATAATTTGTCCGATGGCCTTGCTATGTCCTGGCGATGCGCCCGGATAAACTATTATCTACAACTGTTTGTTTCTCAGTACAGCTCCTTTTTATTCCTTATTTTTAATGAAGTTCTTTGTTCTAAGCATACTGTGTGAAATGGTGTGATTGCTTAACCCCATATACTGTAACCATTGTCTATGAAAGTCTGTGATGCCTTATAATAAACAGAACAGTGATTAGACTTTACTTGCTGCCTGTCTAAATGCTGTTTCCCGAGATCTCGCCAAGTAACTCATTTAGTTCCAGCTGAAGGTGTAGAATACTGCTAAGTGTCAAGTGATACCTCCGGTTATAAGATAACGCCTAACACATACGGCTACATTACGAGTTTTGCGGTATCAGTGAAAAAGCAGCGTTAAGGCTTTTTTCACTACCACTGGTATTACGAGTCTTGCAGGTCTGGTTGCACCACACACTTTTTTGGCCGGAACACAACGTAACTACCGCAGATTTCAAAAAGTCCTTTTTCAATGGGACTTCTACAGCACCGGTATTACAAGTTTGCCTGGGAGGCCGAAAAGTGAGCGGTACAGCCAATACCATCAATATCCATACCGTAAACTGAAAGTCAGTAGTTATGGGTTTTATGCTACGATGCCGTAACATAAAACTCATAACTAAAGTGCTAAAAAGTACACTAACACCAATAAACTAACAATTAACCCCTAAACTGAGGCCCTCCCGCATCGCAAACACTAAAATAAAATTATTAACCCCTAACCTGCTGCTCCGGACATCGCCGCCACTATAATAAACATATTAACCCCTAAACCGCCATACTCCCGCATCGCAAACACTAGTTAAATATTATTAACCCCTAATCTGCCGCCCCCAACATTGTCGCTACCTACCTACACTTATTAACCCCTAATCTGCCGCCCCCAACGTCGCCGCGACTCTACTAAAGTTATAAACCTTGGAAACCTAACCCTAAGTCTAACCCTAACACCCCCTACTTTAATATAATTAAAATAAATCTAATAAAAAATGCCAATCATTTACTAAATAATTCTTATTTAAAACTAAATACTTACCTGTAAAATAAACCCTAAGATAGCTACAGTATAACTAATAGTTACACTGTATCTATCTTAGGTTTTATTTTTATTTTACAGCTAAGTTTGTATTTATTTTAACTAGGTAGACTAGTTAGTAAATAGTTATTTACTATTTACTAGCTACCTAGCTAAAATAAATACAAAATTACCTGTTAAATAACACCTAACCTTACACTACAATTAAATAAATTACATTAATTAAATACAATTAACTAAATTACAAAATAAACACTAAATTACACAAAATAAAAAATAAATTATCAGATATTTAAACTAATTATAACTAATAGCCCTATCAAAATAAAAATGCCCCCCCCCAAATAAAAAAACCTTAGCCTAAACTAAACTACCAATAGCCCTTAAAAGGGCTTTTTTTTGGGGTATTGCCCCAAAGAAATCAGCTCTTTTACCTGTAAATAAAAATACAAACAACCCTCAACAGTAAAACCCACCACCCACACAACCAACCCCCCAAATAAAATCCTAACTAAAAAACCTAAGCTTCCCATTGCCCTGAAAAGGGCATTTGGATGGGCATTGCCCTTAAAAGGTAATTTAACTCTTTTTCGTTGCCCAAAACCCCTAAGCTAAAAATAAAACCCACCCAATAAACCCTTAAAAAAACCTAACACTAACCCCCGGAGATCCACTTACAGTTTTTGAAGAACCGACATCCATCCTCAACGAAGAGGCAGAAGTCCTCATAGAAGCCAGCAGAAGTCTTCATCCAAGCGGGCCGAAGTCTTCACCAATCCGGCAGAAGTCTTCATCCGGACGGCATCTTCTATCTTTATCCATCCGGCGCGGAGCGGCTCCATCTTCAAGACATCTGGTGCGGAGCATCCTCTTCTTTCCACGGCGACTGAAGAATGAAGGTTCCTTTAAGTGATGTCATCCAAGATGGCATCACTTGAATTCCGATTGGCTGATAGAATTCTTGGATGACGTCACTTAAAGGAACCTTCATTCTTCAGTCGCCGTGGAAAGAAGAGGATGCTCCGCGCCAGATGTCTTGAAGATGGAGCCGCTCTGCGCCGGATGGATAAAAATAGAAGATGCCTTCTGGATGAAGACTTCAGCTCGCTTGGATGAAGACTTCGGCCCGCTTGGATGAAGACTTCGGCCCACTTAAATGAAGACTTATGCCGGCTTTGATGAGGATTTCTGCCGCTTTGTTGAGGATGGATGATGGGTCTTCAAAAACTGTAAGTGGATCTTCGGGGGTTAGTGTTAGTTTTTTTAAGGGTTTATTGGGTGGGTTTTATTTTTAGATCAGGGGTTTTGGGCAGAAAAAGAGCTAAATGCCCTTTTCAGGGCAATGGGGAGCTTAGGTTTTTTAGTTAGGATTTTATTTGGGAGGCTTGGTTGTGTGGGTTGTGGGTTTTACTGTTGGGGGGTTGTTTGTATTATGTTTTTTACAGGTAAAAGAGCTGATTTATTTGGGGCAATGCCCCGCAAAAGGCCCTTTTAAGGGCTATTGGTAGTTTATTGTAGGCTAGGGTTTTTTTATTTTGGGGGGGCTTTTTTATTTTGATAGGGCTATTAGATTAGGTATAATTAGTTTAAATATTTGATCATTTCTTTTTTTATTTTGTGTAATTTAGTGTTTGTTTTTTTATTTAGTTAATTGTATTTAATTAATGTAATTTATTTAATTGTAGTGTAAGGTTAGGTTTTATTTTACAGGTAAATTTGTATTTATTTTAGCTAGGTAGTTAGTAAATAGTTAATAACTATTTAATAACTAGTCTACCCAGTTAAAATAAATACAAACTTGCCTGTGAAATAAAAATAAAACCTAAGCTAGCTACAATATAACTATTAGTTATATTGTAGCTAGCTTAGGGTTTATTTTACAAGTATTTAGTTTTAAATAGGAATTATTTAGTTAAAGGGACAGTCTAGGCCAAAATTAACTTTCATGATTCAGATAGAGCATGTAATTTTAAACAATTTTCCAATTTACTTTTATCGAAAATGTTGCTTTGTTTTCTTGGCAGTCTTAGTTGAAAGCTTAAACTAGGAAGTTCATATGCTAATTTCTTAGACCTTGAAGGCCACCTCTTTTCAGAATGCATTTTAACAGTTTTTCACCACTAGAGGGTGTTAGTTCACGTATTTCATATAGATAACACTGTGCTCGTGCACGTGAAGTTATCTGGGAGCAGGCACTGATTGGCTAGACTGCAAGTCTGTCAAAAGAACTGAAATAAAGGGGCAGTTTGCAGAGGCTTAGATACAAAATAATCACAGAGGTTAAAAGTATATTATTATAACTGTGTTGGTTATGCAAAACTGGGGAATGGGTAATAAAGGGATTATCTATCTTTTAAAACAATAAAAATTCTGGTGTAGACTGTACCTTTAATGATAGTTTTTTTTTATTAGATTTATTTTAATTATATTAAAGTAGGGTTTGTTAGGGTTAGATTTAGGGGTTTATAACGTTAGTATAGTTGCAGCGACGTTGGGGGCAGCAGATTAGGGGTTAATAAGTGTACTGTAGGTGGCGGCGATGTTGGGGGTGGCAGATTAGGGGTTAATAAGTATAATGTAGGTGGTGGCGGGGGCGGCAGATTAGGGGTTAATAACTTTAATGTAGGTGGCGGCGACATTGGGGGCGGCAGATTAAGGGTTAATAAGTGTAGGTAGATGGCGGCGGTGTCGGGGGTGGCAGATTAGGGGTTAATAAGTGTAATGTAGGTGTAGGCAATGTCGGGGCAGCAGATTAGGGGTGTTTAGACTCAGGGTTCATGTTAGGGTGTAAGGTGTAAACATAACTTTTGTTTCCCCATAGGAATCAATGGGGCTGCGTTACGGAGCTTTACGCTCCTTTATTGCAGGTGTTAGGATTTTTTTAAGCCGGCTCTCCCCATTGATGTCTATGGGGAAATCGTGCACAAGCACGTAAAACCAGCTCACCGTGGCACTAGTATTGGAGTGCGGTATGGAGCTCAATTTTGCTCAACGCTCACTTCTTGCCTGCTAACGCCGGGTTTTTGCAAACCTGTAATAGCAGCGCTGTAGGGAGGTGAGCAGTGCAGATATTTTGAAAGTTAGCACCAAGCAGCTTTTACCGCAAAACTCGTAATCTAGCCGATAGTTAGCTAGGATTCAAAAAATGATATGCATTGATAAATTGGAACCCACCATTTTGATGCAGAATTTATATGCCCTATAAATTAGTGGATGCAATTTTTGTATGAAAATATCATTTAAAAAGGATTTCTGTCCTTTGCCTAAATATAGTACTAGACACAACGTTATACCACCTGCATGAAAGCATTACTAATATACATTACATTTCCTGGTTAGCAGGTATTTTAGGCTACAATTAATACAAAGACATTACATACAACTTGCTTAGAATCTTGTCATTTTATCCCATGTGAATGTTCTAAAGATTAAAGCTGTCCTCTATTGTGTGAATAATTCATGACTACCAAGCTTTTATTCAAGAGCAAACATAGCACCTATAGGATGTATATAAGATCAATACAAAAACTGTCACACAAAGAGAAACTCAATGTTCACATTAATGCTGTTTAAAGGGACAAATTAAGCTTTCATGATTCAGATAGAGCATGCAATTTGAAACAACTTTCCAATTTACTTCTTTTTTTAAAATGTTCAGTTTTTTTATATACAACATTTCTAAAGGGGCAGCAGCTCCTACTAAGAATGTACAAGAATTAACTGTAGATACGTATAGGCGTTTGTGATTGGCTGATAGCTCTCACATGATACATGGGGAGGGGAATATGTAAGTAACTTTGAAATTTACCAGAAAAAAAAAATCTAACTCATTTAAAAGTCAGATTTGGTATTTATCAACTGCCAGACAGACTTTGTTCTCTCACGAGAACCGGTCTGCCCGGAATTACAAAATTAGAGCAGTGTATTGCTGCAATACGTTGCCCGTATTTAACATTGCACACGCCGCATGTAACATGCGTTTGCTTCTGCAATACTATCCAATAGCACAATGGCATGTGAGTAGGGGATTGTCAGTCCCCTCCAGGGTGATTGAATCCACTAGCTAATAGTTAACGTACTGGTTAGGAAACCACAGTCTGATGACCGCGGCTTCCTAACTTTCAGCTGCAGGCTGATAAAAGTGTTATAGTATTGTCTTTTTTATTATACAGTTATTAATTAGATAATTTTACTATATTTAATATTATTTTATGGTCCTTTAATATACTCAGTTTGCTTGATGTCTGTTTTAAAGTCAATAAAAAGACATTCTAAAACAACACTCTCCAACACAATGTATTATATATAAACATTAAAAATATATAAAACACCCTTTTTCCCCCAGAAATAATATCCAGTAAAAGCTGTTTAAATTTAATATAATATACTAGTATCATTATGCACTTCCTACTAACACTCATTTGTTATAGTTACTTACTACTAATAAAGGACAGTAAAGCATCTTGTAATTACAAGACATTTCTGTTGTGTTGCTAATTATAATGACATATTAGCCAAGTCTAAACATTTGTAAAACAACTTAACATCTTGTTTATTACAATAAAGTTACAATAGTCAAACTCCACCCATTATTAGACAAGTTTAAAGGAGCTGATCTGGGCTTGAGTCTGAAGACAACAAGGCTAGTGTTAGCATAATGTATTGTTTTGCAGCTGCTATCTGCAAAGCCAATTAGGAAAACATATGTAGCGGGGTTAGCCTCGAAAAGTCTAAAGTGTTTATTTCTAACTCTGTGAAACTGAAAATCCTAGCTAAATTACATGAAATACGGCAAAATGAATAATAAAAGTATATTGAAAAGTTGTTTCACTATACACAACTTATTTATATTTTAATATGTTTACTATCCCTTTCATTAGCATTACCAGGTGTCCATTTAATTTTCCTTTTTACTTCATTAGCGAGGCAGTAAACATCTCCTGCTTTTGTGTAAAAAAACAAAACAATACATAAAAAAATTGTGTTTCTTTTACACACCCCTAAAGAGGCCAAAAAGCAAATTCTTAAACCTAGCTTTTCAAAATGATTCAAAACTACCTAAACCAGCTATTTGATTTGCAGCATTTTAAAAACATAATTTAGAGAATTTGCTTTTTGGTGTCTCTAAAGAATAAGGGACAAGCACATTTTCCGCCAATAGGACATTGATCTGCATCATGCAGTGCAAGTCCCAGCGTACTGCATAAAAGATCTACGCCTGACCTATGTTTCAGCCCTTGCAGTCTTGGTTGTCAATCGACAACCGAGACTTGCTGCTTCTGGGCTGCGGGCATCTGCCTTCATATGGTAAGAAAACACTGATAGTTATTCATTACCATATGAAGCTAGATTGCCTGATTGTTATTGACAGTGACACCGGCCAAGCAAGGGAGGGGAGGAAGGAGTGCGGAGGGAGGAAGAGAGGGTAGGAGAAAGGAAAAGGGGGGAGGAAGGAGTGGGGAGGGAGGAAGGGGGGGTGAAGGAGTGGGGAGGGAGGAAGAGGGGGGGAGGGAAGGGTGGGTCCCTACTCTACAGCAAAAATGGTTTGGCAGAGGAGAGGAAGGACCCTAAACTGCAGAAAAACAAAGATCGCTTAGAGGGGGAGGTGGGGAGGGGGAACCCTACATTACAGATTTTTTTTTTTTTTAATAATAAATAAAAAAAAATATATATATATTATAATATATGGGAGATTAACTCCTTCAGTGTCTGGAATTTCAAGTGTGGTGCGCAGCTGCAATTAGTGGTCTTTTAACTTCCAAAAACCAATGGCAAAGCCATGCATGTCTGCTATTTCTGAAGAAAGTGGATCCCAGAGAACCTTTTACAACCATTTCTCTTATGACTGCAGTAGTTGTGTGAATATTATTTTAGGCCAAATAGTGGCATCAAATATACCAGAATGGGCCTAGATCAATACCTTGGGTTGTCTACTTTAAAAATATATATAGTATTGGGGGTCAATATTGAGAATTTGCGTAGTTCTGCTATACCAAATGAGAGTTAGCCCATTGAATAATTTACATATATATATATATATATATATATATATATATATATATATATATACACACTGTATATATATATATATATATATATATTATATATATGTATATACTATATATATATATATATATATATATATATATACTTATTTATATATATGCATATTTATTTATTTATATGTATATATATATATATATATATATATATATATATATATAGTTAAAGGGATTTTGTATTATACTTGCATTAGCAAAAATGTTTCTAGAAAAAAACTATTACTGTTTTTCAGCAGGATATACACATTTGCTGTGAGGGCCCGTGCACCTGTATTCAAACACTTCAAGTTCTCAGAGATTCAGAAATGGCTTAAATGACACAAATTAAGCCTTTACAGACACAATACATATCACCAACAACACAGTGAGCTTAAATATTGGTGCACAGGTCCTCACAGCATATGTACATATGCCACTGAAAAACAGTAAACACTTTAACTAGAAGCATTTTTTTTGTTAATACTTTAGAAGTATATTGCACATTTCATTTTTTATATTTCTACCTCTTAATGTCCTTTTACATAACTTCCTGAGAATATCTAATTATTATAATATATGTGGTAATATAAAGAGTTATTTAAAGGGATACTAAACCCATTTTTTTTCTTTCATGGTTCAAATAGAGCAGTCTCTTGCTATCTTTGATATATTTGATAAAGCTGGAATCTAAGCTAAGGAGCCGGACCATTTTTGGTTCAGCACTTTGTATAGCGCTTGCTGATTGGTGGTTACACTTAGCCACCAGTCAGCAAGCGCAACCCAGGTGCTAAACCAAAAATAAGCCAGCTTCTTAGCTTAGATTCATACTTTTTCAAATAAAGATAGCAAGAGAACGAAGAAAAATTGATAATGGGAGTAAATTCGAAACTTGCTTAAAATTGTATGCTCTATCTGAATCATTAAAGAATACATTTTGGTTTAGTATCTCTTTAAATATTTTGTCATCAGATTAAAAAAAAGTATTGTAAAATTAAAGACACTGATAGTGTTGGACTAAATACATCTTTTAATTTGATACATGCTGGTATGAATTACATATCCATCTTATATTAACATTTTGTGTTTTTAGTGGTAACCACAGCAGACATCTATTTGTTTATTGCAAATATCTAAAACAGTAGTTATCACTAAGCCTTACATGATATAAAATGATAACTGCTATTGTTACTAGTCTACATAACAGATGCTGGGATTCAACTGCCTGTCTGTCTTGTTTTTGTGGTTTTTATGACACATTTATTAGTCAAAAGAAACTTTAGTATGCCTGCTAGCAATGCTAAATTATTCAAAGAAAATTATAACTAAGCAATTTGTGCTTTCAGAGAAACCAGGTGCAGAACAGGTGGATGTAGATTCTTATCAATATTTAAAGTGACCAATATATCTCTTCTTGCAAAACTGAAAACAAGTTAATATATGCACTGTATAATGTGTCTTTTGCATTACATACAAATAACTTGAACTTTTATTTAAAGGGGCAGTACATTTACTTGTATTATCTAATTTGCTTCATTCTCTTGGAATCCTTTGTTGAAAACCATACCTAGGTATACTCAGGACCAGTACTGCACTACTGGGGGAGCTAGATACTGATAGGTGGGTGCACATATATGCCTCTTGTCATTGGTTAACCAGATGTGGACAGCTAGCTCCCAGTGTTGCATTACTACTCCTTTAAAGGGATACTAAACCCAAATTATTTCTTTCATGATTTAGATAGAGCGTGCAATTTTAAGCAACTTTCTAATTTACTCCTATTATCAATTTTTCTTCATTCTATTGCTATCTTTATTTTAAAAGGATGAATATAAAGCTTAGGAGCCGCCCCATGTTAGCTTCAGCACCACGGATAGCGCTTGCTTATTGTGGCTACATTTAGCCACCAATGAGCAAGCGCTATCCGGGGGCTGAACCAAAAATGGTCCGGCTCCCCCCCAAAAAAAATTGGGTTTAGTATCCCTTTAACTAAAGCTACCAACAGAATAAAGTTATTAATAGAAGAACACTGGAAAATTGTTTAACATTGTATGCTCTATCTGAATTATGAAAAACATTTTAGGTTTTATGTTCCTTTAATAAAAGTGAAAGTTACAAATCACTTAAGAATTTTTTTTTAAACATTTTATTTAGTTATAAAAAAGTAAGTGCTATATAAAACACTGGATACTACAACAGATTGCTGATACTGTAATAATCTTTATCTGAAACTAAGATACCTTCTACATTGTTATTTCAATCATTATTATGATTTTTTTTTTATTGTACTAACTAAGCCATAAGGATGCATTCACAAAGTTTTTATTAAAAATCTACAGTCTTAAAAAGAGAAAGAGAGAGAGAGAGAGAAGAGAGAGGATGGAGAGAGAAGAGAGAGGGAGAGTGGAGAGAGAGGAGGCAGAGAATAGAGAGGAGGGAGAGGAGGGAGAGAAGAGAGGGAGGAGAGAGGAGAGAGAGGAGGGAAAAAAGAGAGAGAGGAGGGAGAAAATAGAGAAGAGAGAGAGGAGGGAGAGAAGAGAGGGAGGAGAGAGGAGAGAGAGGAGGGAGAGAATAGATAGAGGAGAGAAAGGAGAGAGAGGAGGGAGAGAAAAGAGGGAGGAGAGAGGAGGGAGAGAAGAGAGGGAGGAGAGAGGAGAGAGAGGAGAGAGAGAGGAGAGAGAGGGGGAGAGAATAGAGAGGAGAGAGGGGAGGGAGAGGAGGGAGAGAAGAGAGGGAGGAGAGAGGAGAGAGAGGAGGGAGAGAATAGAGAGAGGAGAGTGAGGAGGGAGAGAAGAGAGGGAGGAGAGAGGAGAGAGAGAAGGGAGAGAATAGAGAGGAGAGAGAGGAGGGAGAGAAGAGAGAGGAGAGAGAGGAGGGAGAGAATAGAGAGAGGAGAGAGAGGGGGGAGAGAATAGAGAGGAGAGAGGAGGGAGAGGAGGGAAAGAAGAGAGAGAGGAGGGAAAGAAGAGAGAGAGGAGGGAAAGAAGAGAGAGAGGAGAGAGAGAAGAGAGAGAAGAGAGAGGAGGGAGAAGGGAGAGGAGAGAGGAGGGAGAGAAGAGAGAGAGAAGAGAGAGGAGAGAGAGGAGAGAGAGGAGGGAGAGAAGAGAGAGAGGAGGAAGAGAAGAGAGAGAGGAGAGAGAGAGAATAGAGAGAGAGAGGCGAGAAAGAAGAGAGAGAGAGGAGAGAGGGAAGAGAGAGAAGGAAGAGAGAGAGGAGAGAGGGAAGAGAGAGAATAGAGAGAGAGGCGAGAAAGAAGAGAAAGAAGAGAGAGACGAGAGAGGGAAGAGAAACGAGAGAGGGAAGAGAGAGATGGAAGCAAGAGAGAAGAGAGGAAAGAGAGAGAGGAGAGAAAGGGTAGAGATAGAGAGAGAAAGAGAGAGAAAGAGAGAGAAAGAAAGAGAAAGAGAGAAAAAGAGAAAGAAAGAAAAATAAAGAGATAAAGAAAGAGAAAAAAGAAAGAAGGAGAAAAAGAAAGAGCTCCAAATTCTTTCATCCCTATTTCACGAAGCTTAAAGGGACAGTCTAGTATAAATTAAACTTTCATTATTCAGATAGGACTTTTAATTTTAATCAACTTTCCAATTTACTTTTATCATCAAATTTGCTTTTTTCTCTTGGTATTCTTAGTTTAAACTAAACATAGGTAGGCTCATATGCTAATTTATAAGCCTTTGAGGGCTGCCTCTTATCACAAGCTTTTTAATCTCTTTTCAATACAAAGAGACAGAAAGTACACGTGGGCCATATAGATAACACTGTGTTCAGGCACAGGGGGTTATTTAAGATTTAGCACAAAACAATGCTAAATTTAAGACAATAGATAATAAACAGTCACAGTCATGTGATCAGGGGGCTGGAAGAAGGTTCCTAGATACAAGGTAATCACAGAGGTAAAAAGTACATTAATATAACGGTGTTGGTTATGCAAAACTGGGGAATGGGTAATAAAGGGATTATCTATCTTTTAAAACAATAACAATTCTATGGTAGACTGTCCCTTTAATCAGAAATCACCTAATTATTCAGAGAGACCAACTGCCATTCTTCCAGGTTGCCCTGACACTGCAACTCTATACATATTCCTATGTCCAAGCCACATCCCTGACAATGCCACATGGGTTCCATGACCGTGGGTCTCCCTAAAGGGACACTTAAGTCAAAATTAAACTTATATGATTCAGATAGAGCAACAATTTTAAACAATTTTCCAATTTACTTCCATTAACAAAATCAGCAGAGTCTTTTTATTTTTACACTTTTTGAGTCACCAGTTCACAGAATATACATATATGCATTTGTGATTGGCTGATGGCTGTCACATGGTACAGGGGGAGTGGGAATAGTGTCAGAAAAAAAATATACTACTCATTTGAAGTTCCGACTAAGTGCTATTACATTGTGTTGTTATAATGCATTTGTTGATTATGCTAATCTACTGTATTTTCTGGTCCTTAAAGGGATAGTAAACCCAAATATTTTCTTTCATGATTCAGATAGAGCATGCAATTTTAAGCAACTTTCTAATTTACTCCTATTATCAATTTTTCTTTGTTCTCTTGGTATCTTTATTTGAAAAAGCAGGAACGAAAGCTTTGGAAACAGCCTATTTTTGTTTCAGTACCCTGGTTAGGGCTTGCTGATTGGTGGCTATATTTAGCCATCCAATCAGTAAGTGCAACCCAGGTTCTCAACCTAAAATCGGTCTGTTTTAAAGCATTTATTCCTGCTTTTTCAAATAAAGATACCAAGAGAACGAAGATAAAATGATAATAGGAGTAAATTAGAAAGTTGCTTAAAATTGCAAAATATTTGGGTTTATTTAGCATCCAAGTCCCTGATATCATCCAGCAAATATTTATAGATTTTATACATGAGTTTTACTTTCTATATTTGTCTAGGATTGCCATTTATAAGAATAACCTCCAAATTTATAATGAAGAGGAGAATTCGCTCATCTATATAATATTATAAAAGTGCTGTTGTGTTCAAAGTATTCTGAGAGACATTAAGCAACAAACTGCTTTTGCAATAAATGCTCACTGCCATCTGAAGTGTCTACTTTTCTCACTAAGATATTTCCTGCCAACTGGTTAAGGGGGGCACACATTTAACTTCTTGAGAACCAAATAGAGCTGAAATACATTACCAAGCAATAAATTGCTGCCATCTGTGGCACACAGAATATTACAAGCTAGCATATTTCTTTATGATAAACACTAATTCTTTGTAGGAAAGTATGAACGTGGTATAAATCTAGCAGTATATATGTTACAATTATCAGAAGAATTAATTATCTTTAAATTAATTAATTAATTAACTATATTTTTGTTATGGAATTTAATAAAATCTATTTGTTTCTAAATTTGTAACCTTACGGATTTTTTTTTCTACCGTCATTTCTCTAAAGCTAGCATGCAAATATATAGCAACAAGCAACCACAAGATCTTAAAGGGACATTGCAGCCAAAATTGCAGTCTACATCGATGCATTTCAGTTTTCAATAGAAGCATTTTTCTAATATACACGTATTAGCAATAAAAGCTATTCGCTGTTTAAAAGGTGTATTAAAGTATGCACCGTGCACCAGCATTTTAAAGACAACACTTGCACAGAGAGTCTAATGTGTTTTTACCATCTGTTAATGATTAAATTTGTTAATTGCTGACATGATACAAGCCCCACTGGCACTTTTAGCAGCTGTACTATTTAAAATGCTGGTGCACTGAAAATACCTAGCTATGCTTCACATGCACGTGCAGAGAAATATGTTAACACTAAACCAGTGAAAACTTTTACTAGAATCCTTTTTTGCCAATACATGTATATCGCAAATGTTTCTAGTCAAATATGTAATTCATCTATGTGCATTTCAATTTTGACAGGAATGTCCCTTTAAGTAATGGGAAGATAGGGGTATCTAGGTATCACTATACAAGTTTCCATATAGATAAATCTACAAATCTACAGGATAGATAAAGAGAAAGTTGTAATCATATAGAAATGTGAAGTACTTACTCTTCCTTTGCCTGAGAGCTTTCACTTCTAGATGGAGAGAGAATCACAAAGGACAGAGACGCAGAATGGGTTTAGAATTGGCATGCAACAGGTCACCCGCGAGACATGCAGAGAACAGAGCAAGGGAAGCATGATTGAATAGATGTTAAAAGAGGGCAGAAAAAATAGGCACAGGGAACAGGCTTCAGAAACAAACAAAAAAAGGAAAGTAAGAAAAAATATTAGTACACAATAAAGCAAAACACAACTGATAAAAACAATCTGCAATAGATTAAAAGAGGATTTCAGAAGGAAATTATTGGAGCAGTAAATAAATGTTGCAGGTCATTAGAGCTGTGAAACTTTTGTATATATTTGCACAAAAGATGTGCTTTAAACATACAGAAAACGTTAACAAAACCTATAATATTAAAAAGGTGATCCTTATTCACGTTGTAATGTTTGTATAAACAATATGGTCACAGTGTTCAACTGTCTTTACCATCAACAGGTTTTAAGCCTCAGACAGCCGTAACAGATCAGCAAAAAGCCAACGGAACAGATATCTCTACATGGCACGGGGAGCGTGTATCAAATGGCTGTAAAACTAGGGCACACACAGAGCTTGAGAAGCATGATTAGGTTTAAAGGGAGATTACACTAAAAATGCAAGTCCCCATAAAGTTCTTGCTTAATTTAAATGACAGCATTCTAATATATATTCAATATATATTTTGTTTGCTTTTGCTCTAAAATATTTTTAAAAATAGCTGTCGCAAATTGTCTCAGTCAGGTGCTAACAACGACTCAGAGTCGTAGCTAGCACTCTCCCACCTTGAGGGAGATCTAGGGGAGATAGAGAGCACAAAAGAGGGGGAGAAAGAGCGCAAAAGAGAGGGAGAGAGAGAGCTCAAAAGAGAGGGGGAGAGAGAGAGAGTTTAAAAGAGAAGGGGGAGAGAGAGCGCAAAAGAGGGGGGAAAGAGAGCGCAAAAGAGAAGGGGGAGAGAGAGCGCAAAAGAGGGCGAGAGAGGGCACAAAAGAGAGGGGGAGAGGGCACAAAAGAGAGGGGGAGAGAGCACAAAAGGCCAGGTATGTTTGTCAGATGCAGTCATGCGCAGTAAAGACTGCAGAGCACAAACATACCTGGCCTTGAGCAGCAGAGTAGTTCGCACTGCGGAAGCTGCCTGGTGGGGGTGTGGCCAGGAGTGCTGTGATGGGGGCGTGGTTGGGCGTGACATGACGGGGGCGTGACTGGCAGGCATGGCGAGGGGGCGTGGCCTGCAGGAGAGAGGTGGGGGAGACCAAAAGAGGTGGGAGAGACCAAAAGAGAGGAGGGAAAGAGAGAAAGCGAGCAAAAGAGGGGGGAAGAGAGAGAGAGCAAAAGAGAGGGGAGAGAGAGGAAAAGAGGGGAGAGAGAACAAAAGAGAGTGGGGAGAGAGAAAGCGAGCAAAAGAGGGGAGAAGAGAGAGAGAGCAAAAGAGAGGGGAGAGAGAGGAAAAGAGGGGAGAGAGAACAAAAGAGAGGAGGGAGAGAGAGAGAGCAAAAGAGGGAGGAGAGAGAGAGCAAAAGAGAGCAGAGTGCGAGAGCAAAAGAGAGGGGGGAGAGAGTAAAAGAGAGGGGGAGAGAGAGCGCAAAAGAGGGAGGGAGAGAGCGCAAAAGAGGGAGGGAGAGAGCACAAAAGAGGGAGAGAGCACAAAAGAGGGAGGGAGAGAGCGCAAAAGAGAGGGGGAGAGAGCGCAAAAGAGAAGGGGAGAGAGCACAAAAGAGAGGAGGGAGAGAGCGCAAAAGAGAGGGGGAGAGACAGCAAAAGAGAGGGGGAGAGAGAGCAAAAGAGAGGGGGAGAGAGAGCGCAAAAGAGGGGGGAGAGAGAGAGCAAAAGAGGGGGGGGAGAGAGCAAAATAGGGGAGAGAAAGCAAAAGAGGGGAGAGAGAGAGCAAAATAGGGGAGAGAGAGAGCAAAAGAGGGGGGAGAGAGCAGAAGAGGGGAGGAGAGAGAGAGAGGGAGCAAAAGAGGGGAGAGAGAGCAAAAGAGGGGGGAGAGAGCAAAAGAGGGGGAGAGAGAGCACAACAGCGGGGAAAGAGAGCGCAAAATAAGGGGGAGAGAGAGAGCTCAAAAGAGAGGGGGGAGAGAGAGAACGCAAAAGAGAGGGGGAGAGAGAGGGAGCAAGGGTTGGAACCTCAGTAATTAAAAACTTGGCCCGTGTACACGGGCTTTAGGACTAGTATATCCATGAAAGGGCAAGTATATGATATTCCTATAGGGCTATAGGGATCCCATTAGTGCTTAGAATGCTACTTCTGAGCGGGTAAAAAGGGGCAGAGAGAGATTTGAGAGGAAAAGTGAAAGTGCAGAAAAAGATAGTTTCAAGAAAGAGTGGGGAAAAAAATAAAGAGTTAAGAGATATTAGAGGAGAGAAAAAGAGTGCTAAGAGAAGATTGGCCTGAGAGAGAATGGAGTGGGTACAAAGGGAGAATGGAGAGAGGAGGTAGTAGAGAAAGATGGATGAGATGATAATTATAAAACATTTTTTCCAGGTCTTCTATGACCATAATGTCAACACTCTCTCAGTTCAACAACATTTTTCAGTCCAGCTGTTGCCTTCTCCAGAACCTTAGCTGATGTTGCTAACTGTGATGTACTTATTTTTGTTAATTTATTACTGTATGTAGCATTATTTTATTTCTGATTTAAAATATAAACAATATTAAAAAAATACTTCACAATAAGGTGTTTCACATTAGCTAAACATATGCAAAGAAGTCGGTGGGTTAGTGGGTGGGGTCAAAAGTGGTGAGTAACACTTTGGGACTGGCTAGTAGCTTAGGGCTTGAAATTTTGAGCCCTGTATATATATATATATATATATAAATGAAAATATTTTTCAAACGTATTGTTCAATATTTTTTGATATTGTGATGACCAGGAGCATCTTAAATCTAAATATTTTTTTATTAATATATTAACCATGGTGTGAACAATATTTTTGTTTTAAAACTGTATTAATTTTTTTCGCTTAATACTATAGAAAAATAAACAAAAGTTGCAAAGTCAAATTGTGAATATATATTGTCCCCTGCTACAATCAGTAATATTCACATATACACACAAACATCTAACAGAATAAGGGTGAATACTGAAAATAAAACCTCAATGTTTTTCTGGCTGTTAAAAATTCATATATATATATAAATACATAAACAAAAACACATTAAAATGGGATACAAGACGTGGCATAGTTCCTATCTGCATTAGTACAGGTTCAACTAGGTAGCAACATGTAAAAGAACTCCATATATATTATTAACCACCACTTTAGCCTGGAATTGGAGTACTCTATCAAAATTCTAAACCTAAATATAACCCTTATCTAAAAGGACCATCTGCATGTCTATACTATATATGTCATGTGGTCCTTGTCTTTACGATGGTCTAAAGCAAACATCTTCAAACTTGGCCCTCCAGATGTTGTAAACTACATTTCCCATGATGCTCTGCCAGCTGATATGCTTACAACTCCCTGAACCAATCAGGAGGACAGTAACAAAAAAACACCACCTCAAAGGTGCAACTGAAACTTGGCAAAAACCCCCATTAAGAAGTTAGACTTTAGTCTGATTTCTGTTTAACCCCAACCTCAAAAAAATAAGAATAAAAAACAGACATTAAAGAGACTTCATATTGAAATAATAAAAGATTCTAGATTGGTAGAAAATATTGTTACTTAAGGCTTATTATTACCTCCCCACAAAGGAGTTAAGTGTTTAATTACCACAAAGGAGCCACCTTAAAGGGACACTGTACCCAATTTTTTTCTTTTGTGATTCAGATAGAGCAGGAGATTTTAAGCAACTTTCTAATTTACTCCTATTATCAATTTTTCTTTGTTCTCTTGCTATCTTTATTTGAAATAAAAGCCATCTAAGCTTTTTTGGGTTAAGAACTCTGGACAGCACTTTTTGATTGGTGGATGATTTTTTCCACCAATCAGCAAGGACAACCCAGGTTGTTCAGCAAAAATGGGCCGGCAGCTAAACTTAGATTATTGCATTTCAAATAAAGATACCAAGATAATAAAGAAAATTTGATAATAGGAGTAAATTAGAAAGTTGCTTAAAATTGCATGCTCTATCTGAATCACGAAAGAAAAAAATTTGGGCTCAGTGTCCCTTTAAGAGTTGCATATGGATGTAGCTCCCAAACACCAGCTGTGCGCTGTTCAAGATCATCTATATATTTTTATATTGTTGCTACATTGATAAACAGTACAAATATTGATTCAATGATACATATACAGAGGTTATTTGTGCATAAAGATAACATGATGAATTAGAGCAGATATTTAGAATATTTTTTATTAAGTATAAATTCTCCTCATAGGTTCTTGGTATTTTTACTATATATTTTTTAATTCAAAGTATTAAATGATATAATTACTAGTTGGTAAGCCTGCCCAGAGTGTAGTCTATGTGTTGTTAATAAAAAGAAAATTGAATTACAGAAAAAAAATAAACAAATTATCAAAAATTAAACCTAATCCCTATGAAAATTAAAAAGCTCCCCCACCCCAAAATAAAAACACCCCCTAATCTAATGCTGAGCTACCAATAGCCCTTAAAAGGGCTTTTTGTAGGGCATTTGCGATAAGTTAAACAACTCTTTTGCAGTTACAAAAAATGCTAAGTCCCCCCTAACAGTAAAATCCACAAACCGACCCAAAATAAATAAACCCAACACTAAAATACCTAAACTATCCGTTGCTCTGAAAAGGGCATTCATATGGGCATTGCCCTTAAAAGCTCTTTTGCTGCCCATCCCTAATCTAAAATAAAAAAAAATAAAAAAAAATAAAAACCTGTCTAAAACCCCCCAAAAAATAAAAATAAAAACCTAATCCGTATGAAAATAAAAAAGCCCCCCCAAATAAAAACACCCCCTAATCTAATGCTAAACTACCAATAGCCCTTAAAAGGGCTTTTTGTAGGGCATTGCCCTAAGTTAAACTGCTCTTTTGCATTTACCAAAAATTCTATGTCCCCCCATAACAGTCAAACCCACCACCCACCAAACCCCCCAAAATAAATAAACCTAACACTAAAAAACCTAAAGTATCCATTGCCCTTGAAAGAGCATTTTTTTTATTAAGATTAGGGTGGACAAAAGAGCTAAATGTCCTTTTACGGCCAATAGGTAGTTTAGGTTTTTTAGTGTTTGGTTTTTTTATTTTGGGGGATTTGGTGGGTGGGGGGTTTTACTGTTGGGGGGGGGGGACTTTGTGTATTTTTAATGTAAAAGAGCTGTTTATTTTGGGGCAATCCCTGCAAAAAAAGCCCTTTTAAGGGCTACTGGCAGTTTATTCTTAGATTAGGGGGTGTTTTTATTTTGGGGAGGCGTTTTAATTTTCATAGGGATTAGGTTTAATTTTGTAAATTTTGGTAATTTGCTTTTTTATTTTCTGTAATGTTAACCTTTTTTATTTTTTGGAATCTTAGCTTTTTTATTTTTTGTAACTTTAGTATTTTTTAATTTAGGTAATTTCAATTTGTGTTAATTTAGGGGGTGTTAGGTTAGGGGGCTTAGTAATTTAATTAGTTATTTACATTGTGGGTTTTGGCGTTTTAAGGGGTTAATAGGTTAATTAGGTTTATTGCGATGTGGGGGTTTTGCGGTTTAGGGGTTAATAGGTTATGTTTATTGCGATGTGGGGATTTTGCGGTTTAGGGGTTAATAGGGTAATTAGGTTTATTGTGATGTGGGGTCTTGCGGTTTAGGGATTAATAGGTTAATTAGGTTTTTTGCGATGTGGGGATTTTGCAGTTTAGGGGTTAATAGGGTAATTAGGTTTATTGCAATGTGGGGGTTTTGCGGTTTAGGGGTTAATAGGGTAATTAGGTTTATTGCGATGTGGGTGGTTGATGTGGGTGGTTGATGGTTAAGAGATTAAGGGGCTAATTACTTTATTATTTTGTGATGTGTGGGTTTTCGGTGTATGTGTTAATAATTCGTGTGGGAGGTTCATTTTTTATTTTTGTTATACTTCGTGTAATGCTCCGTTTGCCTTCGCTGCATCCCGGTGGATTCCGAAAATGGCAGGGTGGTGAAAGAATCCACTTTTGGTGGATTCTTTCACCACCCTGCCATGATGCAGCTTTGCTGCATCCAGGTGAATTCTTTTGGCTGCGCACGCAGCCAACATTCTGTTGGCTGCCTCGCGCTGCCAACATTCCATTGAGGATGCGTGCGCAACTGCCGACGGCGACGGACATTACAAACGCAATTATAGTATAGATTCCTCACTAAAGGTGTGTGTATAAAAAATGTAATATGAGGTAATAGGATGTCAAGCATTACTTCTAAGCCAAATTTTACAAGAAATATCATATTGGAGCTGTTTTTTTGTTGTTGTTTTTTTTTGTTTTCTTTACCAATGTCCAACATTTTCCAATCTATTTTTTGGGTTTCAATTTATTTCTGTCTGAGTAGGTAAAAAAAACAAAAAAAAAAAAAAAAAAAAAAACAGCCACTACTGCAGAGTATAAAATGTATGATATTTGCTAAAAAGCAAATCTCATACATTTTATACTCTGTAGCTGGTAAAAACAGTAATTGGGAACACATTAAAGGACCATGATACCCAAATGTTGAAACACTTGAAAGTGATGCAGCATTAGCTATAAAAAGCTGACTAGAAAATATCACCTGAACATCTCTATGTAAAAAAAAAAGATATTTTACCTCAAAAGTTCCTCAGTAGACACATCCCATTGTAAAGGACTTCTAAGCAGCAAATCAGTATGTCTGTCCCGGGACAGCTAAGGGGTTGAGCCTTGTGCACTCTCATGTTATTTCCCTATTCAGTTTAAGGAAGTTTACTATGAAATCTCATGAGAGTTAAGTCAAATCTCATGAGATCACAGTAAAAGAGTTCATGACCTCAGCACTGTTGATGCTGATTGGCTGCTGTTCATTTCTTCTTTTTTTTTTACCTGCAGCTGGGCAACAGTTGAGTATAACTTTTTACACAGAACTTACTCTGCTGAGCTGAAGATATTGTGAGGTAAAATATCTTCCTTTTTAACATAGAGATGCTCAGGTAACATTTTCCTGTCAGCTTTTTACAGTTATACTGCATCAGTTTCAAGTGATTTGGCATATGAGTAGTATGTCCCTTTAAGGGAAAAACAGTTTTATAGTATACTGTCCCTTTAACTAACCTTCCTGCTTTTAAACAAAGGATAACAATAAAATGAAGAAAAATTGATAATAGATGAAATTGGAAAGTTTTTTCAAAATTGTATGTTCTATCTGAATCATGAATGAGGCTTATTTGTGTATATGAACTGGCTGATTTTGTGTTTTGAAGCCATAACCTAATAAAATGGGTTGAACTTGTAGGTATAATCAGATCCCGTTACTTTATCACATTGTGTACACATACCTGCTTCTTTATCTTATATCTGTCCATAAACCAATCACCAGTACTTGAAGAGAACAATGGGGAATTAACATTTTATTACCTTATCTCTTCTATAACCCGCTGGGAGTGTAATTTATTTTACTGGCTGTGTTAACACAGCTTGGCATTGAGGCCAAAAACTTTCAGAATAGGTGGGGATACCACAGAATAAATCAACCATTTCAAATGCCAATATAAGGGTAATGGAAATACTTGTAGACAATTTAATACACTCCAGCAGGTAAAGTGGATCATTGGGAACCAATTAAAGGGGAGAAACATTTTAAGTAAACTGTCCCTTTAAGGAGGGTATCTAGTTTAGTTTTATTGGTATTCTTTTTTGAAAAGCATACATAGGTGGGCTCCGGAGCTGGGAGATACCTGCTAATTGGTGGCTGCACATATATGCCCCTTGTCATTGGCTTACCAATGTGTTAGCTCCCAGTAGTACATTACTGTTCCTTTAACAAAGGATACTAAGAGAATGAAGCAACATTGATAATAGAAGTAAATTGGAAAGATATTTAGAAATGTCATACTTCTGCTGACATGTTAATATTAAGACATTTGCCGTACAATATCTGTCACTCATAAACAAAAATGATATTAGCAAATCTGCTTTTTATAGGAAATACACTTTTTAACTGAACTTAGCAGTCACCACTAAATAAGTGGCTAGCCTGTAAGCTTATCCTGAATAAGAAATAAAAATTGGAATTTAAAAACTCAAAATAATAAATTTGACTTATTATGTGATTCAATTGGTTTACAAATTATATACACGAATTTGCACCAATTTAACAAGTAACTCTATAAAAGAGCAAGGAAATGGGTGATTATTTCCCCTTTTTAAACTGCTTAAAATAACTTGCATAGCTCTTTAACATTCTATAGAGTTATGTTTTCATTGACAGGTATCTAAAAATTTGTATTGTCCAGTTATGGGCTACAACCTCTATTGTCAAGGTTCCATAAAATGTAACAAAGATAGGTAGGGTACAGCGCTAGACCAATCCTACTATGCCTAACTATAGTAATTGTCTCCTCCCTAGACAATTCAAAAAACAAATAAGTAGAGCAATAGGTATAGAAGGCGCTCAACAGCTGTAGGATTTATAGATACGTAGTATCACCTTATACAAAATAGATAAATATTACCCTATATAAAATATCACCTTATATAAAATAGATTAATGAGCCAGTATTACTATAAAATCGCAATTTTAATAATCTAGTGAAAAAAATAAAACCAAACAATGACTAAAACACACAATTCAAATATAAGATCAATGTCTCACAATGGTTAAAAAATATATGTCATTACCAAATAAACATTCACACTATTCACTCAACATAACAATCTCTCAGAGTCCTATGACACATAACATGTGTAGCGATAATATGTTAGTATCGTAAGTGTCCAGCAGTTAATGTCTCTTATGGGGAATAAGAGACATTAACTGCTGGACACTTACGATACTAACATATTATCGCTACACATGTTATGTGTTATAGGACTCTGAGAGATTGTTATGTTGAGTGAATAGTGTGAATGTTTATTTGGTAATGACATATATTTTTTAACCATTGTGAGACATTGATCTTATATTTGAATTGTGTGTTTTAGTCATTGTTTGGTTTTATTTTTTTCACTAGATTATTAAAATTGCGATTTTATAGTAATACTGGCTCATTAATCTATTTTATATAAGGTGATATTTTATATAGGGTAATATTTATCTATTTTGTATAAGGTGATACTACGTATCTATAAATCCTACAGCTGTTGAGCGCCTTCTATACCTATTGCTCTACTTATAATGTTCCATAAAACCCATTTGTGAAACTAACATCTTACGGAAAAAAAAAAAAAATCGCCACCACATTGCAACATGCAACTTGTGCAATTCAAGGAGATTTGTACTCGGTTGTTGTCACATGCGCAAGTTGGGAATGAAGCTTCATGACACTCAAAATAGTAGTATCTATCTAATAATGGTTTACCTCTTGGCGCATAGAAGGATTTCCACTGTGAAGGATCCAGTATCGTAAAAACTCTTACAGAACAAACTAATTAAAACACCCTGGGTAAAACATTTAACTAACATGCACAAGAGAAAACAGGAAAAAAGTAAAGAAAAACAAATCGAGCCAACCTTGTTAGCTTTGAAATAGTGAGACACGACCAGGAGACAAGATTCTTCACAAGGATAATAGTTTTTATGAATTTTGCATGCTTGGCATTAGTATATGTAAAATATCCTGACCATGCCCGTTGAACTCCCTGGAACACCCATGGTTAGTCCCTTATTCATGTTTGTGAGGTCTCTCCGAGATACCTCTCGTTCTCTCCGAGATACCTCTCATTCTCTCCGAGATACCTCTCATTCTCTCTGAGATACCTCTCGTTCTCTCTGAGATACCTCTCGTTCTCTCTGAGATACCTCTCGTTCTCTCTGAGATACCTCTCGTTCTCTCTGAGATACCTCTCGTTCTCTCTGAGATACCTCTCGTTCTCTCTGAGATACCTCTCGTTCTCTGTGAGATACCTCTCGTTCTCTCTGAGATACCTCTCGTTCTCTCTGAGATACCTCTCGTTCTCTCCTGCAAGGCTTTTCCATAATAAAACAGAAGTATATTCCCCAAGTTGTTGCATTTGTTATTGTTTTATTAGCAAAAGGTCTTCCTTTCATTTTGGGCACTTAATACAACTGTAGATGTAAATGAAAGGATCACCCACTAATGTATCTGTAAAAAAACAAAATTTATGCTTACCTGATAAATTTATTTCTCTTGTGGTGTATCCAGTCCACGGGTTCATCCATTACTTGTGGGATATTCTCCTTCCCAACAGGAAGCTGCAAGAGGACACCCACAGCAGAGCTGTCTATATAGCTCCTCCCCTAACTGCCACCCCCAGTCATTCGACCGAAGACAAGCAAGAAAAAAGGAGAAACTATAGGGTGCAGTGGTGACTGTAGTTTAAAAATAAAAAACACCTGCCTTAAAATGACAGGGCGGGCCATGGACTGGATACACCACAAGAGAAATAAATTTATCAGGTAAGCATAAAAAATGTTCCCATTACTTGTGGGATACCAATACCAAAGCTTTAGGACACGGATGAAGGGAGGGACAAGGCAGGTGCTTAAACGGAAGGCACCACTGCCTGTAAGACCTTTCTCCCAAAAATAGCCTCCGAAGAAGCAAAAGTATCAAATTTGTAGAATTTAGAAAAAGTATGAAGCGAAGACCAAGTCGCCGCCTTGCAAATCTGTTCAACAGAGGCCTCATTTTTAAAAGCCCATGTGGAAGCCACCGCTCTAGTGGAATGAGCTGTAATTCTTTCAGGAGGCTGCTGGCCAGCAGTCTCATAAGCCAAGCGGATTAAGATTCTCAGCCAAAAAGAAAGAGAAGTTGCCGAAGCCTCTGGCCTTTTGGCCTCTCCTCTGGGTTTTCGGTGTATGTGTTAATAATTCGTGTGGGAGGTTCATTTTTTATTTTTGTTATACTTCGTGTAATGCTCCGTTTGCCTTCGCTGCATCCCGGTGGATTCCGAAAATGGCAGGGTGGTGAAAGAATCCACTTTTGGTGGATTCTTTCACCACCCTGCCATGATGCAGCTTTGCTGCATCCAGGTGAATTCTTTTGGCTGCGCACGCAGCCAACATTCTGTTGGCTGCCTCGCGCTGCCAACATTCCATTGAGGATGCGTGCGCAACTGCCGACGGCGACGGACATTACAAACGCAATTATAGTATAGATTCCTCACTAAAGGTGTGTGTATAAAAAATGTAATATGAGGTAATAGGATGTCAAGCATTACTTCTAAGCCAAATTTTACAAGAAATATCATATTGGAGCTGTTTTTTTGTTGTTGTTTTTTTTTGTTTTCTTTACCAATGTCCAACATTTTCCAATCTATTTTTTGGGTTTCAATTTATTTCTGTCTGAGTAGGTAAAAAAAACAAAAAAAAAAAAAAAAAAAAAAACAGCCACTACTGCAGAGTATAAAATGTATGATATTTGCTAAAAAGCAAATCTCATACATTTTATACTCTGTAGCTGGTAAAAACAGTAATTGGGAACACATTAAAGGACCATGATACCCAAATGTTGAAACACTTGAAAGTGATGCAGCATTAGCTATAAAAAGCTGACTAGAAAATATCACCTGAACATCTCTATGTAAAAAAAAAAGATATTTTACCTCAAAAGTTCCTCAGTAGACACATCCCATTGTAAAGGACTTCTAAGCAGCAAATCAGTATGTCTGTCCCGGGACAGCTAAGGGGTTGAGCCTTGTGCACTCTCATGTTATTTCCCTATTCAGTTTAAGGAAGTTTACTATGAAATCTCATGAGAGTTAAGTCAAATCTCATGAGATCACAGTAAAAGAGTTCATGACCTCAGCACTGTTGATGCTGATTGGCTGCTGTTCATTTCTTCTTTTTTTTTTACCTGCAGCTGGGCAACAGTTGAGTATAACTTTTTACACAGAACTTACTCTGCTGAGCTGAAGATATTGTGAGGTAAAATATCTTCCTTTTTAACATAGAGATGCTCAGGTAACATTTTCCTGTCAGCTTTTTACAGTTATACTGCATCAGTTTCAAGTGATTTGGCATATGAGTAGTATGTCCCTTTAAGGGAAAAACAGTTTTATAGTATACTGTCCCTTTAACTAACCTTCCTGCTTTTAAACAAAGGATAACAATAAAATGAAGAAAAATTGATAATAGATGAAATTGGAAAGTTTTTTCAAAATTGTATGTTCTATCTGAATCATGAATGAGGCTTATTTGTGTATATGAACTGGCTGATTTTGTGTTTTGAAGCCATAACCTAATAAAATGGGTTGAACTTGTAGGTATAATCAGATCCCGTTACTTTATCACATTGTGTACACATACCTGCTTCTTTATCTTATATCTGTCCATAAACCAATCACCAGTACTTGAAGAGAACAATGGGGAATTAACATTTTATTACCTTATCTCTTCTATAACCCGCTGGGAGTGTAATTTATTTTACTGGCTGTGTTAACACAGCTTGGCATTGAGGCCAAAAACTTTCAGAATAGGTGGGGATACCACAGAATAAATCAACCATTTCAAATGCCAATATAAGGGTAATGGAAATACTTGTAGACAATTTAATACACTCCAGCAGGTAAAGTGGATCATTGGGAACCAATTAAAGGGGAGAAACATTTTAAGTAAACTGTCCCTTTAAGGAGGGTATCTAGTTTAGTTTTATTGGTATTCTTTTTTGAAAAGCATACATAGGTGGGCTCCGGAGCTGGGAGATACCTGCTAATTGGTGGCTGCACATATATGCCCCTTGTCATTGGCTTACCAATGTGTTAGCTCCCAGTAGTACATTACTGTTCCTTTAACAAAGGATACTAAGAGAATGAAGCAACATTGATAATAGAAGTAAATTGGAAAGATATTTAGAAATGTCATACTTCTGCTGACATGTTAATATTAAGACATTTGCCGTACAATATCTGTCACTCATAAACAAAAATGATATTAGCAAATCTGCTTTTTATAGGAAATACACTTTTTAACTGAACTTAGCAGTCACCACTAAATAAGTGGCTAGCCTGTAAGCTTATCCTGAATAAGAAATAAAAATTGGAATTTAAAAACTCAAAATAATAAATTTGACTTATTATGTGATTCAATTGGTTTACAAATTATATACACGAATTTGCACCAATTTAACAAGTAACTCTATAAAAGAGCAAGGAAATGGGTGATTATTTCCCCTTTTTAAACTGCTTAAAATAACTTGCATAGCTCTTTAACATTCTATAGAGTTATGTTTTCATTGACAGGTATCTAAAAATTTGTATTGTCCAGTTATGGGCTACAACCTCTATTGTCAAGGTTCCATAAAATGTAACAAAGATAGGTAGGGTACAGCGCTAGACCAATCCTACTATGCCTAACTATAGTAATTGTCTCCTCCCTAGACAATTCAAAAAACAAATAAGTAGAGCAATAGGTATAGAAGGCGCTCAACAGCTGTAGGATTTATAGATACGTAGTATCACCTTATACAAAATAGATAAATATTACCCTATATAAAATATCACCTTATATAAAATAGATTAATGAGCCAGTATTACTATAAAATCGCAATTTTAATAATCTAGTGAAAAAAATAAAACCAAACAATGACTAAAACACACAATTCAAATATAAGATCAATGTCTCACAATGGTTAAAAAATATATGTCATTACCAAATAAACATTCACACTATTCACTCAACATAACAATCTCTCAGAGTCCTATGACACATAACATGTGTAGCGATAATATGTTAGTATCGTAAGTGTCCAGCAGTTAATGTCTCTTATGGGGAATAAGAGACATTAACTGCTGGACACTTACGATACTAACATATTATCGCTACACATGTTATGTGTTATAGGACTCTGAGAGATTGTTATGTTGAGTGAATAGTGTGAATGTTTATTTGGTAATGACATATATTTTTTAACCATTGTGAGACATTGATCTTATATTTGAATTGTGTGTTTTAGTCATTGTTTGGTTTTATTTTTTTCACTAGATTATTAAAATTGCGATTTTATAGTAATACTGGCTCATTAATCTATTTTATATAAGGTGATATTTTATATAGGGTAATATTTATCTATTTTGTATAAGGTGATACTACGTATCTATAAATCCTACAGCTGTTGAGCGCCTTCTATACCTATTGCTCTACTTATAATGTTCCATAAAACCCATTTGTGAAACTAACATCTTACGGAAAAAAAAAAAAAAATCGCCACCACATTGCAACATGCAACTTGTGCAATTCAAGGAGATTTGTACTCGGTTGTTGTCACATGCGCAAGTTGGGAATGAAGCTTCATGACACTCAAAATAGTAGTATCTATCTAATAATGGTTTACCTCTTGGCGCATAGAAGGATTTCCACTGTGAAGGATCCAGTATCGTAAAAACTCTTACAGAACAAACTAATTAAAACACCCTGGGTAAAACATTTAACTAACATGCACAAGAGAAAACAGGAAAAAAGTAAAGAAAAACAAATCGAGCCAACCTTGTTAGCTTTGAAATAGTGAGACACGACCAGGAGACAAGATTCTTCACAAGGATAATAGTTTTTATGAATTTTGCATGCTTGGCATTAGTATATGTAAAATATCCTGACCATGCCCGTTGAACTCCCTGGAACACCCATGGTTAGTCCCTTATTCATGTTTGTGAGGTCTCTCCGAGATACCTCTCGTTCTCTCCGAGATACCTCTCATTCTCTCCGAGATACCTCTCATTCTCTCTGAGATACCTCTCGTTCTCTCTGAGATACCTCTCGTTCTCTCTGAGATACCTCTCGTTCTCTCTGAGATACCTCTCGTTCTCTCTGAGATACCTCTCGTTCTCTCTGAGATACCTCTCGTTCTCTGTGAGATACCTCTCGTTCTCTCTGAGATACCTCTCGTTCTCTCTGAGATACCTCTCGTTCTCTCCTGCAAGGCTTTTCCATAATAAAACAGAAGTATATTCCCCAAGTTGTTGCATTTGTTATTGTTTTATTAGCAAAAGGTCTTCCTTTCATTTTGGGCACTTAATACAACTGTAGATGTAAATGAAAGGATCACCCACTAATGTATCTGTAAAAAAACAAAATTTATGCTTACCTGATAAATTTATTTCTCTTGTGGTGTATCCAGTCCACGGGTTCATCCATTACTTGTGGGATATTCTCCTTCCCAACAGGAAGCTGCAAGAGGACACCCACAGCAGAGCTGTCTATATAGCTCCTCCCCTAACTGCCACCCCCAGTCATTCGACCGAAGACAAGCAAGAAAAAAGGAGAAACTATAGGGTGCAGTGGTGACTGTAGTTTAAAAATAAAAAACACCTGCCTTAAAATGACAGGGCGGGCCATGGACTGGATACACCACAAGAGAAATAAATTTATCAGGTAAGCATAAAAAATGTTCCCATTACTTGTGGGATACCAATACCAAAGCTTTAGGACACGGATGAAGGGAGGGACAAGGCAGGTGCTTAAACGGAAGGCACCACTGCCTGTAAGACCTTTCTCCCAAAAATAGCCTCCGAAGAAGCAAAAGTATCAAATTTGTAGAATTTAGAAAAAGTATGAAGCGAAGACCAAGTCGCCGCCTTGCAAATCTGTTCAACAGAGGCCTCATTTTTAAAAGCCCATGTGGAAGCCACCGCTCTAGTGGAATGAGCTGTAATTCTTTCAGGAGGCTGCTGGCCAGCAGTCTCATAAGCCAAGCGGATTAAGATTCTCAGCCAAAAAGAAAGAGAAGTTGCCGAAGCCTTTTGGCCTCTCCTCTGTCCAGAGTAGACAACAAACAAAGCAGATGTTTGACAAAAATCCTTCGTAGCTTGTAAATAAAACTTTAAAGCATGAACTACATCAAGATTGTGTAATAGACGTTCCTTCTTAGAGAAAGGATTAGGACATAATGAAGGAACAACAATCTCCTGATTGATATTCTTATTAGATACCACTTTAGGAAGAAACCCGGGTTTGGTACGTAAAACTACCTTATCTGTATGGAAAATTAGATAAGGGGAATCACACTGTAAAGCAGATAACTCCGAAACTCTTCGAGCCGAGGAGATAGCTACTAAAAACAGAACTTTCCAAGATAAAAGTTTAATATCTATGGAATGCAAAGGTTCAAACGGAACCCCTTGAAGAACTTTAAGAACTAAATTTAAACTCCATGGCGGAGCAACAAGTTTAAACACAGGCTTGATTCTAACCAAAGCCTGACAAAACGGAACCTCAGCCAGACGTTTGTGCAAAAGAATAGACAGAGCAGAAATCTGTCCCTTTAAGGAACTAGCTAACAATCCCTTCTCCAATCCCTCTTGGAGAAAGGATAATATCCTAGGAATCCTGACTTTACTCCATGAGTAACTCTTGGATTCACACCAGTGAAGATATTTACACCATATCTTATGATAGATTTTCCTGGTGACAGGCTTTGGAGCCTGAATTAAGGTATCAATGACTGATTCGGAAAAACCATGCTTTGATAGAATCAAGTGTTCAATCTCCAAGCAGTCAGACGCAGAGAAATTAGATTTGGATGTTTGAAGGGACCTTGAAGTAAAAGGTCCTGCCTTAGCGGCAGAGTCCATGGTGGAAAGGATGACATGTCCACCAGATCTGCATACCAAGTCCTGCGTGGCCACACAGGAGCTATCAAGATCACCAAAGCTCTCTCCTGCTTGATCTTGGCAATCAGACGAGGGAGCAGAGGAAACGGTGGAAACACATAAGCCAGGCTGAAGGACCAGGGCGCTGCTAGAGCATCTATCAGCGCTGCCTTGGGATCCCTGGACCTGGACCCGTAACAAGGAAGCTGGGCATTCTGACGAGACGCCATGAGATCCAGTTCTGGTTTGCCCCATAGTTGAATCAACTGGGCAAATACCTCCGGATGGAGCTCCCACTCCCCCGGATGAAAAGTCTGCCGACTTAGAAAATCCGCCTCCCTTTTCTCTACTCCTGGGATATGGATAGCTGAGAGATGGCAAGAGTGAACCTCTGCCCATAGAATTATCTTTGAAACCTCCAACATTGCCAGGGGGCTCCTTGTCCCCCCTGATGGTTGATATAGGCTACAGTCGTGATGTTGTCCGACTGAAATCTGATGAACCTGACCGCAGCTAGCTGAGGCCAAGCCTGAAGAGCACTGAATATCGCTCTTAGTTCCAGAATGTTTATTGGATGGAGGGCCTCCTCCTGAGTCCACGAACCCTGAGCCTTCAGGGAGTTCCAGACTGCACCCCAGCCCAGAAGGCTGGCATCTGTCGTTACTATAGTCCATTCTGGCCTGTGGAAACTCATTCCTCTCGACAGATGGACCTGAGATAGCCACCAGAGAAGAGAATCGCTGGTCTCTTGATCCAGATTTAGTAGAGGGGACAAATCTGTGTAATCCCCATTCCACTGATTGAGCATGCAAAGTTGCAGTGGTCTGAGATGTAGGCGGGCAAACGGAACTATGTCCATTGCCGCTACCATTAAGCCGATTACTTCCATACACTGAGCCACTGACGGACGAGAAGTGGAATAAAGAGCACGGCAGGAAGTTAGAAGCTTTGACAACCTGACCTCTGTCAGAAAATTTTTAATTTCTACTGAATCTATCAGAGTTCCTAGGAAGGAAACTCTTGTGAGAGGGGAGAGAGAACTCTTTCCTTCGTTCACCTTCCACCCGTGAGACCTCAGGAATGCCAGAACAATGTCCGTATGGGACCTGGCAATTTGAAAAGCCGGCGCCTGTATCAGAATGTCATCTAGGTAAGGGGCCACTGCTATGTCCCGCGGCCTTAGTACCACCAGAAGGGACCCTAGAACCTTCGTAAATATTCTTGGTGCTGTGGCTAACCCGAAGGGAAGAGCCACAAACTGGTAATGCCTGTCTAGGAAGGCGAACCTGAGAAACTGATGATGATCTCTGTGTATCGGAATGTGTAGATAAGCATCATTTAAGTCCACAGTAGTCATATATTGACCCTCCTGGATCATAGGTAGGATGGTTCGAATAGTCTCCATCTTGAAGGATGGGACCCTGAGAAATTTGTTTAGGATCTTTAGATCCAAGATTGGTCTGAAAGTTCCCTCTTTTTTGGGAACTATAAACAGATTTGAATAGAAGCCCTGCCTCTGTTCCTCCTTTGGAACTGGGTGGATCACTCCCATAACCAGTAGGTCTTGAACGCAACGTAAGAATGCCTCTCTCTTTATCTGGTTTGCAGATAATTGTGAGAGATGAAATCTCCCCTTTGGAGATGAAGCTTTGAAATCCAGAAGATATCCCTGGGAAACAATCTCCAGAGCCCAGGGATCCTGGACGTCTCTTGCCCAAGCCTGGGCGAAGAGAAAAAGTCTGCCCCCCACTAGATCCGGTCCCGGATCGGGGGCTACTCCTTCATGCTGTCTTAGAGGCAGCAGCAGGTTTTTTGGCCTGCTTCCCCTTGTTCCAAGCCTGGTTAGGTCTCCAGACTGGCTTGGACTGGGCAAAATTTCCCTCTTGTTTTGTAGTAGAGGAAGATGAAGCTGCACCACTCTTGAAGTTTAGAAAGGAACGAAAATTAGTCTGTTTGGTCCTTAATTTGTTGGACCTATCCTGGGGAAGGGCGTGGCCTTTTCCTCCAGTAATATCAGAAATGATCTCCTTCAGTCCAGGCCCGAATAGGGTCTGCCCTTTGAAGGGGATGTTGAGAAGTTTAGACTTTGAAGTAACGTCAGCTGACCAGGATTTAAGCCATAGCGCCCTTCGCGCCTGAATGGCAAAACCTGAATTCTTAGCCGTTAGCTTGGTTAAATGAAAAACGGCATCAGAAATAAATGAATTGGCTAACTTAAGAGCTTTAAGCCTGTCTAGGATATCATCCAACGGGGTCTCTACCTGTAGAGCCTCCTCAAGAGACTCGAACCAGAAAGCCGCTGCAGCAGTGACTGGGGCAATGCATGCAAGAGGCTGGAGAATAAAACCTTGTTGTATAAAGATTTTCTTAAGGAAACCCTCTAATTTTTTATGGAAAGCACAACTGTCCTCGACAGGGATAGTTGTACGCTTAGCTAGAGTAGAGACTGCTCCCGCCACCTTAGGGACCGTCTGCCACGAGTCCCATGTAGCGGCATCTATAGGAAACATCTTTTAAAAGCAGGAGGGGGAGAGAACGGTACACCTGGTCTATCCCATTCCTTAGTAATAATTTCTGAAAACCTCTTAGGGATTGGAAAAACGTCAGTGTAAACAGGCACTGCAAAGTATTTGTCCATTTTACACAATTTCTCTGGGACTACAATGGTGTCACAGTCATCCAGAGTCGCTAAAACCTCCCTGAGCAACAAGCGGAGGTGTTCAAGCTTAAATTTAAATGCTGTCATTTCAGAGTCAGACTGAAGTAACGCCTTCCCTGAATCAGAAATGTCACCCACAGATAGAAGCTCTCCTGCTTCGGCTTCTGCACATTGTGAGGGTATATCAGACATAGCTACTAAAGCGTCAGAGAGCTCTGTATTTGTTCTAGCCCCAGAGCTGTCTCGCTTTCCTTGTAACCCTGGCCTTTTGGACAATACCTCTGTGAGGGTATGATTCATAACTGCCGCAATATCTTGTAAGGTAAACGCATTGGACGCGCTAGATGTACTTGGCGTCACTTGAGCAGGAGTTATAGGTTCTGACACGTGGGGAGAGCTAGATGGCATAACCTCCCTTTTGTCAGTCTGAGAAACCTCTGGTGATAAATCTTTAAAAGCCATAATATGGTCTTTATAACTTATAGAAAGGTCAGTGCATTTGGTACACATTCTAAGAGGGGGTTCCACAATGGCTTCTAAACATAATGAACAAGGAGTTTCCTCTATGTCAGACATGTTTAACAGACTAGTAATGAGACCAGCAAGCTTGGAAAACACTTTAATAAATGTGAAAAAGCAATTATATAAAAACGGTACTGTGCCTTTAAGAGAAAAAAACTACCACATAAACTGCAAAACAGTGATAAAAAGTAGTAAACTCTACGAAATTTTTACAGTGTGTATAAGGGACCAAAGCAGCATTGCACCCACTTGCAAATGGATGATTAACCCCTTAGGCCCAAAAACGGATTAGAAAAACGTTAAAACCGTTAACAAACAGTCAAACACACTGCCACAGCTCTGCTGTGGCTCCTACCTGCCCTTAAACACGATTTTTGCAGGAAGAAAACCCTCTATAGAGGTCCTAGATGCCAGAGGACTCCTTCAGGGAAGCTGGATGTCTCAGTCTGAAAATCAACTGCGCATTTAGAGCGCGAAAATAGGCCCCTCCCACCATGCACTCAAAGTCAGAGGGCCTTAAAAAAGTACTCCTAGGAGTAATCTAACTAGCCATGTGGAAAACTAGGCCCCAAATAAAGATTTATCACCCTCAGAGAAAAAACGTTTTTTCTATAAACCATGCAAACGTTTTTACACTAAGTAATATGAGTATTAACATGAATATTACCCTTTTTTTCAAGCATGATCCCAGTCATTGTTAAATCACTGTATCAGGCTTACCTTAAATATACCAGGCACTGTCAGCATTTTCTAGACCTTATCATCGCTCTAGAAAAAAATATACTGAACATACCTCCTAGCAGGTAAACTGCAGACCGTCCCCGCAACTGAAGTTTTCTCTCCATACTCTTCAGTTATGTGTGAGAACAGCAATGAACCTTAGTTACAAACCGCTAAGATCATCAAACCTCCAGGCAGAATTCTTCTTCCAATTTCTGCCTGAGAGTAAAACAGTACAACGCCGGTACCGTTTAAAAATAACAAACTCTTGATTGAAGGTAAAAACGACACTAAGTCGCCACATCTCTCTTGATACTTCCTTTCTTGTCGAGAGCTGCAAGAGAATGACTGGGGGTGGCAGTTAGGGGAGGAGCTATATAGACAGCTCTGCTGTGGGTGTCCTCTTGCAGCTTCCTGTTGGGAAGGATAATATCCCACAAGTAATGGATGAATCCGTGGACTGGATACACCTTTACAAGAGAAATATATAGGTAAATCGATGCTTAGTAAATATGGAACACTATCTCGCATTCACAATGAAGCTTCCTGGAAAACTCATGAGCCTTTATGAAACTAGTTCTATCTGTTGTTTCTGGTTATTTTTTTCTTTACCAATTTGCAAAAGTAAAAAAAAAGATTTATACTAGAAATTGAAAACATACTAATTATTAGACTTTCAAACCATTCATCAATCAAGAATATTGAAACTTTAAATGAAAACTAAGTGTAATACATAAAACGTTTCCTATTGAAACTATATATACTCCTGGCACTTACTTCCGGTAGAATTGGAAGAACGCCTCTGTACGTAGTTGGAGACTGAGCTTTCAGCTGGTAAGGGAGGAGGGGGCGGTGGGTAACACAGGTTGTCTGGGAGGGGAGGAGGAACAGGAGGAGTGGGTATATTTCCTAATGGTTTCTTGTCGGTAACGTTGCCATTGTGCACATTTTCATTTGACAGCAGAGATCCCTTGAAGAAAAAAAAAAAGAAAAAAAGTAAAATACACATTTGTGATAGGTCACAACAGATGTATACGGGCATACAGATATATACACATACATACACATATGTTCATACACAGACATACACATATATACACATAAGTACATACACATATATACACATAAGTACATACACATATATACACATAAGTACATACACATATATACACATATGTACATACAAATATATACACATATGTACATACACATATATACACATATATACACATAAGTACATACACATAAATACACACATAAGTACATACACATATATACACATAAATACACATATGTACATACACACACACAAATATAACTTTGTGATAGGTCAAAACAGATGTATACGGGCATACACATATATACACATATTGTTCAGAAGAAAAGGGTTTTAGTGATGTGAGCTACACTTAGGTGTAGGCCACACTGGAGGCGCAAAGAATATATTACCACCTGTACGAGATAAGCTGCTGGAGTGAACGGAGAAGTATGGTCACGCTACCCTTACAGGTGAACAGACCGTGTTAGTATAAAGCAAAACAAAGAGTTGTTCACTTCACAGCGCTGATCTCACAATATATAGTGTACTGTTTCAATACACCTAATGTAACAAAAATGATTGCATGAATGTATTGAACAATAATTCCTAAAAAGCGCACATTGCTACAATGTATATATACACTAGATAGGAAATGACCCGTCTAATTTAAATATTAACAACTGTTATTTCAATATTGCGGTTGATAATGAAGAGAGAATATATAGTTCCCAAATATGTTGATCGAGTCTTAAATAAGCAAGGGTGTTCTATCTTCAAAAATGAACGTTCAGCAATGCAGACATAGAATTACAACAATCCCAAATGGTTTCACAGGCTACTCACAATGGGTGACCTCAATCATATGAGGTAAGGAACGGGTGTTGTTGATGTGTCGGCCCGAGGACAGGTTTTAAAACCAGTGGTTTATCTGTATCATGACAGTTTAATTTTGACTTTAATGTCCCTTTAAAGCAACATGTGCAAATGAAAACTAAAATACTTGGGAAATCATTAAGAGAAAGGCAACCAATTCCTTCCAACGCTGGCATATACAGACCCCCCATTCTTCAATAGGAAACCTGATAATCTTAAAATATCACTTTACTTCTGACAACATCTCTTGAGCACAACGACCCCCTTGCATACACAGTTATAGTTATCAAAGAAACATAGAACGGCTGCTGACAACAACATTGGAGAACCCGGGAAGTGGAGAGAATTGAAATAAACTACGCTCTGTGGCTCCAACTGACAAACAGAAAATCTATCCGGAACAACGCACAGGATCACAAGCTTGCTACTAGAGGATCAGTGCTGGGGCCTGACGCATCAACAACGCCCGTTCCTTACCTCATATGATTGAGGTCACCCATTGTGAGTAGCCTGTGAAACCATTTGGGATTGTTGTAATTCTATGTCTGCATTGCTGAACGTTCATTTTTGAAGATAGAACACCCTTGCTTATTTAAGACTCGATCAACATATTTGGGAACTATATATTCTCTCTTCATTATCCACCGCAATATTGAAATAACAGTTGTTAATATTTAAATTAGACGGGTCATTTCCTATCTAGTGTATATATACATTGTAGCAATGTGCGCTTTTTAGGAATTATTGTTCAATACATTCATGCAATCATTTTTGTTACATTAGGTGTATTGAAACAGTACACTATATATTGTGAGATCAGCGCTGTTAAGTGAACAACTCTTTGTTTTGATATATACACATATGTTCATACACACAGACAAATACACACACATACATACATAGGGCTCCATTTATCAAGCAGCAGTTGCTGCAAGTTCGACTGAAATGAAAGTTAAAAAGTGTCTGTACATCATTTAAAAAGCAGATGGAAATCCTCCCGATCTGATTGTGATGATTGACAGCCCCTGCTAGTGGCTGATTCGCTGCCGGTGAGCAGGGGTGGCATTGCACAAGCATTTCTGGAGAAATGCTTGTGCAATGTTGAATGCGGACATCATATGTTGTCTGCCTGCAGCGATGTCCAGCGGACATGATTGACTACAGTCGTTAAATAGAGCCCATAGACACCTCTGTGCCCGTCTCAGTCCAATTCCTTATCATGTACTATATCCCTTTAAATCACTGATAAATCATGTTTTATAAATAAAAAAAACATACATATTACAATACAGTTAATATGTACAGATGTGTGTGAAATGCTTTAGTTTAACATATTAGTTATGTGTTTTGTTATACTTTTATTCTAGCGCTAACACTTTACTTCAGGCGTCCAGGTGCGCATAATTTTTCAGCAATATTGCTTGCTTGCCACACATTACTCACCTCTGCTGTGACCAATTAAATGGAAACTAAACCCAATTTTTTCTTTAATGATTCAGATAGAGCAAGCAAGATGATGATTGCCAGCTACAAATATGCTTCTTGTCATTGGCTCAGCAGATGTGTTTAGCTAGTTCCCAGAAGTTTATTGCCCCTCTGCAGATACTTTAACTATGTGTTTAACCCCCTTGCAGTGATTAAACACACAGTTATATACAAGCAATAGAGAAATAATAAAATGTCCTAACACACTAGAGAATTTACTGTTTGCACTTTTCTGTCCCTTTATTAATCCCTTGCACCATTTGGACATATGTGTTACGTCACAAAGTACATTGCCCAGCATACTGTATTGACGTAGTACCTACGTCCAACACAGAGTCGCATACAGAGACTGCAGCTGGGGGAAGAATGCATCTCCCTTATCATTTGAAGCCAGTTTGACTGTCTGTGTCACTCTTTGTAATGATTCTCTGTTGGTGCCGAGTGGGAGGGAGGTGGGGTTCCTCAGCAGAGGAAGGGGGAGGGAGGGGTGGGGTTCCCTACACTACAGCAAAAATGTAAGTCCAGGGAGAGGGATGGGGCCCTACACTATGAAACAAAATCGGGGGAGGGGGGCAATATATGACAGAATTTTTTTTTTTTAAATAAATAGAAAAAGGAGTAATTGCTTACAGTCAGACTGGCTGCCAGTGACAAATAGGGTGATGGGCAGTGAGAGGGGGGAGGGAAAGAGTTGTTGGGGGGGATCAGGGAGGTGGGAGGGTGAGGAGGGACCCCTAAACTACAGAAATAAATAAGCACATAAAAAAAGAAAAGAAAAAAAAAGCCCTAAACTGCATACTGGCAGACTGGTGGTAACCACTGTGTGTGTGTGTGTGTGTGTGGGGGGGGGGGATTGTTTGGGAGGGATCATGTAGGAATCGGGGGGTGGGAGGTGTCAGATTGGAGGGTATTCTCTACACTACATCACAAATTAACCTACCAAGCTAACTAATCAACCCCTTCACTGCTGGGAATTTCAGAAGTGTGGTGTGCAGTTGCAATTAGCGGCCTTCTAATTGCCAAAAAACAATGTCAAAGCCCTGTATGTCTGCTGTTTCTGAAAAAAGGGGACACCAGAGAAGCTTTTACAACCATTTGTGTTATGATTGCAGTAGTTGTAAATAATTTCAGTGAGAAAGCCAAAGCATGCAAAAAAGTTATTTTTTTTTTTATATGATTGTATCTGGTAGCCAAATAGTGGCATGAAATACACCAAAATAGGCCAAGATCAATACCTTTGGTTATCTACTTTCAAAATATATATAGTTTTCATGGGTAAATAAAAAAAAAAAAGGTTTAAACTGAGTGATAGCGAAAATGCTAAAACTTCTCTGGTACTTTGGGCAAGTTTTTCTTTGAAATTCCTGGTAGTTAAATGTTTGGAATGAAGTGTTTGGAATTATAAACTATGAAGACAAACCCCAATATAAAAAGAGTCAATAAGATATTTAGGTAATAATTTATTTTAAAATATGCATACAAGTATTAAAAATAAAATAAAAAGTAAGTAACTGGAAGTGGAGGACAATAAAAAGGTATTAATTGCAGAAACCATCTGAGTGTATTTAGCATATACACCTGCTAATGGTGTAACTATTTGGCTGCAATTGTGTAGCTATCAAAACAGCAATAGCTGACCCCTCTAAACATACATAATTATAAATATATGGTAAAATGTTAGGGAATGGAGGAAGTCTCTATTTTTCCCTTGGGACCAGTGGTTTCTAGATGTGCCATTAGCCAGAATGTGTCCAATTTTGAAGAGACATGATGATAAAACCCAATTCATGATTCAGATAGTGCATGTAATTTTAAATAACTTTTCAATTTACTTATATTTTCTATTTTGCTTTATTCTCTTTGTATCCTTTGTTGAAAAGCATACCTAGGTAGCCTCAGGAGCAGCACTGTGCTACTGGAAGCTAGCTGCTGATTGGCGGCTGCACATATATGCCTCTTGTCAATGGCTCATCAGATGTGTTCAGTTCCCAGTAGTGCTTTGCTGCTCCTTCAACAAAGAATACCAAGAGAATGAAGCAAATCTGATAGTAGAAGTAAACTGGAAAGTTGTTTAAAACTGCATGCTCTGTCTGAATCATGAAAAAAATTGATTTCATGTCCTTTAAGTACTTTTGGTATTAACACCTCTTGCTTTAGTAAATTGCCTTAAAGGGACAGTCTAGTCTAAATTAAACTTTCATGATTCAGATAGGGCATGCAATTTAAAAAAAAACACATTTGCTTTTGTTCTCTTGGTATTCTTGTTGAAAACTAAACCTAGGTAGGCTGATATGCTAATTTCTAAGCCCTTAAAGGGCATTCTTATCTGAATGTATGTTAGACAACATTGTGCTTACTCCCGTGGAGTTATTTATGAGTCAGCACTGATTGGCTAAAATGCAAGTCTGTCAAAAGAACTGAAATAAGGGGGCAGTTTGCAGAGGCTAAGATGCAAAGTAATCACAGAGGTAACTGTGCTGGTTATGCAAAACTGGGGAATGGGTAATAAAGGGATTATCTGTCCCTTTAACCGACTATATGACTTGCAGCATTTTAGGGAAATCCTAGGAAACATGAGACGAGCACGTAAAAGCCAATTATACTTAATAAGCACAAATTGTTTGAGAGGACCAGATGGAAAGGATGTCATTAAACCTATCAACCTGTAATCCTATTGCATGCAGATATTAACACACCCATCATTCTCCCATACATCAGACCTTATTGGGATAGGATAAGGAAAGGTTCTATTAAAATGTATAAAATGTATACAACCACTGTACTCAAAATTGTACTATCATGATATGAATAAGCAGCATTTCAGTATGTCGATTATTTATTTAACCTATAAAAATGAAGGTAAAAGGTGTATAAACTGAAATTAATGTAGCCTTTAAGGGACATGAAACCCATTTTTTTTCTTTCATGATTCAGATAGAGAAAACAAGTTGAAACAAAGTTCCAATTTATTTTTATTTTATTTTATCTAATTTGCTTCATTCTTTTGGTACCCTTTGTTGAAAAAACAGCAATTCACATGGGCGAGCCAATAACACGAGGCATATATGTGCAGCTACCAATCAGCACCTCCTAGGCCTACCTAGGTATGCTTTTCAACAAAGGATACCAACAGAACATTGGTGGAGAGGAAAGTGCCTGTGCATGCCAGACAAGAATCATTTCGGTTATTTAGAATACATATTTGTAATACCCTTATTTTAGATTAAATAAAACAACTAATAACAATGTCCCTTTAAAACTTGGTGTCTATATATTAGCACCAAAAATATGTGTGGTGAGAATGGTACAAATCTATTTACACTGACTGACTCTACATTTTTTAGCAGAACAGAACCGGTTCTGTTCTTCTACTGTTAGTTCTGCACCTTAGTTCACTGCTTTTCCGTTTTTTTGCACCCTGCCTGTGTACTCTGAAAGTTAGCCAATCAGTGCTGTCTCCTAGGTAACTCCATGGGCATAAGCTCAATGTTATCTATATGGCACACATGAACTAACACCCTCTAGTTGTGAATTTTAAAAAAAATTCATTTAGATAAGAGGCGGCCTTCAAGGACTAAGAAATTAGCATATGAGCCTACCTTGGTTTATTATTATTATTATTATTATTATCAGGTATTTGTAGAGCGCCAATAGATTCGACAGCGCTATAAACATACGTATACAAAATAACATTTATAGGGATCAAATGGGTAAAGGGCCCTGCCGAGAGTTGCACTGTTGTAGTCGGCTCTTATGAAGGTGACCTACAAACAGCTGGGCTCATAGGCTTTCATGCCAAGAGGTTTAAGGGGATAGAAATGGAGTTAGGAAAGGTTAGTGTAGTGTAGGTTGTATGCATCCCTGAATAATGCTTGAAGCTTTCAAAACTAGGGCAGAGACTTGTGGAGCGAGGCAGAGAATTCCGTAAGATAGGAGCCAGTCAGGAGAAGTCTTGTAAACGGGAATGTGAGAGGTAACAAGAGAGCGACGTGTAAAGAAGATGAGCCTGACAGAGGAATTCATTATGGATTGTAAAGGAGCTAGGCGGCAGCTAGGGAGACCAGAGAGGACGGAGTTGCAGTAGTTGAGGTGGGAAAGGATGTAGATTAAAATCTTAGTTGTGTCTTGTGTAAGGAAATGTCTAATTTTAGAGATGTTTTTAAGGTGGAAGCAGCAGGCTTTAGCCAAGGACTGAATGTGAGGATTGAAAGAAAGATCTGAGTCAAGTGTGACCCCAAGACATCGGGCATGTGGGGTAGGGGTAATGATGGAGTTATCAACAGTTAACGAGAAATGGTGGGTGGAAATTTTGGAAGAAGGGGGGGAAATAAGAAGCTCAGTTTTGGAGAGATTTAGCTTAAGGTAGTGAGAGGACATCCAAGATGAGATATGAGAAAGACAGTTAGTGACACAGGTTAGCAAGGAATGAGATAGGTCTGATGAAGAGAGGTAGATTTGGGACTTTATTAAGGAACCTAATGAATGATGTGTAGATTGAGAAGAGAAGGGGACAGAGGACAGAGCTATGTGGTACCCCAACAGAAAGTTGTCACGGGGCAGAGGATGCCCCAGAGAAGCCTACAATAAAGGTACGGTTAGACAAATAGGAAGAGAACCACAAGAGAGCTGTGTCGCAAATGCCGAAGGATTGGAAGGTTTGGAGCAAAAGAGGGTGGTCGACAGTATCAAAGGCTGCAGACAGATCAAGGAAGAGAAGCAGAGAGAAGTGGCCTTTGGATTTTGCTGTAAGTAGGTCGTTGGTAAACTTAACAATTGCTGTCTCTGTGGACTGATGGGGGCGAAATCCAGATTGCAGTGAATCAAGGAGGGAGTTTAATGTAAGGAACTGGGATAGACGTGCATATACGTGCTTTTCAAGAAGCTTTGAGGCAAGAGGTAATAGGGAAATAGGACAGTAGTTAGATGGGGAGGTTGAAGAAAATATTAGATGAAAAATATTCATGCTTTGCTTGATCATCAATGGTTACTATGCATCCAATATTTTTTAAATCACCCAATCATGGATCAATACCCAAGCAGAAAACTTTTCAGTTTAATTAGCAAATTGTTAATGTTTAAAATATAAATATTTATTACAAAACAATTATAAGGATAAAACACCCACATAAGTATACTATATCATTTGAGACTTTACGCCCCCCTTAAAAAAAGGGGTTTGTCAAAAATGTTTTACGTTGTCTTTGATATGCTCTACTGTATTACAGCCTTTTTGATTGGTTCAGGTGGCCGTGGGGGACTCATACAACTAGATAGAGACCAATTGCTCTCTACACATTCACTAAGACCAGGGCTTTTAGAACAATGTGTGTTCTAAAAATCTGCATACCTACAAGTACAAGGATCTTTAAACTGTGTGCATATGAACATAGTGTCCAGTACCTTTTGCTGAATAATTTAAAGAAAAAAAAGAGACCTGGTCAAAACCATATTGAGTTATAATACTGCCACTAAAATTACCGTAGCAATTCAAAATGTTTGATACGCTACACCTCATTTTTAAATGTCATCATCTAATAAGTATTAGGGTATAGGGTTAGATTCTGGCATGACTTATGGGAACATTTCATGCTTGCTAGAATGCTTTGCACCATATCAGCGAAAAATGTATTCAACAAATGGGCTAAATCAACTTGAAGGGACAATCAGAAAGAGAAAAAGGGGCGCCTCATAGTGTTTTCTGTATATATAACAAAAACAGAAGAACTGTATAAAATGTCACTCACAAGTGTGTTGGCACCTGTCCTGTAATAGGTGCAAAAAACCAGACTGACACTTAAACAAGCAGGATCACTTGTGCAAATTTGCCCCGCAAGTGCTGCGGAGCAGCTTTCGCTGCTTTGTACTTGGAGCCCTTTAAAAATCTTTTTCCACTGTACCAAAGAGGTTTCCTTATCGTTTAAAATGAATTTATTGTTAATAATTAAAATGTGTCATTTAACTCATTAATATTTTGTGCATGCAGAGACAGTTGTAGAGATTGCAATGCCCTTTACAAAATTAACATGGTGCCCTTTGGTATAACTATTCTATAAGGTTTAATTCATTGGCCGTTCGTTTTGTTGGAATCTCTGAATGTTAGTGATAACATCAGTAACTAGTAAGGAATATTGCAGTGCATATCAGCCAAGGTTTTTTTTCTCTTTTAGGTGGTGAACATTACTATTGGACTTGCAAGGCCATCACCTATGTGAGACCATAGATGGATGCCTAACTGACCTTCTGGACAAGTCTCCACAAGAAAAATAAGACATTGCTTTGGTAACAATTTATACTCACCTCCTCACTGTGCGCCATATTTCTATTCTCTGAGGATTCAGAGGGGTTCTGGCCTAGATACTTATAGTAATCTCCAGTACTAGGTTGTTTATTGAAGTTTCTAGACTTCCTGCAGGAGTCCACCCTTCGAAGCCCTTCAGGACTATTTTCACGTGAAGGCAGCTACAAAAAATAAAAACAAGGATGTAAAATACAAAATGCACAAAACAATTTACAATGTGTAAGGAAAGCACGTAACTAATCGCTATGGATTTATGCTTATTCAACAATTCCTATACTCGTTCGTTACCTCTTTAAGAAATAGCCCTTCAAGGAAGTCATTTAACTTCTGAGATTAACACCACTATGGTTATTAAAGGGTCATGAAACACAAATTTTTTCTTTCACGATTTAAATAGAGCATGTCCTTTTAAACAACTTTCCAATTTACTTCTGTCATCTAATTTGTTTTGTTCGGCTGATATCCTTTGTTGAAAAGGATTATTATTATCATTTATTTGTAGAGCACCAACAGATTCCGCAGCGCTAAGGATACCTGAGTAGACTCAGAAGCTGCTGATTGGTGGCTGCACATTTATACCTCATCTTATTGGCTCACCCAGTGCTTTCCACTAGCTACCAGTAGTGCATTGTTGCTTCTTCAACAAAGGATACCAAAAGAAGGAAACAAATTAGATAATAGAAGTATATTGGAAAATGGTTTAAAATTACAGTATATTCTCCATTTGAATCATGAAAGAAAACTTTTGGGTTTTGTGACCATTTAAATTCAGAATTGATTTAAATAGTAAAATTATTTGAATCTTATTCTATGTCATTTTGCTATTTTTATTTATTTATTTTTTAGCTTTATGGTATTGTTTTGTAACACAGCTACTGCATTTTCTGTTTAACAAGAGTGATATACTTTCATTTATGGGCTGTTTTTTTTTTTTTACTTTAAAGGGGTATGAACATCAACATTAAAGTTACTTTGCTCACTTGGTATCCTTTGTTAAAAACATATCTAGGCAGGTTTATGAGCAGTAATGTGCTACTGGGTGCTAAATGGTGATTGGTGGATAAGCACATATCTTCTAATTGGCTCACCAAATGTGTTCCCATAGCTCCCAGGAGTGTGCTGCTACTCTGGAGCTGACTTTAAAGGGACAGTCTACTTGAAAATGTCTATGGTTTAAAAAGATAGATAATGCCCTTATTACCCATTCCCGGCCTTGCATAACCAACACTGTTATATTAATAAACGTTTTACCTCTGTGATTATCGTGAATCTAAGGCTCTGAAGACTGCCCCCTTATCTCAGTGGTTTTTACAGACTTGCATTTTAGCCAATCATTGTGCTCATCACTCCCATGGAGTTATTTATGAGTCAGCAATGTTATCTATATGAAACACATGAACTAGCACTGTTTAGCTGTGAAAAGCTAATCAAATTCAATGAGATAAGAGGTAGCCTTCAAGGGCTTAGAAATCAGCCGTTTGAGCCTACCTAGGTTTAGCCTCCAACAAAAAATACCAAGAGAACAAAGCAAATTTAACGATAGAAGTAAATTGGAAAGTTGTCTAAAATGTCATGTCCTATCTGAATCATGTAAGTTTAAGTCCCTTTAATTATGTGTTTAACTTATTTTTAGGGGTTAAACACATAATTATACCTAAGCAGTAGTGCAGTAATAACATGATCTAACAATAATAATTTTCTTATTGCGCATTTATGCCCCTTTAAGCGCATTAGAAAATTGGCACCTCAAATTCCTCTAAGTTCTAATGTAAGTACAAATTTAACTGCTGATTGGTAAGTATGCTTTTATGCATTATCCTAATTAATAGTCAGGCTATAGTGAGCATATACTAAAGGGAGTAAATTAGAAAGTTGCTTAAAATTGCATGCTCTGTCTGAATCACGAAAGAAAAAATTTGGGTTCAGTGTCCCTTAAGTAACAAATGTGAAAAGGACTAAGATCGTCATCAGGTGTGTGATGTCATAGTCCCAATCTTGAAATTAAAAAGGCTAAAGCAGTTTTTGTTAATGCACTCTGTAATGCATAGCACACAGCCCTGGCATACTATTGACTCATATTACTTTAAAATCTAAAGTTATGTTATGAAAACAAAATAATAAAAATACTGGTATTTAAAAGAACGAGTTCCATGTGTCACAGTGCAACAATAGTTCCACAATAGTTAGATTCTGTCTGCAACTTAAATATTTTCACTAGATATGTGCATTTGTTTTTAGCGGAATGTAAAAAAACTAAACGTTTTCATATTTGTGTCTAAAACGAAACATCACTTTTAAAAAAAATAATAATTAATTAATGAACAAACGCATGGGAGAAAAAAAGGGTCGTTAATTTGTTTGTGCAGTTAAAACCATTCATCTAAATGCGTGGGAAAAGCTTTAATTGTTATGTACTCTATACAATAATGATTTCGAAATTTCAGATGATTGATTTAAATGTCAGCTAATAAGCATGTACAGCAGTGGTGGGATTCAGCCTATTCTCACCAGTTCTTAAGAACCTGTTCCTAAAATTTATAGAGAAGTTAGAGAACCTGTTGCCAACATTTTGGAATCCCATCAGAACCTTTTCCTAAAATGTTGGAATCTCACCTGAACCTGTTGCTAAAATTTTGGAATTTCACCAGAACCTGTTCCTAAAATTTTGGAATCTCACCAAAACCTGTTCCTAAAATGTTGGAATTTCACCAGAACCTGTTCCTAGAATTTTGGAATTTCAACAGAACATGTTCCTAAGATGTTGGAATCTCACCAGAACCGGTTCCTAAGATGTTGGAATCTCACCACTGCAGCTCCAACAAAATAAAGTAAACATTTATTTAAGATAAAAACAGCTCTAATAAAATCCATTAATGTGTTACAATATTAATTTCCTTCTTTCACAAGAGCAGCCAATTAAAGAGATACTAAACCCATTTTTTTTCTCTTTCATGATTCAGACAGAGAAAGCAATTTTAAGCATCTTTCTAATTTACTTAAATTATCAATTTTTATTTGTTCTCATGCTATCTTTATTTGAAAAAGCAGTAATGAAAGGTTAGGAGCCGGACCATTTTCTGTTCAGAACCTGGGTAGCACTTGCTGATTGGTGGTTAAATGTAGCAAACCAATCAGCAAGTGCTACCCAGGTGCTGAACTAAAAATGGTCCGGCTCCTAACCTTACAATACTGCTTTTTCAAATCAAGATAACAAGAGAACAAACAAAAATTGATAATAGGAGTAAATTAGAAAGTTGCTTAAAATTGCATGCTCTATCTGAATCATTAAAGAAAAAAAATTGGGTTTAGTATCTCTTAAAAAAAACACAAAAAAAACACATCATATAGCTAATATATTGGATCTATTTGTAAAGTGTTTGTTTTATTGGAGCTACAACTGTTGTGAATAAAGCAACCAATAAACTTTACTGTAGTGAGTACATTTAATTTAGTGTGTTAATTTGTTTAATCACTCAGTTCCAACTATGGGCTTGTTTCCATTGAGGTGGTAAAGTTTGAAAATGGGTGGTAAAAACATTAATCTCAATTAAAGTCTATACAGAATTTTAAATGTTATTACCAGTTTCCAAATTTTACCACCTCAATGGAAACTAGGCCTATGTTGGCTGGTTGTTTTTCCTAAGGTTGTTGGCACCTGGGAATCTGAGAATCTGAAGATGATTATTCTATTATACAAGCTTCACTAAAGCCTCCCAAGAAGAGTGCTCGTTTGGTTGAAAAAGTAGTTGGAGGAGGAGTGCAGATCCTGATAGGCTACAATGATATAAACTTTCCATATGATTACCGGCTCATATGCTGCCATTTACAAACACAGAAGCACTGATATTTCAAAAATGTAACAATTTATTCCAGAGTTAAAATCCCATAAAAAACAAAGTAACTTTTTGTACATAATAAACACCAGTCACCTGAGCAAATAACAAACCAGAAATGCAAGGAACAGAAGCACAGCGAAACGTGTGTTGGATTAATTGACAACACCAAAACGTCACCAACGAGTTTGTGCCTTTAACACCGTAATGGCTATACACTTACCATTGCCCAGCCACGCAGTTTGGGATCACATACAGGAAAATCTATTCCTCGCATTGTTGGTTTCGTTATACGGTCAGGTGACTGGTGTTTATTATGCAAATAAAGTTACTTGGTTATATGTGATTTTAACTTGTTGTTACACTTTTGAAACATCATTGCTTTTGTGCTTGGAAGTGGCAGTGTATGAGCCGGTAATCATACGGAATGTTTATATCATTGAGCATTTAGATTGCTCCAGAAAATGTGAGTAGTTCCCATTTGGATTTATAAGCAGTTAAATAAGTGTTGAAACGTACTGCACCATAAAGAATTTTTGTATCTTTCAGGAATATTGAAAGGCAATACTGGACGTTCATTTGGAGTGATATCCTTGACGTAAAGGGACATTTTCCCATATTTATTACCACATAGATTTTTATTTTTGTTTAACAGGCACTATTTAATTTTTAATGTATTTGTCATTTCTAGTGATTTTTTTTTATATATATATTAATCATTTTATAATCTTGCAAAACTGCTGCCATATAGTGCTCTAGAAATAGGCCAGCTCCTAAGCTTACAACCCTGATTTTCAACAAAAGATACCAAGAGAATGCAGAAAAAAATGATAACAGAAGTAAATTAGAAAATTGATTAAAATTGCATGCTCTATCTGAACCATGAAAGAAAACATTTTGGGTTTCATGTCCCTTTAAACTATTTGTAGGTATATATTCTAAATCAAAACTTTGAAACAAAATGTCACACTACGGTAGTAATTTTTATAAAAACAACTTTATAGAATAAAGCCTTAAGGAATTGTATCTTGGTCAGTTCAACCTTATAATTTGTTCTGTATTGGAAATAACATGGTTACATAACGATAACCGATATTATCTACCTTTATTAAATGTAACGAGGGTCAGGTCAGTTCTCAATCTTTTTCATTCAATATAAGATAAACTATTTTTCTGTTGCTAGAATATTTTGAATGGACATAAAAGTGCAAAAACATATAACATGTTCTAATGTATTGTTTCCATAGTGACCAAGGCCTAGATTACAAAGGGAGCCGAAAAAATATTATCGCTCTTGTGCGCAATCAACAGTACAAATAGTTACTTTTTTTAGTGCTTGAGCGATAGTTTTGGGAAGTGTGTTCCAACTCTAGTCCTCAAAGCAGTCCAACAGGTCAGATTTTCATTATATCTGAACTAGAGCACATGGGATATTAATCATCTGATGGGTAAGAGCAGTTTATTAAGTAACCATGGTTACTGATCAGCTGATTATGTCACCTGTTCTCTAGTTTAGAAATCATGAATACTTTACCCATTAGTGTTCCTTAAAGACTAGAATTGAGGAAACACCGGTCAAGGGCATGCTAACATGAATCCCTCACATAATACACATCTATGGGGCACGCAGTAAAATTCAGGTTGCATAATGCTTGAACACTAAGCCAATGATGCACAAAAGTAGTAGAGTTTATTGTGGAGCTTTGCGCTCGTCGGGCTTACCCTATAACTATATGAGTCTTTGATTGGCTGATGGATGTCACATGATACAGTCAGCCAGTAAATTATAGGGACAGTCTACACCAAAAATGTTGTTGTTTAAAAAGAAAGATAATCCCTTTATTACCCATTCCCTAGTTTTGCATAACCAACACAGTTATATAAATACACTTTTTACCTCTGTGATTATCTTGTATCTAAGCCTCTGCAGACTGCCCCCTTATTTCAGTTCTTTTGACAGACTTGCATTTTAGCCAATCAGTGCAGACTCATAAATAACTTCACAAGAGTGAGCAGAGTTATCTATATTACATACATTAACTGGCAGTGTCTAGCTGTGAAAAACTGTCAAAATGCACTGAGATTAGAAATTAGCATATAAGCCTACCTAGGTTAAGCTTTCAACAAAGAATACCAAGAGAACAAAGCAAACTCAAAGATAAAAGTATATTGGAAAGTTTACAATTGCATGGCCTATCTGAATCATGCAAGTTTAATTTTGACTTGAGTGCCCCTTTAATGTACATTTTGAAATATTGTCCGAAAAAATCTACTGCTCATTTAAGAACAAGTGCTATTGCATTGTCTTTTTATCATGCACTTGATGATTATTTTTGAATGTGCATTTCTGGTGTATTTATTGGTTCATTACATTAACACAGAGGAATACAGCTTTATTATATTTGTCATTACTTCTTCTTTGAGCAGATATTCTAGCTATCTTCCACCCTAGCAACCATTCTAAAATGTTTGAATTTATACATGAAGATAATTTATAGAAGTTTTTTTTTTTTTTCAATTTTAAAGCTATTCTTATCAATAATCAGAGCTTTAATAGAAAAAAAATATGATAGAATAATTTAGTTCAGGGCTCGATAATTTTTTTCGGTCCATAAATGGCAGTCCATAAATTTAGGAGCCAGAAAATTTTGGCCATCTGTTTGATTGCATTTATAATATATATATATATATATATATATATATATATATATATATATATATATATATATAAAAACACACATATTATATAACACAATAACATAAAATTTGGATATGTATTTCACAACTGAAAAGCCTAGAAAGCATCCAGCTAAATTTTAAATGTGGTTGGTGGCGGCCAGTGGGATCTTGGGTACTCTAAACCAGGGATCCAGGGTTTAAGTTTAAGGAGACAGTAGCTCCCTGGCACCTTGATTTGTCAAGCCCTAAAATTTAGTTTAACACATAAAAAACAAAAACCTATAAGAAACAGGCACATCAGAGACTTCATATCAAATAAAGTTTTGCAGGATCAATATAGAGTGCACAGTGATTGTAATAAATACTAAGAACAATCAGTCCATTAATACTGTTATAGGGCATATAGCAAAACTGCAATCATCTTTGTAAAAGCTCGGGCAAAACATGTCAAAGGATATGCTTGTGACAAGGTCTGTTGTTTAAACTATGGATTTATAATAAACATAATGTTTTAACTTATTTTTGCCTGCACACAGTGTAATGTTATACGTGCTATAAAAGTATTATTGGACTGAATTGTCTCAGTTTTTATGACACTCGTGGTTCACGCTATATCGGTCCTGCAAATGTTTCTTTTTTCCATATGATACCATTTAACCACACATTTAGGGTACAAGGGTGGTGTTTTTAGCTCATTGAGTCAAGCTGAGTTGGACCAAATATTATGTGATGGACCTTTCATCAGATGTAAAATAAGTATTGCACATTAGAACATCAGAGGCTTTTCATTTTCCAGAGACCATAACAAAATCAAAAGATACACGGTTCAAGCAAAAGTAACTTACAACATATAATTAAAGGGGCATAAAAGTGCATGATCTAAATCATGGATGTCCAATCTAAAACCAAGGGTCACATCTGGCCCTCCAAGGATATTTTATGTTTGTCGACCCCACTAAGCATAAAATAAAAAATAAAAAAAAGACATCAGTAATTTATTGCTAACAAAGCAGTTCTTCACTTTTCATTAGGGTTTAGTTAGCTAAAGGTCTCTGGGTTTGAGAGATTATCTAAGAAATCTCATTAGTACTATGAAGCCCATGTTGGAATTCCCTAAATGCATTTTTTGTGCCTCGCAAAGGCATATTACCTGCATTTAGGTATATTATGCTATGCATATAATAAAATAGGGCTCACAAAAAAAATAGTAATTTGTAAATAATTAAAAACAAATAAAGGAAGTATTGAAATAAAAGAAGCTGTAAAAAAAGAATTAAAATGCATTTAAATTGATAATGAAAAATTCTCTCTCAGGTCTGGTGTATTCTCTAAACATCTTACCACATTAAATACTTTGAAGATATTAGTTTCAGTTATTTTCAAGAACTATATTGAGTCAGATTACGAGTGGAGCGCAAACGTTTGCACACAAACGATAAGGGGCTTACTGTAGGTATTACAAGTCGAAAGTAAATGCGATTGCTTCAGCGAAATCGCGATTTACGTTAGAATGAATACCGTGACTTTAGAGCTCTGGTTAACTGTTTTGCAAAACACAAAAGTATTACAAAACACATCAAAATTCCATTACAAAGTACAGTTACACTCATAATAACACCATCTAATAAAAATTATTTTAAAAAAACATATTGCACACAAAAGTTGAAGATATGAGATCTCAGGTGTTAGGAAAAAAAGAAGCATGCAAAAGGCTTTTACATTTACAGACATATAAACATATACATATGTACACATATATAGACATAAATAGAAGTGCATTGGAACCCTTTGCAGTTAAGCAGATGAAAACATATTCATGCATACATTCATATTTAAAAAAGTACTATAGTGTTTATTTACTGTAAATATTTCACATTCCAATGTTATGCACATAGCAGAATATGTTCTATGTCTGTATAAATATATATTCCTATATATATATCTGTATATCTGTATATCTCTATACCTTTATATAATCATGTATACATGTATATAGGTATATATAAATATATACACACATACACACAGTATATATATATATATATATATATATATATATATAGGTATACATATATATTGTACCAAAATACCAATAGATATATGTAGAAATATATATATATATGAATAAACAAAACATATTCTGCTATGTGAAATATTCATATTTTCATGTTGTGTTAGCATACATGAGAATATGTGATCGGGTTTGCGCAAGAGTAGGGCGTTAGGGTTTCTTTTCCACTTTTTTTCTCTCCATTGACTTCTAAGGGGGAAAATATGAATTTGCATGCGATATTCTAACTTCGGCAATTAACTAGATCTTAGTGGTTTGTACTTTTACAAGAATAAATGTGGCTCCGAAAAGAGGCAAATGCAGCAAGCAGTCGCCTTCTTCCACATTAGGATGCTACCAAAGCATTCGAATGCACTTCCCTAATATTTAAAGTAAAACATCTTTAAATGTGTATTTATTTAAATTTAAAGTTATTTAAATGTAAATTCCTCCTAATGCTTACTACCTGATATGGACAATGTTGACTTATTTATGACAGAAACTTGCATTAACTTAAAAACAAACAAGATTGGTTCTTTTTAGTATGAAACAACAAAATGACAGCATCATTTTAATTTATAATAGTGGCGTTGAAAATAAAAACCATATAGGTCCTGCTATTTTCTGTGCATAACGATAATTGAAACTGCACAAAAATAGCATGTTACAATGACAGACTTCTAGGTAAATGGCTTTGTTGAAGTTCTTTGTTGAGTTAAGTAAATTAGATTATCTGCGAGAATGTAAAATCTCCTTTTTGCATATTTTGTAGACATACAGGAAGGCCAGAAGGAAAGGAATTTGTCAGAGTAAAGCACAAAGAACATTACTAGCCTTCATAAGACTGCTTTTGATCAAAGCAAACAATATATATATTTAAATTAAAGGCACACGCCACCCACATTTTTTCTTTTATGATTTAAAAATAGAATGCTATTTTAAACATCTTTCTAATTTACTTATATTATCTAATTTGTTTTATTCTCTTGATATTCTTTGATGAAAAGCATATCTAGATATGCTCACTAGCTGCTGATTGGTTGCTGCACATAGAAGCTTTGTGTGATTGGCTTACCATGTGCATTGCTTTTTCTTCAACTAAGGATATTTAAAAAATGAAGCAAAATAAATAATGGAAGTAAATTGTGATGTTGTTTAAATTTCTATTCTCTATCTGAATCATGAAAGAAAGATTTTGGGTTTAGTGGCCCTTTAAGCAGTAATATTTTAAAGGTACATAAGCGCTTATAGTATGTTGAGGCTGTACAGCAGCTGCTACAAAGCAGCATAAAAGATTGCTGATTTAGCCTTTTCTAATGCAAATATTGGCACTACATGCGTGTACCCTGCGAGTCTCTGCACTGACGTGCACGGAGCATACATGTAAATTAATGACTATGCAGGTGTATCAGATGTGTGCAAGTGCTGTCCATAGAATGTTAAAAAAGAGCATCTAAAGAAGCCATTTTTTAATGCACTTTGGCAATGTATAATGTTGACTTCTATGTCCCTCTAATTTAGGCTTAGCTTAAAGGGACAGTCTAGTCAAAAATAAACTTTCATGATTCAGATAGGGCATGCAATTTTAAACAACTTTTCAATTTTGTTTTATCATCAGTTTTGCTTTGTTTTAGTTGAAAGTTAAACCTAGGTAGGGTCATATGCTAATTTCTTAGCCCTTGAAGGCTGTCTCTTATCTGAATGAATTTTGACAGCTTTTCATAACTAGAGGGCATTAGTTCATGTGTGCCATATAGATAACATTGTGCTCACTCACATGGAGTAACCTAGGAGTCAGCACTGATTGGCTAAAATGCAAGTCTGTCTAAATAACTAAAATAAGGGGTATTCTGCAAAGGCTTAGATAAAAGGTAATCACAGAGGTAAAAAGTATATTAATATAACTGTGTTGGTTATGCAAAACTGGGGAATGGGTAATAAAGGGATAATCTATCTTTTTAAACAATAACAATTCTGGTTTAGACTGTCCCTTTAATAAAAAAATTGTAATAAACCTGAAATATGTTTGGTAAACAAAATCCATTTATTGGTTATATACTTTGGGAAACCTCTTAAGAGGAACATCTGCCAGACACTTGTGCAGTAAAATTGACAAAGCAGATATCTGTCCCTTTAAGGAACTAGCTGATAACCCCATCTCCAATCCTTCTTGGAGAAAGGACAAAATCCTAGGAATCCTTATCTTACTCCATGAGTAGCCTTTGGATTCGCACCAATAAAGATATTTACGCCATATCTTATGATAAATTTTCCTAGTGAAAGGCTTTCGAGCCTGAATCAAGGTATGTATGACCGACTCTGAGAATCCCTGCTTGGATAAAATCAAGCGTTCAATCTCCAGGCAGTCAGCCGCAGAGAAACTAGATTTGGATGTTGGAACGGACCCTGAATGAGAAGGTCCTGTCTGAGTGGCAGAGTCCATGGTGGCAGAGATGACATGTCCACCAGATCTGCATACCAAGTCCTGCGTGGCCACGCAGGTGCTATCAAAATCACTGAAGCTCTCTCTTGTTTGATTCTGGTGATCAGACAAGGAAGGAGAGGAAATGGTGGAAACACATAAGCCAGGTTGAACGACCAAGGTACTGCTAGAGCATCTATCAGTACTGCTTGAGGATCCCTCGATCTGGACCCGTAACAAGGAAGTTTGGCATTCTGACGAGATGCCATCAGATCCAATTCTGGTGTGCCCCATTGATGAATCAATTGTGCAAACACCTCCGGATGAAGTCCCCACTCCCCCGGATGAAAAGTCTGACGACTTAGAAAATCCGCCTCCCAGTTCTCCACTCCTGGGATATAGATTGCTGATAGATGGCAAGAGTGAGCCTCTGCCCATCTAATTATTTTGGAAACCTCCATCATCGCTAGAGAACTCTTTGTTCCCCCCTGATGATTGATATATGCTACAGTCGTGATATTGTCCGACTGGAATCTTATGAATCTGGCCAAAGCCAGCTGAGGCCACGCCTGAAGCGCATTGAATATCGCTCTCAGTTCTAGAATATTTATCGGGAGGAGAGCCTCCTGAGTCCACATACCCTGTGCTTTCAGGGAATTCCAGACTGCACCCCAGCCCAATAGGCTGGCGTCTGTCGTCACTATGACCCATGCTGGCCTGCGGAAACACGTTCCCTGGGACAGATGATCCTGTGACAAGCACCAAAGAAGAGAGTCTCTGGTCTCTTGATCCAGATTTATCTGAGGAGATAAATTTGCATAATCCCCATTCCACTGATTGAGCATGCATAGTTGCAGTGGTCTGAGATGCAAGCGAGCAAACGGAACTATGTCCATTGCCGCTACCATTAGTCCGATTACCTCCATACACTGAGCCACGGACAGCCGAGGAATGGACTGAAGAGTTCGGCAGGTGGTTAAAATCTTTGATTTCCTGACCTCCGTCAGAAAAATTTTCATGTCTACCGAATCTATCAGAGTTCCCAGGAATGGAAATCTTGTGAGGGGGATAAGTGAACTCTTTTTTACGTTCACCTTCCACCCGTGAGATCTTAGAAAAGCCAACACGATATCCGTGTGAGATTTGGCTAGTTGGAAAGTTGACGCCTGAATTAATATATCGTCCAGATAAGGCACCACTGCTATGCCCCGCGGCCTTAGAACCACCAGAAGGGACCCTAGCACCTTTGCGAAAATTTTGGGAGCTGTGGCCAACCCGAAGGGAAGAGCCACAAACTGGTAATGCTTGTCCAGAAAGGCGAACCTGAGGAACTGGTGATGATCTTTGTGGATAGGGATGTGTAGATACACATCCTTTAAGTCCACGGTGGTCATATATTGACCCTCCTGTATCATTGGTAAAATAGTCTGAATGGTCTCCATCTTGAAGGATGGGACTGCCCCACAAGGAAAATTAACATTTAACCCTTTAATGTGCAAACCGGATTGAAATTAGGCCTAAATCCGGAAAAAACACCCCCAGCACCTTGCCAATGCCCTGCTGTGGTGCCTACCTGCCCTCAGGGATAGTAAATATGGGGTCAAAGCTTCGATTTGGCCCAAAACATTCACAAGGGCCCTCAGGAGTTGGAGCTTGCTGCTTGCTGAGTGAAAACAACTGTGCCTCTGAGGCGCGAAAATAGGCCCCGTCCATCTCACTCAATGTCTCTACAGCCTCAAAGAACTGCACCAGAGCGGTTTTAAACTAGCCATGTGGGTTCTGAGACCCAAAAAATAAGCCAAGTGTACCCTCAATAAAGTTGCCCAAAAAACGTTATTGCCCACAAAACGTTAACAGCACTCCCAGTTCATAAAACGTTTGCCCACAAACATTCAAACACAGTGTCAACCATTTTTGTAATTAGCCCCTTATGCAAGCTAAGTAATGCCTTTCTATAACTCTTAGGATTACTGCTTACCCTTACCCTCATGGGGATACTATCAACGAAATACACAGTCTCTCCAGAAAAAAAGACTGAACATACCTCACTGCTATATAGCATGAAAACGTTCCTCACACTGAAGTCTCTTGTACCCCTCAGCCTCTGTGGGAACAGCACTGGATCTTAGTCACAAATGCTAAGATCATCATCCTCCAGGCAGAAGTCTTCATCCATCTGCTGCCTGAGAGTAAATAGTACACACCGGTACCATTTAAAGCAAAAAACTCTTGCTTGAAGAAATTAAAAACTAATATTTTATCACCTCTTTCACTTTACCCTTCCTAGTACTTAGAGTAGGCAAAGAGAATGACTGGGGGGTGGAGCTAAGGGAGGAGCTATATAGACAGCTCTGCTGTGGTGCTCTTTGCCACTTCCTGTTGGCAGGAGATAATATCCCACAAGTAATGGATGAATCCGTGGACTCGTCGTACCTTATAGAAGAAAAAGGATTGCCAGGTATTTCAGGGCTGGACTGACCTTGTTATGCGGGATCAGACTGATATACTTCAGGAAAGTTCTCTGTGAAAAGCACTATTGGGCTAAAAGAAGCTGCTCCGAGGTGGTAACTTGCCATAGAACAAGCTATTGAGCTATTGTTTGTTCCTATATAAAAAAATTAAACATGCAATTTTAAACAACTTTCCAATTTACTTTACTTTTTTTTTACTAATTTGCTTTGTTCCTTTGGTGTCCTTTGTTTAAAAGTATACCTACGTAGGCTCAGAAGCAGCAATGCACTACTGTGGGCTAACTGCTGATAGGTGGCTGCACATACAGTATATGTTTTTTGTTATTGGCTCACTTGATGTGCTCAGCTAGCTCTCAGTAGTGCATTACAACTCCTTCAACAAAGGTTATCATGAGAATTAAGTAAAATTGAAAAGATTGTATTCTCTATCTGAATCATAAAAGATTTTGGGTTTGATTTTGCTTTAATATTCCATGTTTATTGGTAGATTTACATGGTCCATGCAAGTAGATAAAACAAATCACTTCATTCTTACATAATATGTAATAATTCTTAAAGGGACATTAAACACTTTGAGATGGTAATATAAAATGATAAATCGAATATATAAAAAATTGTTTGCAATATACTTTCATTATTTATTTTGTCCCCTGTTCCTGTAATTCCATTCTGAAATTGTGAGTTTTTCAGTTAGAAATGAAAGTACAGAACACTGTTATATTCCACACAGCGATTGGCTGCACACTCTAGTGACTTATTTATAACTGTCCCTAATTGGCCACAGCAGAGAAGGTACCCTAAGTTACAACATGGCAGCTCCCAGTGTTTTATAGACACAATGGGCGCGATCCGATATAGATCGCAGTTTGCGGCGCAAGCGAGGGAACCCACGTCGCCCGCAGTTTCAGCTCGCAACTCGAGCCATCCAATATGCGGCGCCGTCACTTGCTAAAGTGGCGCAAGTCTCACAAACCAGCGATGTCCAGAAATCTGCGTAAGTACAGATTTTTGGAGTCGCCAGTGACTTGCGCCACGTTAGAAACTGCCGGCGCCTATAAAACCTGACTAAAGTCTAAATCACCCGCACTGTCTAACACGCCTCCCTAACATAGCCCGACACGTCTAACCCTCTATCCGCTATCCCCCCTCACTATCCTAACAATAAAAAAGCAATTAACCCCTAAACCGCCGCTCCCGTACCCCGCCGCAACCTAATAAAGTTATTAACCCCTAAACCGTCGCTCCCGTACCCCGCCGCCAGCTATATTATATCTATAACCCCCTAAAGTGAGCCCCTAACACCGCCGCCATCTATCTTAAAATTATTAACCCCTAATGTAAGCCCCTAACACCGCCGCCATCTCTATTAAAATGATTAACCCCTAATTTAATCTACCTACCCCGCCGCCAGCAATATTATCTATATTAACCCTAAGTATATTATAGTTAATATAGGTATTACATTATATATATTAACTATATTACCCCTAATTATATTAGGGTTAATATAGTTAATATAGTTACTATAGTATTTATATTAACTATATTAACTCTATCTAACCCTAACACCCCTAACTAAATTTATATTAAATTAATCTAATTCATTTATAAACTAAAATATTCCTATTTAAATCTAAATACTTACCTATAAAATAAACCCTAAGATAGCTACAATATAATTAATAATTACATTGTAGCTATGGTAGGGTTAATATTTATTTTACAGGTAAATTGTTAATTATTTTAACTAGGTATAATAGCTATTAAATAGTTATTAACTATTTAATATCTACCTAGTTGAAATAATTACCCAATTACCTGTAAAATAAATCCTAACCTAAGTTACAAATACACCTACACTATCAATAAATTAAATAAACTACAAACATCTATCTAAAAATACAATTAAATTAACTAAACTAAATTACAAAAAAAAACAAACACTAAATTACAAAAAATAAAAAAAAGATTACAAGATTTTTAAGCTAATTACACCTATTCTAAGCCCCCTAAGAAAATAATAAACCCCCAAAATAAAAAAAATTCCCTGCCCTATTCAAAATTAAAAAAAGTTCAAAGCTCTTTACCTTACCAGCCCTTAAAAGGGCCTTTTGTGGGGCATGCCCCAAAGAATTCAGCTCTTTTGCATACAAATACAATACCCCCCCCCCCCATTACAACCCACCACCCACATACCCCTATTCTAAAACCACCCAAACCCCCCTTAAAAAAGCCTAACACTACCCCCCTGAAGATCTCCCTACCTTGTCTTCACCACACCGGGCCGAACTCCTGATCCGATCCGGGCGATGTCTTGCTCCAAGCGGCAAAGAAGAATTCTTCCTCCGGCGATGTCTTCCTCCAAGCGGCAAAGAAGAATTCTTCCTCCGGCGATGTCTTCCTCCAAGCGGCAGCAAAGTCTTCATTCTTCCGGCGGCATCTTCAATCTTCTTTCTTCGCTCCGCCGCCGCGGAGCATCCATCCCGGCCGACGACTGAACGACGAATGAGGTACCTTTAAATTACGTCATCCAAGATGGCGTCCGCCGAATTCCGATTGGCTGATAGGATTCTATCAGCCAATCGGAATTAAGTTAGAAAAATCTGATTGGCTGATTGAATCAGCCAATCAGATTCAAGTTCAATCCGATTGGCTGATCCAATCAGCCAATCAGATTGAGCTCGCATTCTATTGGCTGATCGGATTGAACTTGAATCTGATTGGCTGATTCAATCAGCCAATCAGATTTTTCTAACTTAATTCCGATTGGCTGATAGAATCCTATCAGCCAATCGGAATTCGGCGGACGCCATCTTGGATGACGTCATTTAAAGGTACCTCATTCGTCGTTCAGTCGTCGGCCGGGATGGATGCTCCGCGGCGGCGGAGCGAAGAAAGAAGATTGAAGATGCCGCCGGAAGAATGAAGACTTTGCTGCCGCTTGGAGGAAGACATCGCCGGAGGAAGAATTCTTCTTTGCCGCTTGGAGGAAGACATCGCCGGAGGAAGAATTCTTCTTTGCCGCTTGGAGCAAGACATCGCCCGGATCGGATCAGGAGTTCGGCACGGTGTGGTGAAGACAAGGTAGGGAGATCTTCAAGGGGGTAGTGTTAGGCTTTTTTAAGGGGGGTTTGGGTGGTTTTAGAATAGGGGTATGTGGGTGGTGGGTTGTAATGGGGGGGGGGTATTGTATTTGTATGCAAAAGAGCTGAATTCTTTGGGGCATGCCCCACAAAAGGCCCTTTTAAGGGCTGGTAAGGTAAAGAGCTTTGAACTTTTTTTAATTTAGAATAGGGCAGGGAATTTTTTTTATTTTGGGGGTTTATTATTTTCTTAGGGGGCTTAGAATAGGTGTAATTAGCTTAAAAATCTTGTAATCTTTTTTTTATTTTTTGTAATTTAGTGTTTGTTTTTTTTGTAATTTAGTTTAGTTAATTTAATTGTATTTTTAGATAGATGTTTGTAGTTTATTTAATTTATTGATAGTGTAGGTGTATTTGTAACTTAGGTTAGGATTTATTTTACAGGTAATTGGGTAATTATTTTAACTAGGTAGATATTAAATAGTTAATAACTATTTAATAGCTATTATACCTAGTTAAAATAATTAACAATTTACCTGTAAAATAAATATTAACCCTAACATAGCTACAATGTAATTATTAATTATATTGCAGCTATCTTAGGGTTTATTTTATAGGTAAGTATTTAGATTTAAATAGGAATATTTTAGTTTATAAATGAATTAGATTAATTTAATATAAATTTAGTTAGGGGTGTTAGGGTTAGATAGAGTTAATATAGTTAATATAAATACTATAGTAACTATATTAATTATATTAACCCTAATATAATTAGGGTTAATATAGTTAATATATATAATGTAATACCTATATTAACTATAATATACTTAGGGTTAATATAGATAATATAGCTGGCGGTGGGGTAGGTAGATTAAATTAGGGGTTAATCATTTTAATAGAGATGGTGGCGGTGTAAGGGGCTTACATTAGGGGTTAATAATATTAATATAGCTGGCGGCGGTATAGGGGGATTAGATTAGGGGTTAATAATTTTTATATAGGTGGCGGCGGTGTAAGGGGTCAGATTAGGGGATAGATAAGGTAGATGACAGCGGTGTAAGGGGTTCTAATTAGGGGATAGATAAGGTAGATGACAGCGGTGTAAGGGGTTCTAATTAGGGGATAGATAAGGTAGATGGCGGCGGTGTAAGGGGTTCACATTAGGGGATAGATAAGGTAGATGACGGTGGTTTTAGGGGTTCACATTAGGGGATAGATCAGTTAGATGGTGGCGGTTTTAAGGGCTCACAGTAGGGGGTTAGTTTATGTAGATGGCGGCGGGGTCCGGGAGCGGCGGTTTAGGGGTTAATAACTTTATTAGGTATTTCGGGGGGGGGGGGGGATCGCGGTTGACAGGTAGATAGACATTGCGCATGCGTTAGGTGTTAGGTTTATTTTAGAAGATCGCGGTTGACAGGGAGATAGACATTGCGCATGCGTTAGGTGTTAGGTTTATTTTAGCAGCCAGTTTAGGGAGTTACGGGGCTCCAATAGTCAGCGTAAGGCTTCTTACGGCTGCTTTTTGTGGCGAGGTGAAAATGGAGTAAGATTTCTCCATTTTCGCCACGTAAGTCCTTACGCTGCATATTGGATACCAAACTGCGCTGGTTTGGTATACCTGCCTATAGCCCAAAAAACTACGGGCGACGGAAGAAATATACGCGCGTAACTTCTAGGTTACGCCGTATATGTGATACCAAACCAGCGTAAATATTGGCGTCGCCGGCTTTTGCGGGCGACGATTTTTATCGGATCGACCCCCATAAGTTTACACTTATGTTGTCAATATTTAAGCAGCTAATGAAACTCTAAAAACTACATCTACATGTTATTCTCAGACTAATCTTTTTTTGAATGCATAATTATTTCTAGCATTTATTTAGTGTTTAATGTCCCTTTAAAAAAAAAATACTTAAAGGGACAGTCTAGGCCAAAATAAACTTTCATGATTCAGATAGAGCATGTAATGTTAAACAATTTTCCAATTTACTTTTATCACCAATTTTGCTTTGTTCTCTTGGTATTCTTAGTTGAAAGCTTAACCTAGGAGGTTCATATGCTAATTTCTTAGACCTTGAAGGCCACCTCTTTTCAGATTGCATTTTAACAGTTTTTCACCACTAGAGGGTGTTAGTTCATGTATTTCATATAGATAACACTGTGCTCGTGCACGTGAAGTTATCTGGGAGCAGACACTGATTGGCTAAACTGCAAGTCTGTTAAAAGAACTGAAATAAAGGGGCAGTTTGCAGAGGCTTAGATACAAGATAATCACAGAGGTAAAACATATATTAATATAACCGTGCTGGTTATGCAAAACTGGGGAATGGGTAATAAAGGGATTATCTATCTTTTAAAACAATAAAAATTCTGGTGTAGACTGTCCCTTTAAAACTTTATGTACTGAAGTTTCACAATCAATTAAATTAAAGCATAATCAGAAAACTGATATAAACAAACTTCCGGAGTGTGGCTTTGCTTCCGTTTATTGATTGTATGTAACCAAAGCAACTCATAAGTTAGAGGAGAAGCTTATTAATTACATTTGCTGTATATATACAACAACAAGGGAAATATGCTTCACAATGTAGCATACCCTTTATACAATACCGAGATCACTAAACAATCACTAAAGCTCCCAGGTGGTAACTCGCCATAGAACAAGCTACTGAGCTGTTGTCCGTTCCTATATATTTTTTTTTAATGAGGTCCGGCTGGGTCAAGAACAAAAGTGACACTTACATAATTAATACACCAGAATCAAACAGCTTTCAAAGCCCTTCCTGTCTGCAATAAAGACTTTCAGTAACAGTTTTAATTGCACAAACAAATCAACTGCATTAACGAGCCTTTCATTTATTTTATTTCGGACAAATGTGGCGAATATGGAAAAGTTTAGCATTTTTTCCATTCACCTGAAAGTGAATGCACGTCTGCTAAAATGTTTATTTTGTATGATTTTCATATAATTACTCTCTAACAAAAAATGTCTACTGCTCCCAAAGAGGGAGCTAGCTGCTCATTGGAGGCTGCAAATATATACCTCTTGTCATTGGCTTATCCAGTGTGCTCAGCTAGCTCCCAGTAGTGTATTGCTGCTCCTTTAATTAAAAGGGCAGTCTACACTAAAATTGTTATTGTTTAAAAAGATAGATAACGCCTTTACTACCCATTCCCCAGCTTTGCACAACCAACACTTTTATATTAATATAATTTATAACATTTAAACCTCTAAATTTCTGCCTGTTTCTAAGCCACTACAGACAGCCATTTATCACATGCTTCTTTTATTAGCTTTCCACAACAGGAGACTGCTAGTTCATGTGGGCCATATAGATAACATTGAGCTCTCGCCGTGGAGTTATTTGAGTCAGCACAACACAGCACTAATTGGCTAAAATGCAAGTCAATAGATAATAAATAAAAAAGTCATGTGATCAGGGGGCTGTCAGAAGAGGCTTAGATACAAGGTAATCACAGAGGTAAAAGTAAATTAATATAACTGTGTTGGTTATACAAAACTGGGGAATGCGTAATAAAGGGATTAGCTATGTTTTAAAACAATAAATAAATAAATATAGTGTAGACTGTCCCTTTAAAGTAACCAAGAAGTGAAGCAAATTTCATAATCGAAGTAAAATGAAAAGTTTAAAATTGTATGCGCTATCTCAATTATGAAAAATATGGTTTTCATGTTCATTTAATAAACTTCTAGGTAGCAGTTTGTTTGCTTCATGCAAGAACTATCTCTGCTATTTGTTCATCATTGGTTCACCCTCCATCTCACTCCTATATCTATTTAAACTCCTAATGAGCAGTTATCTTCAGCTATCAGCTATTTCCTGCATGTTGCACACCGTAGGGTAGATTTATTAAGAGGCGAGCAGATATGATTTGCTGTAGCTATTCATGTCCGCTCGACCTCGCTAAATGCCGACAGCATTCAGCAAGAACAACCCAGGTTGTTCACCAAAAATGGGCCGGCATCTAAACTTACATTCTTACATTTCAAATAAAGATGCCAAGAGAATGAAGATAATTTCATAATAGGAGTAAATTAGAAAGTTGCTTAAAATCTGAATCATGATATAAAAGATTTGGGTTCAGTGTCCCTTTAATAAATGAACCCCCATAACGTATATCTATCTTACCCCACAATAAGGGGCAAATCAGTATGAAGTCACATTAGTTGGAGCAAATGCAGAGTACCCTATTGGTTATAGCTAGTGATGGTTCATGTGAGGTCTCCAACACTTTGAGCAAGTGGCAGGAAATACGCGTGTATGCATGAAATGTTGGCGTCCATGTCCCTTAAAGGATCATTAAAGGGATAGAAATTTTAAAATTGAAATACGCATTTCAATTTGAAATAAAAGCCGGTTTGCAATATTCTTCTATGAGCAAAAATACTATTAAGTTTATTACTGTGTTTCAGCGGCATATGCACATATGCTGTGAGGTGGGGTGCACCAGTATTTAAAGGGACACGGAACCCAAATTTTTCCTTTCGTGATTCAGATAGAGCATGCAATTTTAAACAACTTTCTAATTTACTCCTATTATCAAATTTTCTTCATTCTCTTGGTATCTTTATTTGAAATGCAAAAATGTAAGTTTAGATGCCGGCCCATTTTTGGTGAACAACCTGGGTTGTTCTTGCTGATTGGTTGATAAATTCATCCACCAATAAAAATGTGCTGTCCAGAGTACTGAACCAAAAAAAAAAACCTTAGATGCCTTCTTTTTCAAATAAAGATAGCAAGAGAACAAAGAAAAAATGATAATTGGAGTAAATTAGAAAGTTGCTTAAAATTACCTGCTCTATCTGAATCACGAAAGAAAAAAATTGAGTTCAGTGTCCCTTTAAACATCATGCCTGCTTAAATGGACACTGAACCCAATTTTTTTCTTTCATGATTCAGATAGAGCATGCAATTTCAAGCAATTTTCTAATTTACTCCTATTATCAATTTCTCTTCGTTCTCTTGCTATCTTTATTTGATAAAGAATACATCTAAGTTTTTTGGGGGGTTCAGAACTTTGGACAGCACTTTTTTATTGGTGGATGAATTTATCCACCAATCAGCAAGAACAACCCAGGTTGTTCACCAAAAAAGGGCCGGCATCTAAACTTACATTCTTGCATTTCAAATAAAGATTCCAGGAGAATGAAGAATATTTAATAATAGGAGTAAATTAGAAAGTTGCTTAATATTCCATGCTTTGTCTGAATCACAAAAGAAAAATTTTGAGTTCAGTGTCCCTTTAAAGAGCTGGCAGTGGTGAATATTGTTTTTGTGAAGACTAACTTTGTATCATACAAGCCACTGCTGACTCTCTAAGGAAATGTAGTGTTTGGATCCTATGTGCATATGGCGCAGAAAAACAGGAATAACTTTTACTAGAAACAGTTTTGCTAATGGAGCTAAAATTATTCTATTTCAAATCAATATGCACTCATGCACATTCCAATTTTGACCTTTCTATCCCTTTAAATAGAGAAAAATGTGCTAATCAACAAATCCTTAATTAAAAGACAATGCAAAAGCACTTCATGAGTAGTAGATTGTTTTTCTGACAAATTTCAAAGTTAGTTCCATTTCCCTTCCCTCTGCATCATGTGACAGCCATCAGCCAATCATAAAATGCATATACGTATATACTGTGAACTTTTACACATGCTTAGTAGGGGCTAGTGCCTCAAATGTTTAGTAGGAGCTGTGCATAAAAGAGAATTGTGCACATTTTGATAATAGAAGGGAATTGAAAAGTTGTTTAAAATGGCATGCTCTATATGAATCACAAAAGTTTAATTTTGACTTTAGTGACCACATTAAAGGGACAGTACACTGTAAAATTGTTTTTCCATTAATGTATTTTAAATGACTTGTTATACCAACTGCAGAGTATAAAATATTTGAGAAATTCAATTTTCATGCTTATTTGTGTATATGAAGTAGCTGATTTTGTGCTTTGAAACCACAGCCTATTACAATGGGTTAGACTTAAAGGTGATATCAGATCTCATTATGTTAAGTTTGTGTAAACAACAGACTTGCTTCCTTATCTTTTATTTGGCTGGAACACCAAAGCTCAATACATGGAGAGAACAGTGAAAAATTATCATTTTATTACTTAACTATCCTGCATCCCACTGAGAGTGTAATCTCTTCTGCTGGCTGTGTATACTTAGGCTATTCAATAGCCTATACTTCAGTATTAATTTGTTCAGTATAGGTGGCGATACCACAGGCTAAATTAGCTATTTAAAATGCTGAAATAGGAGTAAAGGAGCTACTTGTAACCAATTTAATACACTCTAGAAGGTTAAGGGAATAATTTAAAGGGGAGAACATTTTTGGGTGAACTGTCCCTTTAACAACCACTGATGTTGTTCTTATTTAATGTAGAAGTTTAGGCAATTCTGCCCAAAAATATTCACCATTACTATCTTAGAAGGTGTCACTGGGTCACGTGTTATGCACCCCCAATAACATTCCACCCAATATTTTGCGGAGGCTTTTTGGCACAGAGAGGTGAGGGACTTGTGGACAGTGACCCAGCTCTGTTTGGTGGGTGGAGCTACATCTGGAGGGGCGGAGTCACCCTTTGCTCTTTCCAAAACAATCAGAGCTAAATGGGGAAAGACCCCCAAAAGAAATAGGGGGCGTCCTAGGTCAAATGAAAATAGGTATTTGAAATCTCCTTATACTAATAACAACAAATCAAAACAAATATAAAAATATCAATATATATTTGTTATATGGCAAAGAAAGTCCCATATATTATGTAGGGTTAGCTCCAAAGGCCACTCAATCAAATAGAACTGTCCAGGTCCAGGCTGCTATCTGTGAGGGGATCGAAGGTCAGATCCCAAAATCAGTGATCTGTGAAAGTTGAAAGAAGACGGAAGCGCCACATGGCCTAGTATGTATATACTCTTGTAAAAAGTACACAAAGTAATTAACTGACATGTGCGAGAGCGCCCCTCTTGGTGCAAGTGTCGCAGGCTGGAATCAGTCACCCAGCAGACTGGCCTGCTGCAAAACTCCAACAGCAGTAGGATGAAACCAGGTGAGTTAGTTCCAGGCGTTTTAAATATCAAGATGCAACAGGTCTCTCATATTGCTGCCTCATATTATTTATCAAGATGCAATATGAGAGACCTGTTGCATGTGGCACTTCTGTCAACTTTCATAAATGGGAAAAGGGAGTATTTAAATATGAAAAACTGTAATAAACATAGGCCATTTTGTCACTTTTAGTATCAATCTCAGTCTTGCTTTAGAGCTTTATCACAACCCTTGCTATTATTCCCAATTACCAAGCTCCAGGACCACCTCTGACATTAAAGGGACACTGAACCCAATTTTTTTCTTCTGTGATTCAGATAGAGCATGTAATTTTAATCAGCTTTCTAATTTACACCTATTATCAATTTTTCTTCGTTCTCTTGCTTTCTTTATTTGAAAAAGAAGGCATCTAAGCTATTTTTTTTTGGTTCAGAACCATGGAAAGCACTTGTTTATTGGTGGGTGAATTTATCAAATTTGGGTTCAGTGTCCCTTTAATGTCATGTACAGCTGCAGCACAATGATAGTAAAAATCTCCACCTTCTCTTAAATGGGCATTTTTTTAAATATATACATAGCATGAATCAGCAATTAAACTACAGGAAGCTCCCAAAATTTTCTTCCATGACTCGGATAGAACAAACTATTTCAAACAATTTTCCAATTTACTTCTATTATCAAATGTACTTAATTCTCTTGTTATCCTTTGTTAACGGAACATCATTGCACTACTGGCAGCTAGCTGAATACATCTAGATAGCCAATCACTAGACAAAATGTTTGGAGGCACCAATCAGCAACCATCTCCCACTAGTGTAGGATATGTGCAAATTATTTTTCAACAAGAGATACCATGAGAACAAAGCACATTCAAAAATAGAAGTGAATTTAAAGTGTCCTAAAATTACATGCTCTATCTGAATCGTGCAATTTTAATTTTGACTTTCCTATCCCCTTGTACTGCATTGCAAACTATCTGCATAAAAACACTCATGTTTTTATGCAGATAATTTGCAGTATTTTAAAACACTTTAAATTTATTACATTTTACAGTGTTTTGCAGTCCAGGGAGATACTCCTTGAAAAACATCTTCAGTATGCCTTTGTTGTCTCCTCTGCAGAGGACTGTTAAGGAAAGTTATAAATATGCTACTACACTGATCAAGAAATCACTGTGTTGAATGTAGCAGGGTTACGTTTCTGAACTCTGGCTTATGGGAATTGTATAAGCCCCAACCTTTCGCATTAAATAACTAGAAAAGGGAGGATAAATGATGAAGTATATGGTTACTACATATATACATTGTATAGGGAAAGTAAGTGTTCTGCCCCTTTAAGAATACATACCAGCCTCTCTGGGGCAATGGAAAAAAGTTAAATTACAGAAAAATCAAGTCTTTTTATTTTTATTATACATAGCCGAACAGTTTATGTTGGATTCAATTTTAGTTTTATGTCACTTTAAAGTGACAAGTTGTTTATTATTATTTACATCCAATTAAAAAATGATGGTGGTGGAAACATTTTTAATTCTAAATAAGTGATTGTTAAAGGGACATAAAACCCCAACAATTTTCTTTAATGATTCAGATATAACACACAATTTTAATCAACTTTTCAATTTACTTCTATTATAACATTGTCTTTTCTTTTATGTTATACTTTAATGAAAAGCAGGACGGTAAGTTTAGGAGTGTGCACGTGGCTGCAGCACTATATGGTAGCAGTTTTGCAACAATGTTATACATTAGCAAGAGCACTAGATGGCAGCACTATTTCCTGTAGCAAGAGCACTAGATGGCAGCACTATTTCCTGTAGCAAGAACACTAGATGGCAGCACTATTTCCTGTAGCAAGAGCACTAGATGGCAGCACTATTTCCTGTAGCAAGAGCACTAGATGGTAGCACTATTTCCTGTAGCAAGAGCAGTAGAAGGCAGCACTATTTCCTGTAGCAAGAGCACTAGATGGCAGCACTATTTCCTGTAGCAAGAGCACTATATGGTAGCACTATTTCCTGTAGCAAGAGCACTAGAAGGCAGCACTATTTCCTGTAGCAAGAGCACTAGATGGCAGCACTATTTCCTGTAGCAAGAGCACTAGATGGTAGCACTATTTCCTGTAGCAAGAGCACTAGATGGTAGCACTATTTCCTGTAGCAAGAGCACTAGATGGCAGCACTATTTCCTGTAGCAAGAGCACTAGATGGCAGCACTATTTCCTGTAGCAAGAGCACTAGATGGCAGCACTATTTCCTGTAGCAAGAGCACTAGATGGCAGCACTATTTCCTGTAGCAAGAGCATTAGATGGTAGCACTATTTCCTGTAGCAAGAGCACTAGATGGCAGCACTATTTCCTGTAGCAAGAGCACTAGATGGCAGCACTATATCCTGTAGCAAGAGCACTAGATGGCAGCACTATTTCCTGTAGCAAGAGCATTAGATGGTAGCACTATTTCCTGCTACATAGTGCTCTAGATGTACACGCTACCTATCTAGATATCTCTTAAACAAAGAATAACACGAGAATGGTGCAAGTCTGATAATTTTTATAATTTTATTGTCTATCAAAATCATGAAAGTAAAATTTGGGGTTTCATGTCCCTTTAAAGGGCCAGATTATAAGTGGAGCGCAATAAATCGCTTTCACTGAAGCAATATTTGCGCTCTACTTTCTAATCCGCATTAATTCTAATGTGAGCTGGTATTACAAGTTGCAAGTTAACAGCAATGTGAGCATTGCTGGGAAGCATGGCGCTCACCAGAACGTGCTTCCATAAAGCTCCAATGGGAGCCTCGTTATGAGATGGTATCAGAACCTTGCATTGCCAAGTAGGTAAGTTGCGCAGCGATGACAGCAAAGTGTAAATATATATGAATATATACATAAATATTTATGTATTAATATGTGTGTATATACACATATTAAGTTAATATGTATATATACACACATGAAAATACATAAATATTTATGTATATATATATATTTACACTTTGCTATCATCGCTGCGCAACGTACCCCCTTCAAAATGCAAGGTTCTGATACCAGCTCATAACGAGGCTATGGGGGGTAGTTATCAAGCTGTCAACCTCAAATACCCTGGAATTCCGCAGCGTATTTGTGGCGAGGCTGATTCGCCTTAGTTATCAAGCCCTAGATACCGGCAAAAGTAGAATTTTGTGACGTAAGCTTCGATCCGCCGGACTCAGTCCGACACAGATCGATTCTTACGTCACTCCAGATGTTCCGCACACAAGTGCGGCACAATCTGACTACTTTTGCTAGTTATCAAAAAACTAGCACGCACGCTCGGCACTTTTCCGGCCCAGCGTACCTGGTTTTCAATCCGCCGCCCTGAAGGCGGCGGATCCCATAGGAATCAATGGGAGTCTGACCATAGCGAAAGTTCATGTTCGCTGCTGCCCGACATCCCATTGATTTCTATGGGAGCTGTCTGCACCTAACACCCTAACATGTACCCCGAGTCTAAACACCCCTAATCTGTCCCCCCTACACCGCCGCAACTAAATAAATGTATTACCCCCTAAACTGCCGCTCCCGGAGCCCGCCGCAACTATATTAAACATGTTAACCCCCTATACCGGCTCCCCCGGAGCCCCCCGCAACTAAATAAAGTTACTAACCCCTAAACCGCCGCTCCTAGACCCCGCCGCAACTCTTATAAATGTATTAACCCCTAAACCACCGCTCCCGGACACCGCCGCCACCTACATTATACCTACTAACCCCTATCCTGCCCCCCCTATACCGCCGCCACCTAGAATACATTTATTAACCCCTACCCTGCCCCCCTCTACACCGCCACAACTAGGTAGTTATTAAATAGTTAATAACTATTTAATAACTATTCTAACTAGCTAAAATAAATACAAAGTTACATATAAAATAAATATAAATCCTAAAATAGCTACAATGTAATTATTAATTACATTGTAGCTATTTTAGGGTTTATTTTACAGGTAAGTATTTAGTTTTAAATAGGAATAATTTATTAAAGTATAGTGTAGTGTTAGGTGTAATTGTAACTTAGGTTAGTTTTTATTTTACAGGTAAATTTCTCTTTATTTTAACTAGGTAGCTATTAAATAGTTAATAACTATTTAATAGCTATTGTACCTAGTTAAAATAAATTGAAAGTTGCCTGTAAAATAAAAATAAATCCTAAGATAGCTACAATATAATTATTATTTATATTGTAGCTATATTAGGGTTTATTTTTAAGGTAAGTATTTAGTTTTAAATAGGATTCATTTAGTTAATAAGATAAATATTATTTAGATGTATTTAATTAATATTTAAGTTAGGGGGGTGTTAGGGTTAGTGTTAGACTTAGGTTTAGGGGTTAATAATTTTATTAGAGTTGCGGCGGTGTAGGGGGGGGCAGGATAGGGGTTAATAATTTTATTAGAGTTGCGGCGGTGTAGAGGGGGGCAGGATAGGGGTTAATAAATTTATTCTAGGTGGCGGCGGTATGGGGGGGCAGGATAGGGGTTAGTAGGTATAATGTAGGTGGCGGCGGTGTCCGGGAGCGCGGTTTAGGGGTTAATACATTTATAAGAGTTGCGGCGGGTCTAGGAGTGGCGGTTTAGGGGTTAGTAACTTTATTTATTTGCGGGGGGCTCCGGGGGCGCCGGTATAGGGTGTAGAACAGTGTAGTTAGAGTGGGTGCTTAGTGACAGGGGTATCAATAAAACTGTGAAAAAGCCGAAGAGCAGCGAGATCGGATGAGTGATAACTCTCACAGTCCGCTGCTCATCGCCCCGTACTCGGTGCGTGGCTTTTTTACAGCTTTTTTGATAACTTAGGCGAACGTATTCAGGTCTGCGGCGGCGATGTGAAGCGAGCTTAGGCGGGCGTATTGGACCGGCGAAGGCAGGTAAAGTAGACGGCTTCATAACTACCCCCCTATATATTTGTGTTAATTTTATTAACACAAATATATTTGTTTATAGTCATATACATATATATTTACTGGGGACACTCAGTTCCCAAAGACCGCAATGTAAAGGCACTTTGCAGTGCCGTTTTTTTCTAACACCCTACTCCCACCAGCTTTAGACCATATAGTTAAAGTGAAGGTAAACTTTGATGAATGAAAGCCCGTTTTTAAAAAAAATACTATTAAAAACAGGGGCACTTTCATTCATCAAAGTTTAGAAGGCAGCCATTTTGAATAACAATTTACCTTTCTTCTTTTCACAGCCAGAGCAGCTTCCCCCACCCAGAGATCCTCTCTTCACACGTCATCAATGACTAATCCAGCTTCCTCCAATCACTATACAATGACTACCCTGGGGGGAAAGCCGTGATTGGAGGAAGCTGGATTAGTCATTGATGACGTGTGAAGAGAGGATCTCCGTGTGGGGGAAGCTGCTCTGGCTGTGCAAAGAAGAGAGTTAAGTTTTTAATAGTATTTTTTTTAAAAACGGGCTTTCATTCATCAAAGTTTACCTTCACTTTCAATAAAAAAACTAAATTGCCCTCTATTTTGAGGGCATTTGGGGCACTTTTACAAAATTAACTAAAGATCGGATCTCTAGTTAATCTTCTAAGCACTAATTGCTACCGCAAGCTCATGGTAGCAATAACCAGACACTTGTAATTGCTGGTTAATTATCGGGTGCCGGCAAATGGGCAAATGTGCCCGTTTGTGGGCGTGCAATAATTTAGCGCTTCACTTTTAAACTATCCTAAAATGTATTGTTGAACCATCCCTAATTAATTTAGACTAGTTGTTTTTCTGCAAAAAATCCTTTTAGCTGTTTAAAACATCGGAGGATAAGGGATATGATCCCCATTTTTTTCTTTCATGATTCAGATAGAACATGCACTTTTAAACAACTTTGCAATTTACTTCTTCTATCTAGTTTGCTTTGTTCTCTTGGTTCCCTTTATTGAAAAGCATACCTAGGTAGGCTCAGAAGCATCAATGCACTACTGGGAGCTAACTGCTGATTGGTTGCTGCACATATATGCATTTTGTCATTGGCTCACTTTATGTGATCAGCTAGCTCCCAGTAGTGCATTACAAATCCTTCAACAAAGGTTACCATGAAAATGAAGAAAATTTGATCATAGAAAATGTTATGCTCCATCTGAATCATGAAAAAAAAAGATTTTGGGTTTCATGTTAATTTAATATTTTTTTATTGCTAGATTTGCATGGTCCATGCAATTAGATAAAACAAATCCCTTTATTCTTACATTAAATGTAATAATTCTTTAAAATAAATAAATAGGTACTTAAGACTTTATGTACTGAAGTTTCATAATTATTGAAACTAAAGCATAATCAGAAAACTGATATAGACAAACTTCCGGAGTATAGGTTTGCTTCCTTTTATTGATTGTATGTAACCCAAGCAACTCATAAGTTAGAGGAGAAGCTTATTAAAGGGACATGATATCCAAACGTTGACACACTTGAAAGTGATGCAGCATAGCTGTAAAAAGCTCACTAGAAAATATCACCTGAACATCTCTATGTTAAAAAGGAAGACATTTTACCTCAATTGTCCTAAGTATTCACACCCACTGTAAAGAGACTTTAAGCAGCCAGTCAGGATACTTGTCCCAGGACTTGCAAGGGAGTGTGCATCTGTCATGTGCAGGCACAGTCATGTTATTTTCCTATCCAGTTTAAGTAAATTTTATGAAATCTCATAAGACAGCAAAGGCAAAGCTTGACCCAAGCACTGCTAATGCTGATATTGTTTTGTTTTGTTTTTTTAACTTGCAGCTGAACAGCAGCTTAAGTATAACTGTTTACACAGCACTTACTTTAGTGAGCTTAGGAAATTTGAGGTAAAATAGCTTCCTTTTTTACATAGAGATGTTCAGGTGATATTTTCTTGTCAGCTTTTTACAGTTATGCGGCATCATTTTCAAGGGACGCAAAACTCCTTACCATCTAAAGTAGAATGTTTCTAAATGTATTACTGTCATTTGTTTTTGAAAAATATATTTCCTTGGGCTGAATAAAACCAACTTTTTTTCTGCTTGAGTTGTCTCTATCAGTCAATGAGTAGTAAAGTTCCAAAACTCAGTTGTATACAGTTTGCATTTCCTGTCAGTATAGCATGCTGTTTAAACATATTTTAATTAACTTTTCTTCATGGAGGAAAAAAAAGATGAACGTTAAAGGGACAGTCTACACCAGAATTTTTATTGTTTTAAAAGATAGATAATCCCTTTATTACCCATTCCCCGGTTTTGCATAACCAACACAGTTATAATAATATACTTTTAACCTCTGTGATTATCTTGTATCTAAGCCTCTGCAAACTGCCCCTTTATTTCAGTTCTTTTGACAGACTTGCAGTCTAGCCAATCAGTGCCTGCTCACAGATAACTTCATGTGCACGAGCACAGTGTTATCTAAATGAAATACGTGAACTAACTTCCTCTAGTGGTTAAAAACTGTTAAAATGCATTCTGAAAAGAGGTGGCCTTCAAGGTCTAAGACATTAGCATATGAACCTCCTAGGTTAAGCTTTCAACTAAGAATACCAAGAGACCAAAGCAAAATTGGTGATAAAAGTAAATTGGAAAATTGTTTAAAATTACATGCTCTATCTGAATCATGAAAGTTTATTTTGGCCTAGACTGTCCCTTTAACCGCTGCTTTCATACACATGATACAAGTGTCATCTCCCTTTAATAGAAAATGTTAATGTAAGAATAAAATGAACTCTGTTTCACTAGTGTATTTTAGTTTCAACCATATTCCCTTGTTTCACTTCAAATTAAACTCATATTTTAAGCTAAAATATCCTTTTTCTGACACACATGAGAATACGTCCAGTGACTGGAGCATACTCATGTATGCCTGTGTCTCCCCAGCTGTATCATTATTTGGGGTGGTACAGGAATACAAACTAAAACAAATGAATTTATTACAAAACAGAGCATTGTGGAAATTTAGATCTTAGTGTGTTCCACTTTCATAAGAAGAAATCCGTCTCCGAAAATAGGCAAGTGCCGCTGGCAGCCGCCATCTTCTGCATTTGTCTGCTGCTGAATATCACAAACGCACATGTCTAGTGTACAATCCTTTTGCAGGGGAGACTTTTATTATTGCAGGCTGCATATATCTTTCTACGAGGCAAGACTTTAGCTGAATGTAGGCTACGACAACTAAGGGCTGAATAACCGTTGTCTATTTGTTATACGTTGGACCCTGTCATGAAACAATAACGGTCCCTTTTTAAGGAAATTTGGTAGCTGGAACTCATCTTTATTTTCTTGTGTATAATTTGGAGGCGGCCGAACCAGGGTTTTGTGCCCCACACAGAGTGCTGTATTCCAAAATTTTGGATTTTGCATCTATCTGTCTGTCTATCCTCAAAACCATTCTACAGAGCAGCATGTAGATTGCTTACTACTGAGTTCGCTTGTTACCTTGCACCAGGGCCCTCTGTTGAATAGGTCAGTGTTACTAGAGCATTTCATTATAAACTTGAATGTCTCTTTAAAAAAGTGCAACTGAAATACTTCTAATGAGTTTTAGTTCTATATAAATGATGCATGGTCAAAAAGACTCACTGCTAGAACTGTACTGTTAACTCCTCATAAGCCACACATTTCTACTCTATACACCTCAGCCCTCTGTGATCCAAGGAATTAACACAAAATTTACTATCCCTAGCCCAGTAATGCTAACAACTAATTATAATCCCCTAACTGCACCATTTAGGATATCATCAACTGGGCAGACGTAAAGTTTAAAATGCTCTACACTTCGTACGTCATCATAATTAACTATTCCACACAGAATAAGGGTGGAGGCTAAACAGATCAATTCAGGCAACTTTGTTAGAGCACAGGATATCGCAAAGGAATAGAAAAGCCAAAATAAAACTTGCATAATTCAGATTCAGATAGAGCATGTTATTTTAAGACACTTTTAAATTCACTTCTAATTTTAAATCTTCTTAATTATCTTGGTATCCATTGTTGAAAAATAATACACACATATCCCACAGTATTGGGAGCTAGCTGCTGATTGGTGCCTGCACACATCTGTCTCTTGTCATTGGCTAACTAGATGTGTTCAGCTAGCTGCCAGTAGTGCAGTGTTGTTCCTTCAGCAAAGGATAACAAGAGAATGAAGAAAATGTGATACTATTACTAGTATTTGGAAAGTTGTATGTTCCATCCAAATCATGAAAGAAAATGTTGGGGTTTCCTGTCCCTTTAAGCCTCATTGTGTACATTTTGCTTTATTTATATGTTTCTTAGATCAGAGCAATATCATTTTATATAACTGTGTTACCTTGATGGAATTCTTGGAGTATCATAAGCATAAAAAACTAAAATTAGTGGTGTGACATGAATTCCGTTTGTATGCAAAGGGTTTCCCATTTAAAAAAAAGCTGAGAACTTGTGTTTTATAAGGAAACCATCTGTTGCCAAATATAAGTCAATACAAATGAAAGTATCTCTTGTATCTCTAATAGAATCTCTTACGGTAGAGGCTGCAAACGTAAAGGGACACTAACCCCAATTTTTTTCTTTCATGATTCAAACAAAGCAGCAATTTTAAGCAACTTTCTAATTTACTCCTATTATAATTTTTTCATCGCTCTCTTGCTATCTTTATTTATAAAGCAGGAATGTGATGCATAGGAGCCAGCCCAGTTTTGGTCGAGAACCTAAGTTATGCTTGCTTATTGGTGGGTAAATGTAAGCCTCCAATAAGCAAGCACTATCCATGGTGCTGAACCTAAAATGGGCTGGCTGCTAAGATTTAGATTCCTGCTTTTAAAATAAAGATTGCAAGAGAACGAAGAAAAATTGATAATAGGAGTAAATTAGAAAGTTGATTAAAATGTCATGCTTTATCTGAATCATGAAAGAAAAAAATTGGGTTCAGTGTCCCTTTAAGGCACTCACACTTTGCCTCTGGGCTACCCCCATACTGCTTGGTTACAATTTCTGCTGCTGCAGTGCTTAAAGAGACAGTATACACCAGCTTTCATATAACTGCATGTAATAGACACTACTATAAAGAATACTATGCACAGAGACTGATATAAAAATCCAGTATAAAACCTTTTAAACATTTACTTAGAATTTAGCACTGTTGATGAGGTTAGGCTGGGACACCCACTGAAAGGGGCTGGGAGCAGACCCTCCCCTGATATATAAAGACCCATTATACAAACAGAAGCAATCTGAAGTATGTATACATCAGTATACATATAAAACATTGGAGCTTGGTTAGGAGTCTAACAATCAGCACAATGTTATTATTACAAAAACACCCCCAGATGGGCTATATAAATAGATTGTCTACAAAACATATATACAAAGACAAATCTAGTGTACAATGTTAATAAATAAAGCTTCTTGTGAATCAATACTATTACATCAGAAACAAAGATATATTTAAAAGAAAGTTTAACATTAAATGTTTCTTTAATATACCTTTACACACACACATTTTTATTTTTTGTGTCAACATTGGTGGAAATACTAACTTGAGAGGTTACAAATCTACTACTCATTTAAAATTAAGAGTAACTGAATTATATTGTATTTTTATTATGCACTTGTTGAATTTGCAAAGCTGCTATATTTATTGGTCTTTTAAGTACAATGATCAGTAAAATTAAATAAAATACTGAAAATGTAAAAAAAATGAAACATTTACCATTTAAACCTACTGTAAAATTAGCAAACCTCCCAGGAATATTGAGAGTTAATTATTACATGATATTTAAAATATGAGGTTAAGATCACTTTAATATGACATAATATACAGTGTATAAACATTTCTAAAGTTTCACAATTTGGCACAATATAAAAAGATAGTTATTAGTTTAGCTATTTAATCCTTATTTTGAATTTCCTTTTGTTAAATATTTACAAACAAAATGTATCAACCATACACGAGCCATAATTGTAAACGAGGAAATTTACAAGTGATTTTTTAAATATTCTCTGCTATCATTATAATCTCTATTAAGAGAATGTTAAAGTACAACTATGGAGTATATTTTAAAAAAAGCCACACAAAAAAAGCAAAAAAACACAAAATGAAAGTTCCTGCTTTTATATCCATAGATAGTTTATGTCTTAAAAAAGATCAAATGTTTTTTCATGATTGATTAAAGTTTATAGAAAATTTAGCTAAGGGTAATAAACTGTATGCCATTTTATCTAAATAATTACTATAATGTGAATATATGATAGAAAAAAAACAGACATGCAATATAAAGATGAATTGCAGTAGCAGATTTTGAAAATTCATATAAAAAAAAATAATAATAAAAAAATGTATATATATATATATATATATATAATGTACCAGTTAAATAACATGCATATCCTATCATGCAAAATGTTCATACATTTACAAATGTAAATTAAAATAAAATGTTTTGCAGTATTATTTATATGGAAGAGCATTCCTTTTCTCTTGCCAATACAAGTATATACAGATGAGAAGAAAAAACAACATATCTATGTACATAAAGCAAGATATGTTTAGAAAAATGTGTACAACAAATATTACATTTTTATATTGTTAGTAATAGAAAGCAAAATTAAATCTTACCTGTGTCTACCTCTGCTTACACTCACGAAAAAACCTGTCTGCCTGTGACAAGGGTTACCTGACACCTTCAGCCAGCACACCTATGACACACTATACAGTGTATCAGGTTACATTAACTCTCAAATGAATTAGCTAAACCTGAACCTATCAGATCACAGTGACATGACTTCATACAGATTCTAACAGCCAATCAGATTGGATTTCATTTCTCATTGCAAAACCATTTTGGTACCAGTTACCTATTTCATTTTATTTTTTACATACTCTGGCAGAACATGGTTAAAAAAGTATAAACCATCAACAGAACTGTGCAATCATATCTAGGTAGCCAATTACATTCTTTAGCAGCTTGTAAAACAGTTAAACGAATATCCGATTAGTGAACTGTGTTTGTAATGAATAGAAACTCTTTATTCTTGGAAATCCACTTGAAGCCTGAAATGTGTGCTGATTTTATAAGTGTCACGTAACGAGTTACACAATGAATATTGTTTAGGGATTTAAGCCAAATCAAACTATTATCTGATATATTTATTTAGCAGCATATCCTACTAAAGACACACAATTATCTATAAATACTGAAATACACTGTTTAGGTTATTGGCTTTCTGAACAAAACAGTGTGTGTAACCTGGTTTCTATTAAAATGGTTTATTGTACTGTTATCAGTTATTTGGAGTCTGTATTTGCATAAAAAAGTCATAATCGCTAAGCTTTTTTTTCATACACAATACTTTGTATCCAAAACAATGGTGCTTGGTTTATATCATAAAAAATGCAAATACTGTGTTTGAGGATGCTTTGCAGATTAAAGGAGTATTTAAGTATTTTTTTTTTTAAATGTATGCATAGTACAGATCAGCAGTTAATGAGACCATGTGCAAAAACAAATTGATCTTACATGCTAGATAATTTTATTAATGCACACACAGTTGCGTGGAAATATCTATGTATTAAACCTCTATGAAGGGCTTAAATGCATAGTTAAAAGTCAGCTCTAGAGCAGCAATGCACCACTGTATCCTAATTGAACACATCCAATTAGCCAATGACAAGAGCATATGTGTGCAGCCACCAATGACCAGTTAGCTCCCTGTTGAATTGCAATTTAATTATTTTACTTCCTTTACCTTTATTTTGTCAATCATAATAACTGATTTTTCTTGTTGAATCTGCAACCTATCCTCAACATTTAGTAATAGTAAACACCAAAAATGTTATTGTTTAAAAAGATAGATAATCCCTTTATTTACCATTCTCCAGTTTTGCATAACCAGCACTGTTATAGAAATATACTTTTTAACTCTGTAATTACCTTGTATCTAAGCTTCTGCTGACTGCCCCCTTATCTCAGATTTTTTGACAGACTTGCATTAAAGTGCTAACTCTTAAATAACTTCACATGCATGAGCACAATGTTATCTATATGAAACGCATGAACTAATGCCCTCTAGCTGTGAAAAACTGTCAAATGCAGTCACATAAGAGGCGGCCTTCAAGAGTCTAGAAATTAGCACATGAGCCTACCTAGGTTTAGCTTTCAACTAAGAGTAACATGAGAACAAAGCAAATTTGATAATAAAAGTGAATTAGAAAGTTGTTTAAAATGACATGCCCTATCTGAATCATGAAAGTTTAATTTGGATTTTACTGTCCCTTTAATAACTATTGGCTTTAGAAAAGTTATGTAAACAAGGGTCAACAGAAGAGATAACTAAAATGTTACATTTCGATACTTTTCTCTAAATACTGGGCTTTTACAGACAGAGATAAAGCATTTATATGTGTAAAGTAATAAGATAAGGAGGTCTGGTCTCCCTACATGGTTTAAAAGAGCTAAATCAGCCAATTTATATACAAAAATAAACCTAACGGAACACTTTCCTTTACATGTTATACTCTGGAAATGATGAAACAAGTCACTGGAAACCAATTTTACAGTACAATATCCATTTAAAAACTATCTTAAATGGGGCGGAGTTACGCCAAGCTCTAATATGGATGTTTGAATCTAGAGCTCCGAGCAGCACTTCGAGGAAAACAGTGATTTACACCCACAACCGGTTCAAATTTAAAGCCTAAACCTCAGTGACTGTGACTACAGATGCCGACACTACTTACAGAGCGTTCACGGCTCTCAATACACAAGATAACACGCTGCAAGGTAACTGCGTTATAGGACCCGAGATTGAGGCCTACATACATTGCAGCACTCGGCCACCTCCAAACAGACAAAACTTGGCTACCCCAGCAAGCAAAAGACCAAGCATGGACAAATAAAGCCCCCACCTGCAAACATACCTAGAGATGGAATGGTCTGAAGCTGGGATGAAATAAGCAGCAGATCATCGACCGTGAGACACGAACCCACTCCAGACCACTCGGTCGTGTCCCTCACATGGCTTCATAATACTCACGATCGCACACAACATGAGTGAGGATTAGCTCCTTTTATTGTATATCTACCAACCCAGATCTGATATTCAAAAACGACTGGGGAGAGTCACAAACACTCTTTATTTCAATGCTTTATTGACCATACATCGTAGATTTAGCAGTGTACATCCAATAAGCAAGACACCTCTCTCACAGAGAAGTTACCTGCTTAATTAAAATCGATTCAATCCTCTATATAAAAATCTTGTGGGGAAAATACTGACTTCCTTTACTGAGCAACTTTATTAGAGATCTGTTTGGACTTTCCAGCGAATTAGAGTGTTATAATTACCTTATACCCTACACACCAGCAACTAATTATAAAACAGAAACATGTCTTTCAGAAAACCAACCAAAGGGGATAAACCTCCTAAACCTCCCACCATGTCAACATTTTAAAAAAATACTAAAACTAATAAGCCTTCAGAAAATACAAACACAGAGGAGGAAGAAGAGATAGCACCTGATACTGATATCCTTAACGTGGAGGAGGACCAGACACCAGACGCTAAAGCTGACTTGCACTCCCTAGTCTCTAAACAGGATATATCTTGCAATTTTGAGAAACTTTGAGAGAAGATAGATTCAATGCACACAGCAGTAACAAGCAGCTTATCCGAGATCAAAACAGACATAGCTGATCTGGGAAGTAGGATAAAAACATTCTAAGAACATAAAGAGGCAGTTACAGAAGACCTGACTGATTTATCTCAAACTATCACTTCCCATCAACAATGCATCTCTGAGATCCAAGAAAAACTCGAAGATCTTGAGAATAGAAGCAGGACGAACAATATAAGACTTAAGGGTATCCCTGAATCTATCACCAACAAAGACCTCCTCCCCATCCTCCACCAACTGTTTACTCAAATCACTGAAGACAAACATGAATATCAATATAGCAATGAAAGAGCACATATGGCCCTTAAGGCAAAACCTAAAGAAGACGCTCCCCCAAGAGATGTAATAATTAAGATGACCCTTTTTCAAGATAAAGAAATAATCCTTAAGGCGGCAAGAGCCAATCCGACTTTTAAATTCCAAGGCAATGTAATACAGCTGTATCAAGACTTATGCCTTAGAACACTCCAACGAAGAGGATCCCTAAGACCCCTAATAATTTTGTTAAGGAAACACCAGATTCAATATAAATGGGGTTTTCCATTTGCCTTATACATCAGAAAGGACAATAAAACTATAACCATCAAAGAAGCAGAAGACATCCCAGAGGTATGTCAAATCTTGGGTCTGGAGACCCCATCGCTACCGGAGACATCATCTGTATCACAAATGCTGCAAACTCCAAAACAGCTACAGGCCAACAAATTTCCCTAGTGGACGAAGATAAATTGGGAAAAAAAAGACAGGACAACTAGAAAAACCACCATATACATAATGGACCTTAAACACTCACTCTTATAGGAACTAAACTTTACCGGACAATTGGAGGAGGAGGGAAACTATAAGGAACATTACTGAATCATCTAAACATTTGTATCCTTTTTCCTTCTTTGCCCTCTATTCATCTGATGTGAGTATATGGGCCACCAAGCCCTCCAGTACCATCCTCATGAGTTAGTACTTAAAGGGACACTGTACCCAAATTTTTTCTTTTGTGATTCAGATTGAGCATGAAATTTTAAGCAACTTTCTAATTTACTCCTATTATCAAATTTTCTTCATTCTCTTGGTATCTTTTTTTGAAATGCACGAATGTAAGTTTAGATGCTGGCCCATTTTTGGTGAACAACCTGGGTTGTCCTTGCTGATTGGTGGATAAATTCATCCACCAATAAAAAAGTGCTGTCCAGAGTTTTGAACCAAGAAAAAAGCTTAGATGTCTTCTTTTTCAAATAAAGATAGCAAGAGAATGAATAAAAATTGATAATAGGAGCAAATTAGAAAGTTTCTTAAAATTGCATGCTCTTTCTGAATTACAAAAGAAAAAATTTGGGTTCAGTGTTCCTTTAAGATAGTTCTGCCAAGTACTGTTTGACTATCACTGTTATCCAATGCTAATGTTATATATGATACTGTTTGACAATGCTGCTCCATTAACCCTTATTAGTTTAATGCAACAAAATACACTTTTAATTAATCCCATGTTTTGGGACATCTGTTATTTACTAATCTTTTTCCCAAAAGTTATTGTTGTGAATTTACCATGTTTTTTAAACATTAATGCTGAAACTCATGTACACTCATTTACCTCTAATGACAACCTACATTTAGACTTGAGAAAAGGATTATCCTCACTAATGCATGAAACTTTTAGATCTGTCATTACATTCCCTGATTATACCCCACTCATTACGTCTCCTCCATGACACCTAATTTCCTTATACTTTCACATAATGTAAGAGGGTTAAACTCGGATAGTAAACGGCAAACAGCCATGACCCAATACACTAGTCTCCAAGCAAACATAATTTTCCTTCAAGAGACCCATTTCCTCAAAGCACATATCCCCAAATACTGGATCTAACAATATACAACTCATTTTCATGCCACAGCAGATAAGAAAAAAAGAGGAGTCTCCATTCTAATCCACCACTAGATAAACGTTTATCACAAATCCACCATTATAGATACGGAGGGCAGATATCGGATAGTTAGAGGCCAAATTCAAGATACAGAAATAACCCTCTGCAATGTATATGCCCCTAATGAAAACCAACATACTTTTTTTGCACACATATCTCATCTTCTTACTCAATGGTCACAAACCAAGATCATACTAGCGGGAGATTTTAATATTCCAATGTCCCCAATTACACCAAAAAAAACCCAATCCGCTTACCCATAAAAATCTCTGGCACAACAGTATAATCAAATCCATAGGAGAATCTTTAGCTCCTCACTATTTACTATATTCTTGGCAAGTGCTCAATGGTATCACCAACAACACAACATACTACTCTCCGGCGCACAAGTCATATATAAGATTGGATTATATATACTCTAGTCAAATCCTACACCCAATGCTACTTTCTTCATCCATCCATACGTGCGTGTGGTCAGACCACTCCATAGTCAGCCTCCAATTAAATGGAGTACAAGATAACTTTAGAACCAAAACATGGACATTTAACCCATGCTTATTAAAAGAACCACTAACTCAGACTAAAATATTACAACATTTAACCGACAACTGGGAATTAAATTCTGACTCAACATCTAATCCAATTCATATTTGGGCTGCGCATAAAGCATACATACGAGGAATCCTAATCCAAAATAAGGCCTTCTACATTAAACAGAAAAAAACACTATTAGCCAAGCTATATCAGGACATAGAAACTCTAGAACAACAACATAAACTTACAAAACAAGATTTGGTCTTACAAACACTTAAAAAAACAAATTCCCCATCTGAAATTTTAAATCAACAAGCCACAAGAATCATTCATGCATTAAAGGTAAATTATTACATTTATGCTAACAAACCGGATAAGTTTATGGCACACAAAATTAAATTAGAGAGAGATATAGGGCCTCCGCAATATCCTGTATACAACAGTCCGACGGCAAACTGACCTCCCACCCACAGTCCATAGTAGACAACTTTGCTGACTACTACGGGAAGCTTTATGATGGTAAGAAAATTAATCACAATCCCCAAACTGACACCACCCCCAAAGACTTCCTGACAGAGGCTCAACTAAATAATATCTATGAAGGAGACCGAGAGACCCTTAATACCCCTATAATAAATGCAGAAGTAATTAACGCAGTAAAATAACTCAAACTAGGCAAAGCCCCCGGCCCAGACAGATTCTCAGGCAAATATTACAAATTATTTAAATCCACCTTAATCCCTCATTTAACTAAATTTTGTAACCATATTATGGAAGGTCAAACAGTCCCTTTAGAACTACTTAAAGCCAAAATTGTTGTCATCCCAAAACCTGTTAAAAAAAACAAAATGTGCCCTAATTACTGCCCAATTTCACTCATAAATCAGGATCTTAAAATATTCTCTAAGATTCTAGCCCACAGCTTGAAACATATTCTACCAACACTAATACACCCAGGTCAAGTGGGTTTTATTAAGGGAATGGAGGCGCCTGACAATATCAGACATATGATTAATATTATACACTACCTAAATGAGACCAAAACGCCTCCTCTTCTCCTTTCTTTGGATGCTGAGAAGATGCTTAATAGAGTAGACTGTGGCTTTATGTTATCAGTGCTTCACCAGATGGGATTTTCCGGATCATTTACTAAGGCCCTTAAAGCTATCTACTCCACACCAGGAGCCCAAGTCTCCTCTGCCGGATATAAATCTAAAATCTTCCCCATTCTTAATGGAACGAGACAGGGGTGCCCCCTTTCCCCATTGTTGTTTGCTCTATGTATTGAACCCTTAGCAGCTAGAATTAGACAATCCCCAGATGTATCAGGCATCAAGATATGAGACTCGGAATATAAACTAACCTTATTTGTTGCCGACATCATATTAACAGTAATAAAACCACTAATCTCTCTCCCTAATCTATATGTAATATTATATAAATTATCTACAATATCTGGATATCGGATAAATCTTGATAAATATGAAGCATTGCCTATAGCACTACCCCCCCCCCCATTCACAGGAAATTATTGAGATAAATTTTGAAATTAAATAGGCCAAAAAATCTCTCAAATATTTGGGAATTCATTTAACTACTCAATTTGAACAACTTTATAAACATATTTACACACCAATATTTAAGGACATTAGAAGAGATATCCAGAGATGGGAATCTTAGAGATTTTCCTGGTTAGGTCGTATATCAGAGATAAAATGAACATACTTCCCCATCTCCTTTACCTGTTCAGAACCCTACCGATCAAAATCTCGATCTCAGACCTAAATTCCCTACAATCTGAACTCCAGGCATATATAAGAGGGGCAAATATTAGTAGAATCCCAAATTCAATCATGACTAGACATATAGAGAGATAGCGGGAATGGGGGTCCCCAACCTTATAGACTACTACTGAGCTTCCAGGTTGGCACAAACTACTCTACTAAACAGACCATCCAGTGATATTCTCTAGACTTCACTGGAAACAGCCTTGGGAGGATGGGAATACCCTGATGCAATACTTTGGGACAAACACCACTTCACCAGCAGACCTAACCAATATAGACCACCGACCACAGACCCCACCATACATATTTGGACTTATTTGGCAGCTAATAAATCATTGATACCCACCAACACTTTAATGATGCCGATTAGATACTTCCTTAACCGAGACTTTTACAAACAGGTGAGCAAGTGGGAAAATAAAGAAATATACAGAGTGGCTGACCTCTTGCAGAACACAAAAATCCTAACATACTCTCAAATACAAAGTAAATTAGACCCCCATAAACATCCAATGGTACCTCTATCTTCAAATATCATCATCCCTACATAAATCCCTACATATATACCTTAAATCCCCCCCACGCTCCCAACCACAGCCTTAGAAACTATATGCAACTCAACAGAAAGGCCAAAACAAACTATCTCTAAACTATATATAGCCATACAGACCCGTTCTAACCACACTAAATCCTCAGCCATGTTAAACTGGGAAAAAGACCTCAATATTACCTTAGAGAAGAAGACCTGGGATACTATTTTTAGCTCAGCCACTAAAGGCTTATTGAGTGTAGACTTATGGGAGAATAACTTAAAAACTGTATATCGATGGTACCTTACCCAGCTTAGAACCTCACATATATCTAAAAATTGTACCAGAAATTGCTAAAGAGGGTGCAGAGAATTGGGTACCTACCGACATATGTGGTGGGAATGTCAAGAGGTACAGATTATTTGGGAATCCCTATCATCCCTACTTATCAACATTTTAGAAGAAAATATCCAGCGCTCTATATAACAAGCTTTGCTACACGAACCGATTAAAAAATATAACAAACACATAAACACATTTATTAGAATTATATGTACTGTAACTAGAATATGTGTGGTGAGATACTGGAAAACAGGGGTACCCTCATGGGAACAAATTAACAATAAAATGCATAACCAACATTGTTATATTAATATACTTTTTACCTCTGTGATTACCTTGTATCTAAGCCTCTGCAGACAGCCTCCTTATCTAAGTGCTTTTGACAGACATGCAGTGTAGTCAATCAGTGAAGACTCCTAAATAACTTCACAGGATTGAGCACAATGTTATCTATATGACACATGTGAACTAACACTGTCTAACTGTGAAAAAATTTCAAAATGCTCTGAGCTAAGAGGCGGTTTTCAACGGTTTAGAAATCAGTTTGAGCCTAGCAAGGTTTAGCTTTTCAAAAATACCACCAAGGGAACAAAGCAAATTTGATGATAAAAGTAAATTGGAAAGTTGTTTAAAATTGCATGCCCTATCTGAATCATGAAAGTTTAGTTTTGACTTTACTGTCCCTTTAAAAACATTTTGAGAAGCAAATGATGGGGATAAGACCTTGAACTATAGCACTCTCTAGATTGACCTATCTAAGTATCTATATGTAATTCTCCCTCTATTTGTCAGATCAGACGGTAACATGAGCCCTTAATCTAGATTACTAATGTACATGATTTGTTTTACAGCATTTTTTATTTTTTTATTTGTTATTCACTATAATTTCCTATTCTCCTATCTGTGGATAGTAACAGAAAATATTCAGACAATTCTTTAGATGTCTTAAGATATTACTACAAAAAAATAAGATATATTTCCATGTATGTGTTTATGTTTTATTATATATGATTGTAAAAATTATCTTAAAAAAATGATGTAAACATTAAAGTCTCTTAAACTATAATGCTTTTTCTAAACCATACAAGTTTAATAAGTTTTTAAACATTGAGGGCTAGATTACAAGTGGAGCACTAAATATCGCTTCCGTTCAAACGATATTAGCGCTTCACTTTGCAATACCAGTGCACGATAATATGCACTGTTTTTACAAGTAAATTGGAATGCGAACATATATATATATATATAAAAGCATGGGCAGCATTTTAAAATATATATATGTATATGAATGTATTCATATATATTTATGTGTTAATATGTGTATATAATCATATACATATATATTTATGTGTTACTATGTGTATATAATCATAGTGTATATATTTATGTGTTAATATGTGTATATAATCATATACATATATATTTATGTGTTAATATGTGTATATAATCATATACATATATATTTATGTGTTAATATGTGTATATAATCATATACATATATATTTATGTGTTAATATGAGTATATAATCATATACATATATATTTATGTGTTAATATGTGTATATAATCATATACATATATATTTATGTGTTAATATGAGTATATAATCATATACATATATATTTATGTGTTAATATGAGTATATAATCATATACATATATATTTATGTGTTAATATGAGTATATAATCATATACATATATATTTATGTGTTAATATGAGTATATAATCATATACATATATATTTATGTGTTAATATGTGTATATAATCATATACATATATATTTATGTGTTAATATGAGTATATAATCATATACATATATATTTATGTGTTAATATGAGTATATAATCATATACATATATATTTATGTGTTAATATGAGTATATAATCATATACATATATATTTATGTGTTAATATGAGTATATAATCATATACATATATATATTTATGTGTTAATATGTGTATATAATCATATACATATATATTTATGTGTTAATATGTGTATATAATCATATACATATATATGTATGTGTTAATATGTGTATATAATCATATATATTTACATTGCTGTCTATGAGAACACACAGTTCCCATAGACCGCAATGTAAAGGTAAAAGGTAAAGGTAAAAGTGCGTTTTTTTTTCTTACACCCCCCTCCCACCAACTTTAAAGCTCCAAAACTGCCTAGTGCAGTTATTTTTTTATTTGTACCATTTTTTAAATAAAAATACTACAATGTCCTCTATTTTGAGGGCATTTGAGGCACTATTAGAAAATTAACCAGAGATCTAATCTCTGGTTAATTTTCGGAGCACTAATTGCTCCTGCAAGCTTCCGGTAGAAAAAAACAGCCACTTGTAATGGCTGGTTAATTATCGCGCGCCTGGAAATTGGCAAATTCGTCCATTTGCGGGCACGTGATAATTTAGCGCTCCACTTGTAATCTAGCCCTTATTGTCTAATTAAAGAGACAGTAAAGTCAATATTAAACTTTCATGATTACAAATAGAGCATGGCATTTTTAACAACTTATTTTAAACAATTTACTTGTATAATCTAATTTGTTTGTGCTCTTAGTATCTTTTATTGAAAAGCATTATTAGCAGTGCACTGGAAGCTAGCTGCTGATTTGTAGCTGCATATTTATGCCTCTTTTCATTGGCTCATCTGGTGCATTCAGCTAGCTCTCAGTAGTGCACTGCTGCACCTTCAACAAGGGATACCAAGAGAATGAAGCAAATTGGAAAACAGAAGTAAATTAGAAAGTTGTTTAAAACTGTATGCACTATCTTAATCACAAAATACATTTTTGAGGTTTCGTGTCCCTTTAAATTTCAAATTCTGTTGCCCCTTAAACTCATTTGAAGCAAACATCAAGGGGGCCTATTTATCAAAGGGCTTGCGGACCTGATCCGACAGTGCGGATCAGGTCCGCAAGACCTCGCTGAATGCGGAGAACAATACGCTCTCCGCATTTAACATTGCACCAGCAGCTCACAAGAGCTGCTGGTGCAACACCGCCCCCTGCTGACTCTGGGCCAATTGGTCGCCAGCAGGGAGGTGTCAATCAACCCGATCGTACTCGATCGGGTTGATTTCCAGCGATTCCTGTCCGCCTCATCATAGCAGGCGGACAGGGTTATGGAGCAGCGGTCTTTAGACGGCTGCTTCATAACTGGTGTTTCTGGCGAGTCTGAAGACTCGCCAGAAACACGGACCTTCAAGCTCCGTTCGGAGCTTGATAAATGGGCCCCCAAGACTTAGTGAGGTGTAAAAGAAGTATTGCAAGCTTGTAAAATGGTGTGAATCTGTTTCCTATATTTAGTTTGAGAAATATAATTTGGAGAAATAAAAGATGTAAGATTAATTAACAATACTGCAGCAAATTCATTTTAAAAAGCTTCCAAGTTACTTCTATTGGCAAATTTGCTTTGTTCCTTTGTTATTCTTTGTTGAAGAGATACCTAGATTGGTAGTGTGCGCATGTCTGGAGCTCTATATGACAGGAAATAGTTCTACCATCTAGTTTTCTTGCTGCAGACACGTGCATACTCCTAAATTACATCCCTGCTTTTTAACAAAGGATAACAAGTAATTGTCAAATAAAAATAAAAAGATAATAGAACAGTAAATTAGAAATGTGTTTAAAATTGTATGCTCTATTTTTACAGTCTGATAAACATATATAGTTACCATTTATTTTAAAATTTGGAACAATTTGGAATAATTTTGCAAACTTTTTTTTTTTTTAAACTAAGACACTTTATATTTAGAGACAGAATCTAGGATTATATTCTCCATTACAAACATTATCGTTTAACAGTTTGCTGAAGGTTTTGTGCACAAGCAGCTGCTAATATGAACAGTACAGGATGTCACATGGGCCTCTGATTTAGCAAAAGAACAGACAGAACAAATGATCGTAACAATGAAAGAAAATAATAAAAAAAGCAAACAAAGCCAGACAGGGGATGAACAGATGAAATCTGAGAAGAAAATATAATGAGAAAAATAAACAAAATGATAAAAAAAAGGAGTGTTTGGGAAAAAAGAAGCGATATTTCAATACACAGAAAATATTTTACCAGGGTAAAGTGCAAACTGGTGAAAACCAGTAGATCATGCACTTTAAGTATTCAATATATATGTAACTCTAACTGATTCTGGCTTGTTGGTGACAATCTGTACAAAGTAACTTTTGCAAAATGATTGGGATTTATGTCACAAAATCAAACGTATATGCTTGAAAATTTGTGTCAAACACGAGCATCCGCTATTCAAAATCACAAGCAGCAGCAGAAATAAAACATGTTTGTTGTCACATGTGCAAAGCTTCACCAGACATGTTGATTGTTGCAGTAAACAAAACGGGCTTGTACATTCACGCTTTTGGCAGCTGTATTGTCAGGAACTTCTATTCTGTTTGCCAGAGAGCTCCATTTGAAGCAATTGGGCAAATAAAGCCAAGACAGCAGCACACAAAGAAAAAGTATCTACATATGTTTTAGTCTTCATCAAGACACCCAACAACAACAATTTAACCAAGCCTCACAACCATCCTAGATCCTGCAGGATAGTCACGGGCTAGAATGTCTGGCCTACTTCCTGTCCATAGCTTCTCAACAACCCTGCTCAACTAAGACCCTCCTGCCATGGCCTGGACTACAAAACGCTGATTGGCTGTTGCCTACAAGTTCCGTAACCTCTGTCCTGAAAGGCCTATGGGAAATGTTCCTGATGCCTGGGGTGAAGCACGGATTCCCTACAATAGGTACATATTCTGAGGTTTGTGGGATGTCCTTCATGTACATCCTAATAAATTGCCAAGCTTTGATAGTGTGGATTATTGTAATTTTCGTTTTCACCTTATGTGGTAGGTCCTTGATAGGGCAGTGTAGCAGCGCCACTAGGTTGAATGGAGTGACTAGTTTTTGCTCAATTTCATAGGAGGCAACAAATGATCCAGCAGTGAGCCAATCCATGGCAACTTTGGCCAGGCATAATTTATTATAAATCAGAAAGCTAGGGAGTGCTAGACCTCCGCTTTGCCTGGGGAACGAAAGTTTTTGTAAAGTAATACGTCTCTTGCCCGTACCCCAAATAAACAGCCTGATAGAGCTTTCCAGAAGTCTTAGGTCGGCATTCATTAGGGGAATTGGGATATTTTGCATTATGTAGAGTAATTTGGGTAGTATGATCATTTTAACCAGATTAATTTTTGCCGTCAAAGATAGGGGTAACTTTGCCCAGTTTTTAAGATCTAATTGAATTTTATTTAATAATGGAGAGTAGTTCAATGGATACCATTCCGCCGGGTCTGTGCTAATTTTGATTCCTAAGTATGTAATGTATTGATCTGCTACCCTGAAAGGTGGAGAATAGTCTATACCCATAGGTCTGGTTATCCATAATAGATCAGATTTAGAGATATTTATTTTATAGCCTGAAAATGTACCGAATTTAGCGATTATGTCTATGATTGTTGGGATCTCAGATTGTGGCTTATTAAGAAAGAGTAACAAGTCATCCGCATAGAGAAGTAGTTTAAGATATTTATCACCCAGAGGGATCCCTTGTAAATGTTGTTTCAACATTAATGCCAGAGGTTCAATTGCTAAATTGAACAATAGAGGTGAAATTGGACAGCCTTGTCTCGTCCCTGTCAAAATCTCAAAAGTTTCTGTAAGGGAACCATTAACCACGAGTACTGAAGAGGCATTTGCATATAAAGCATGGATACATTTAGGAAAGTGGTCCCTAAAGCCAAATTGTTCCATAGTAAAGAATAAGTGGTCCCAAATAATTGAGTCGAATGCTTTTTGAGCATCGACTGACAGAATCGCTGTTTCTTCCCTATTGGGTGCCTTATCTATATGATGGAAGTCTAACAATAATAAGATTTTCCGAATACTGGCGGCTGGGTTCCTATTCAACATAAAGCCGACCTGATCCACATGAATCAGCGAGCCAAGGACACGTTTAAGTCTGTTCGATAGAATAGTTGTGAATATTTTGTAATCTGTGTTGAGTAGTGAGATGGGGCGGTATGAGTCGATAAGTTCTGGATCTTTATTCTTTTTTGGAATTAAGATGATTTTAGAAGCTGCAAAATATGCTGAGGGCACCTCACCCTTACACAGATAATCATTAAATAAATTGACCAATGGGGTGTTAATCTCCTCTTTGAGAATCTTATAGAACTCTGACGGGAGCATGTCGGGGCCGGCTGCTTTATCCAGACTGAGTTTATCAATGGCTTGCATTACCTCTATAGCTGTAATAGGTATATTAAGTTTCTCTGCCTCTTCTAAAGGTAGCCTTGGGAGTGAAATTTTTTCCCAAAAACAATTTTTATTCTGTATGTGGATCTGAGGGGCTGCGTAGAGTTTTTTAAAAAAATTAGCAAAGCCATTCTTGATTGCCTCTTTCTCAGTAACTCTTATCCCGTCTACCACAATAGCCTTAATTGGTTTAGGTGCAGTATGTAGTTTCACCTGGTTTGCTAGGAGCTTGCCTATTTTACTACCATATCTATAATAGCTGGTTCTTTGACGCTGATCTTGCTTTATGGTCTGTTGGAGATTGAATGCCTCCCATTCCTGTTTTGATTTTATATATCTGTGCCAGTTAGTATCATTAGGTGTCGTTATATATGTGTTGTATGAGTTACTGAGGCAGTTAGACAGCTGAATCTCCCTTGAGCGTAGGTTTGCTCTAAGTTTACAGGTGTATTGTTTAATTTCTCCCCTGATCACTGCTTTGGCTGCTTCCCAAAATGTTTCTGGTTTGATATTATGTGAAAGGTTTTGTGTCCTATACTCACTCCATCTTTCAGAGATGAATCTATTAAATGTTGAGTTTTTATATAAGTAGCGGGGGAGGCCTATGGGAAATGTTAGGAGGTATGTATAATTGTAGCATAAATTATAACAATTTTGCATATTTAAATGATAAATTACAGGCTTTCATGTGGTTTCCACACAAAAATTCAAGCATTTATATAGATTTGTATACTTTTTGCTCGAATATACAAGCTATTACATGGTGTTCATTTGTAGCCAGTTTTCTATTGTAGCAAAATATGCGCCCATGTGTGTGATTTCCAGATGCAGTCATATGTTGATTTTAAAAAAAATATCTTAGAAATATATGTATGGTTTGACATGTATAGACATTTATTATAACAAAAATAAACACTTAGGGGCCGATTTAACAAAGTGGGAGCGGGCATCGATAAATGCTGACAGCATACGCTGTCGGCATTTATCATTGCACAAGCATTTCACTATCCCGATTGTATGCGATCGGGCATTTCAATCAACCTCGATTGTATGCGATCGGGCATTTCAATCAACCCAATTGTATGCGATCGGGCATTTCAATCAACCCGATTGTATGCGATCGGACGGATTGCTGCCCGCCGCCTCAGCGGTAGGGGACGAGTTAAGGAGCAGCGGTCTTCAGAACGCTGCTTCTTACCTCCTGTTTCTGGCGAGCCTAATGGTTCACGCGGAAACAGAGGCATTGGGGCTCATATGGGGCTTGATAAATCGGCCCCATAATCCTCTCTCATTTCTTTATACATTTTGTACATCTCTCATTTCTTCCTGTTTTCTTTATTTTCTCTTTTCTACCTGATTTCTTCCATTTTTTTCTTTTCTATATTACATGGTAGTTTCCATGTTGATTTTACTCTATCATATTTAATTTAAGAGGTTTGTACTCTTTACATAATTATGTGTTGTTTTTTTATCTTTTTCACTTTGTTTTTTTTTCTCAGGTTTTCTTACAATAAATAAAGACAATTGAAATTGAAAAATAAATCAAATGGATCTTTTTGCACCTATCTGTACGTGAATGTATATTATATATATATATATATATATATATATATATATATATATATATATATATATATATATATATATATATATATATATATAAAAATGGTGTATTGGTGTATTCTTTGGATTTGTTTGAAAACAATTGGCCCCTTTAACAAATAAATAAATGAAACATTAAAGGGATAGGAAAGTCAAAATTTAACTTGCATGATTCAGATAGAGCATGTCATTTTAAGAAACTTTTAAATTCACTTCTATTTTCAAATGTGCTTCGTTCTCTTAGTTTCGCTTGTTAAAAAGGAATAAGCACATATTCTGCATTAGTGGAAGCTAGTTGCTGATTGGTGCCTGAACACTCTTGTGATTGGCTAACTAGGTGTTCAGCTAGCTGCCAGTAGTGCAATGGTATGCCTTCAGCAAAGGATAACAAGAGAATGAAGCAAAGTTGATAATAGAAGTAAATTGGAAAACAAAATTTATGCTTACCTGATAAATTCCTTTCTCCTGTAGTGTAGTCAGTCCACGGGTCATCCATTACTTATGGGATTATATCTCCTCCCTAACAGGAAGTGCAAGAGGATCACCCAAGCAGAGCTGCTATATAGCTCCTCCCCTCTACGTCATACCCAGTCATTCGACCGAAACCAAACGAGAAAGGAGAAACTATAGGGTGCAGTGGTGACTGGAGTTTAATTTAAAATTTAGACCTGCCATAAAAAACAGGGCGGGCCGTGGACTGACTACACTACAGGAGAAAGGAATTTATCAGGTAAGCATAAATTTTGTTTTCTCCTGTTAAGTGTAGTCAGTCCACGGGTCATCCATTACTTATGGGATACCAATACCAAAGCTAAAAGTACACGGATGACGGGAGGGACAGGCAGAATCTTTACACGGAAGGAACCACTGCCTGAAGAACCTTTCTCCCAAAAACAGCCTCCGAAGAAGCAAAAGTGTCAAATTTGTAAAATTTGGAAAAAGTGTGAAGTGAAGACCAAGTTGCAGCCTTGCAAATCTGTTCAACAGAGGCCTCATTCTTAAAGGCCCAAGTGGAAGCCACAGCTCTAGTAGAATGAGCTGTAATTCTTTCAGGAGGCTGCTGTCCAGCAGTCTCATAAGCTAAACGTATTATGCTACGAAGCCAGAAAGAGAGAGAGGTAGCAGAAGCTTTTTGACCTCTCCTCTGTCCAGAATAAACGACAAACAGGGAAGAAGTTTGGCGAAAATCTTTAGTTGCCTGTAAATAAAATTTCAGGGCACGGACGACGTCCAGATTGTGCAGAAGTCGTTCCTTCTTTGAAGAAGGGTTAGGGCACAATGATGGAACAACAATCTCTTGATTGATATTCCTGTTAGTGACTACCTTAGGTAAGAACCCAGGTTTAGTACGCAGAACTACCTTGTCTGAATGAAAAATCAGATAAGGAGAATCACAATGTAAGGCCGATAACTCAGAGACTCTTCGAGCCGAGGAAATAGCCATTAAAAACAGAACTTTCCAAGATAACAGCTTGATATCAATGGAATGAAGGGGTTCAAACGGAACACCCTGTAAAATATTAAGAACTAAGTTTAAGCTCCACGGCGGAGCAACAGTCTTAAACACAGGCTTAATCCTGGCCAAAGCCTGACAAAAAGCCTGAACGTCTGGAACTTCTGACAGACGTTTGTGTAAAAGGATGGACAGAGCTGAGATCTGTCCCTTTAAAGAACTAGCAGATAAACCCTTTTCTAAACCTTCTTGTAGAAAAGACAATATCCTAGGAATCCTGACCTTACTCCATGAGTAACTCTTGGATTCGCACCAATGCAAGTATTTACGCCATATTTTATGGTAAATTTTCCTGGTAACAGGTTTCCTAGCCTGTATTAAGGTATCAATTACTGACTCCGAAAATCCACGCTTTGATAAAATCAAGCGTTCAATCTCCATGCAGTCAGCCTCAGAGAAATTAGGTTTTGATGTTTGAAAGGACCCTGAATCAGAAGGTCCTGTCTCAGAGGCAGAGACCAAGGTGGACAGGATGACATGTCCACTAGATCTGCATACCAGGTCCTGCGTGGCCACGCAGGGGCTATTAGAATCACCGATGCTCTCTCCTGTTTGATCCTGGCAATCAATCGAGGAAGCATCAGGAAGGGTGGAAACACATAAGCCATGTTGAAGACCCAAGGTGCTGTCAGAGCATCTATCAGAACCGCTCCCGGGTCCCTGGACCTGGACCCGTAGCAAGGAAGCTTGGCGTTCTGACGAGACGCCATGAGATCCAGATCTGGTTTGCCCCAACGCCGAAGTATTTGGGCAAAGACCTCCGGATGAAGTTCCCACTCCCCCGGATGAAAAGTCTGGCGACTTAGGAAATCCGCCTCCCAGTTCTCCACGCCTGGGATGTGGATCGCTGATAGGTGGCAAGAGTGAGACTCTGCCCAGTGAATTATCTTTGAGACTTCCATCATCGCTAGGGAACTCCTTGTCCCTCCCTGATGGTTGATGTAAGCCACAGTCGTGATGTTGTCCGACTGAAATCTGATGAACCTCAGAGTTGCTAACTGAGGCCAAGCCAGAAGGGCATTGAAAACTGCTCTTAATTCCAGAATGTTTATTGGAAGGAGACTCTCCTCCTGAGTCCATGATCCCTGAGTCTTCAGGGAATTCCAGACAGCGTCCCAACCTAGCAGGCTGGCGTCTGTTGTTACAATCGTCCAATCTGGTCTGCTGAAGGGCATCCCCTTGGACAGATGTGGCCGAGAGAGCCACCATAGAAGAGAATTTCTGGTCTCTTGATCCAGATTCAGCATAGGGGACAAATCTGAGTAATCCCCATTCCACTGACTTAGCATGCACAATTGCAGTGGTCTGAGATGCAGGCGTGCAAAGGGTACTATGTCCATTGCCGCTACCATTAAGCCGATTACCTCCATGCATTGAGCCACTGACGGGTGTGGAATGGAATGAAGGACACGGCAAACATTTAGGAGTTTTGTTAACCTGTCCTCTGTCAGGTAAATTTTCATTTCTACAGAATCTATAAGAGTCCCTAAGAAGGGAACTCTTGTGAGTGGCAATAGAGAACTCTTTTCTTCGTTCACCTTCCACCCATGTGACCTTAGAAATGCCAGCACTAACTCTGTATGAGACTTGGCAGCTTGGAAACTTGACGCTTGTATCAGAATGTCGTCTAGGTACGGAGCTACCGATATTCCTCGCGGTCTTAGTACCGCCAGAAGAGAACCCAGAACCTTTGTAAAGATTCTTGGAGCAGTAGCTAACCCGAAGGGAAGAGCTACAAACTGGTAATGCCTGTTTAGGAAGGCAAACCTTAGGTACCGGTAATGATCTTTGTGAATCGGTATGTGAAGGTAGGCATCCTTTAAATCCACTGTGGTCATATACTGACCCTTTTGGATCATAGGTAAGATTGTCCGAATAGTTTCCATTTTGAACGATGGAACTCTTAGGAATTTGTTTAGGATCTTTAAGTCCAAGATTGGTTTGAAGGTTCCTTCTTTCTTGGGAACCACAAACAGATTTGAGTAAAACCCATGTCCGTGTTCCGACCGCGGAACCAGGTGGATCACTCCCATTAGTAAAAGATCTTGTACACAGCGTAGAAACGCCTCTTTCTTTATCTGGTTTGCTGACAACCTTGAAAGATGAAATCTCCCTTTTGGAGGAGAAGCTTTGAAGTCCAGAAGATATCCCTGAGATATGATCTCTAATGCCCAGGGATCCTGGACATCTCTTGCCCAAGCCTGGGCGAAGAGAGAAAGTCTGCCCCCCACTAGATCCGTTTCCGGATTGGGGGCCCTCACTTCATGCTGTCTTAGGGGCAGCAGCAGGTTTTCTGGCCTGCTTGCCCTTGCTCCAGGTCTGGTTAGGTTTCCAGCCCTGTCTGTAGCGAGCAACAGTTCCTTCCTGTTTTGGAGCGGAGGAAGTTGATGCTGCTCCTGCCTTGAAGTTACGAAAGGCACGAAAATTAGACTGTCTAGCCCTTGGTTTGGCTCTGTCTTGAGGCAGGGCATGGCCCTTACCTCCAGTAATGTCAGCGATAATTTCTTTCAAACTGGGCCCGAATAATGTCTGCCCTTTGAAAGGTATGTTAAGCAATTTAGATTTAGAAGTCACATCGGCTGACCAGGATTTAAGCCACAGTGCTCTGCGCGCTTGAATGGCGAATCCGGAGTTCTTAGCCGTAAGTTTAGTTAAGTGTACTACGGCATCAGAAATAAATGAATTAGCTAGCTTAAGGACTCTAAGCTTGTCTGTAATCTCATCCAACGGAGCTGAGCTAATGGTCTCTTCCAGAGACTCAAACCAGAATGCCGCCGCAGCCGTGACAGGCGCAATGCATGCAAGGGGTTGCAATATAAAACCTTGTTGAACAAACATTTTCTTAAGGTAACCCTCTAACTTTTTATCCATTGGATCTGAAAAAGCACAGCTATCCTCCACCGGGATAGTGGTGCGCTTAGCCAGAGTAGAAACTGCTCCCTCCACCTTAGGGACCGTCTGCCATAAGTCCCGTGTGGTGGCGTCTATTGGAAACATTTTCCTAAATATAGGAGGGGGTGAAAAAGGCACACCGGGTCTATCCCACTCCTTGTTAACAATTTCTGTAAGCCTTTTAGGTATAGGAAAAACGTCAGTACACGTCGGTACCGCAAAATATTTATCCAGCCTACATATTTTCTCTGGAATTGCAACCGTGCTACAATCATTCAGAGCCGCTAATACCTCCCCTAGTAACACACAGAGGTTCTCAAGCTTAAATTTAAAATTTGAAATGTCTGAATCCAGTTTATTTGGATCAGATCCGTCACCCACAGAATGAAGCTCTCCGTCCTCATGTTCTGCAAATTGTGACGCAGTATCAGACATGGCCCTATTATTATCAGCGCACTCTGTTCTCACCCCAGAGTGGTCGCGTTTACCCCTAAGTTCTGGCAATTTAGATAAAACTTCAGTCATAACATTAGCCATGTCTTGCAAAGTGATTTGTAAGGGCCGCCCTGATGTACTTGGCGCCACAATATCACGCACCTCCTGAGCGGGAGATGCAGGTACTGACACGTGAGGAGAGTTAGTCGGCATAACTTCCCCCTCATTGTCTGGTGAAATTTTCTTTACATGTACAGATTGGCTTTTATTTAAAGTACACAAACTTCTATTGGGCTCCACATTGGCCTTTGAACATATTGCACAAAGAGATTCCTCTGTGTCAGACATGTTTAAACAAACGATCAATTAGACTAGCAAGCTTGGAAAATACTTTTCAAATAAATTTACAAGCAATATAAAAAACGTTACTGTGCCTTTAAGAAGCACACAAAACTGTCACAGTTGAAATAACAATGAACCAGATTAGTTATAGCAACCAAATTTTCACAGTAAATGCATTAAGTTAGCAAAGGATTGCACCCACCAGCAAATGGATGATTAACCCCTTAGTACCCAAAAACGGATAACAATTTAAAATATAAGCGTTTTTATCACAGTCAAAGCACAGTCTCACAGGTCTGCTGTGAGTGATTACCTCCCTCAAAACTAGTTTTGGAGACCCCTGAGCTCTGTAGAGACGTCCTGGATCATGCAGGAAGAAATAGGAAGACTGTGACTGAATTTTTACTGCGCAATAAAGCGCCAAAATAGGCCCCTCCCACTCATAATACAACAGTGGGGAAGCTCAGTAAACTGATTTTATTCATAAACAAACGACAGCCATGTGGAAAAATAATGCCCATAAAGTTTTATCACCAAGTACCTCAGAGAAAAACGATTAACATGCCAGTAAACGTTTAAAAATAAAATTATGAAATGTTATTAATAAGCCTGCTGCTAGTCGCTTTCACTGCAGAATAGGCTATAAGTTATATGTATACAGTATTTTCTTAGTGAAGTGCCATTCCCCAGAAATACCTCAGTGTAAACATACATACATATCAGCCTGATACCAGTTGCTACTACTGCATTTAAGGCTGCACTTACATTACATCGGTATTAGCAGTATTTTCTCAGTCAATTCCATTCCTTAGAAAATAATATACTGCAACATACCTCCTTGCAGGTGAACCCTGCCCGCTGTCCCCTGTTCTGAAGTTACCTCGCTCCTCAGAAAGGCCGAGAACAGCAAATGGATCTTAGTTACGTCCGCTAAGATCATACACAAACTCAGGTAGATTCTTCTTCTAATGCTGCCTGAGAAAAAACAACACACTCCGGTGCTGTTTAAAATAACAAACTTTTGATTGAAGAAATAAAAACTAAGTTTAACAACCACAGTCCTCTCACACGTCCTATCTATTAGTTAGGTGCAAGAGAATGACTGGGTATGACGTAGAGGGGAGGAGCTATATAGCAGCTCTGCTTGGGTGATCCTCTTGCACTTCCTGTTAGGGAGGAGATATAATCCCATAAGTAATGGATGACCCGTGGACTGACTACACTTAACAGGAGAAAGTTGTTTAAAATTGTGTGTTCTATCCATATCATGAAAGAACATTTTGGGGTTTCCTGTACCTTTTAATGAGACACAAACATTTAGTGGCTTTGTACAACTAGATAAAACCATTAATCTAAAATCGGGAAAGACTTTTTTATGGCGGAAAAAGTCTCTTTTGTAGGCAAGAAAAGGCTTTACTATAGACAGGAAAGCTTCAAATTTACAGCTTTACACTATTCAATATATGACAAATGTAATCATATAAAAAAATCAATACCCTTTTGGCAGGCTTTAGGTTTCTCCATGTACATATATAACTAAAAATATTTTTCTAAACCAGATTTTTTACAAATTCTTTAAAACTGTATAATTTATTCTACAACATTCTTTAAAGAGACACTAAACACAATTTGTTTTCTCTCTCATGATTCAGATAGAGCATGCAATTTTAAGCAACTTTCTAATTTATTCCTATTATCAAATTTTCTTCCTTCTCTTGCTATATTTATTTGAAAAAGCAGGAATCTAAGCAAAGGACCCGGCCCATTTTTGGTTCAGCACCTGGGTAGCTCTTGATGATTTATGACTGCATTTAGCCACCAATCAGAAAGTGCTACCCATGTTCTGAACCCAAAATGGGCCGGCTCCTAAGCTTACATTCTTGCTTTTCAAATAAAGATACCAAAGAACAAAGAAAAATTGATAATAGGATTAAAATAGAAAGTTGCTTAAAACTGCATGCTCAGTCTGAATCATGAAAGAAAAAAATTGGGTTTAGTATCCCTTTAATAGGACAGTAAACACCTTGAAATTACAAGACATTTCTGTTCTGTTGCTATTGAATAACATATCAGCCAAGTCTTAACATTTTTAAAACAAATTAACAATACATCCCTTTTACTGCAATTATGTTCAATAGCCAAGCTCCCCCCACCATTTACCTTATTTGGAGGTCAATCTGTGGCCAATCTGGGTTTTTGTACACAAAGAACAAAGGAAGCCACTTCCATAAAGTTAGTATAAAATGTGTTGTTTTGTAGTTGTTATCTGATAAAGCCAGTTACGTACATGTAGCAGGGTTAGCCGTAAGAAGTCAGCAGGGTGCATTTTTAAGTTCTGAGAATTAGAAATTGCTCAACATTCAGAGCTAAATTGCATGAAAAGGGGTCAAAATAAATAATGAAAATATATTGCAACGTTGTTTCATTACACATAACTAAATATTGTTTATAGAAATTGCAAGGTGTTTACTGTCTCTTTAATTTAAAGGACCAGTAAATACAGTAGATTTGCATAATAAACAAATGCATGATAAAAAGACAATGCAATAGCACTTAGTAAGTAGTAGATTTTTTTTCTGACAAATTTCAGTTATGTCTATTTCCACTCCCCCTGTACCATGTGACAGCCATCAGCCAATCACAAATGCAAATATGTATATTCTGTGAATTCTTGCACATGCTCAGTAGGAGCTGGTGACTCAACAAAATGTAAATATAAAAAGACTGTGCACATTTTGTTAATGGAAGTAAATTGAAAAGTTGTTTAAAATTGCTGATCTATCTGAATCATGAATGTTTAATTTTGACTTGAGTGTCCCTTTAAAGACCAGGTTTTGATGGACATCTCTTACACTGGTATTGATCATTTTTTCTCACACTCTTTTTGTAACAAAATTCACAGCATTTTCTGTGCAACTATCTTTTTTTTTTTAAGGGGGAACAGAACTCGGAAGATGCTTTCCAGACAGTCTTACAATATTTTTAGACAAAAGGTCATTTTATGTCATTTTTATGTTTTCAAATAATAGATTAGCTTTCAACTGTGTTTGATAGTGGAGGAAAGAGAGATGTTTTCAGATACACATTTATAAAGTGTATATGAATTAAAAACTGCTATTTGGATCATATAGAATGCAGTCTTTTATATTAGATTTAAAATTTTCTTGTGGCAAGATATGACTTCATCATCTTACCAGTTAGTTCTACCCCACCCATGTACTTTTAATCTATAAGATGGGTGATTCCATCTCTTGTAGAAACTGTCTTGGTACACTAGTTATCTATGGTTGACAACATGTAAACAGCTTTGTTGTCAGTATAGCTTATTGCTAGGAGTTATTTCCTGATGATTCACCAGACTTTTGTTTTTCTGCCACTAGCTGCTGTGGGAAACTTTTGTATATCTTCAAAATTATTCCACAGGCCAGAGTGTCACAGCAAAGTGGAATACTGGTGTAGTAATTCAAGAAGACTTATTCGCGGCGACAGATCTCAATGAAGGACTCGTGGTATCAGAGGTGTAGACTGCAGCAGCAGAACCGACCGCTAATGACATAAATCAGCAGGGAAAAGCTGCACTCAAAAACTTAATAAAAATGTAAATTTTATTGAAAAAAAGGTTTAACTTGACACAGAGGAAGAGCGTAGCCATCTTATATGTTTCAAGCTCCAACTAAGCACTTAATATCCAGGTTGCAATGAATGTAAAAGACGCTGCTTTTACATTCATTGCAACCAATTAACAAGTAAATTGGGAACTTTTTAAAAATTGTATCTTCTATAATATGAATCATGAAAGAAATAATTTGGGTTTCATGTCCCTTTAATGGCAGGAATGCACAACAAAACTGTAGATAATATGGATAAAGAGATGCTCAAGGAATTTCAAACGTGATCTATGAATCTAGCGGCACCCATTGAATTATTGGGTTCCATGAGTCGTCATTTCAGATTTTTTTTTTTGTTTAAAAGCTGGAGTTAGAAAAGTCAGATGTTGATTTTGTTTTTAAACTATGTCTAGAAAAGGTGCTAATATCATTAGGTAGTTAAGGGATTTAAATATTGGTTTAAATTATCTCTAACTAGGAAACAAAGGATTAATGAACAAGTTTCTCTGGTTTATAACACTGCAGTAGACAGAGGAGAGATTTTTTTTGTTATTTATTTTGTAACTAGGGGAAATTTAATCTCTAGAATTCTCATAGCACATGTAAAGAATCCCAGCAGCTCAGTACAGCTACATTACACTACATATGTATGAACACAGTACTTAACGTGGTTATAAACTTTATTATGAGTAAATGAACTGTGTAAAAGTATAAGTGAAACAGAAATAGGCCATTTAAATATTTAATAAAAAACAGTTTTAAAGTTTATTTGCATACCATATATTTAAGCTTCTCTGCTCCACCAACCTGGTGCTTTTTATTTTTTGGTCAGACTAGCGGTGCATCCAGTGACAATTCTAGCTCCCACTAAGCTTAGCCGACTTCACAATGCTAACCCTGCTACATATTGGACCCTAAGTAGCCTCTGGCGAAGTAGGGAGGAGCCCTACGAAATGCGTTAGGCCAAGCCAACATTTACGGACACTGGGAATCCACAGACGCACAGCTTTCTAGCCGGCTTGTGAAAAGACTGTTGCCGTCTGATGTGAGTTAGCGGTCCTTGCTTTCTGAGGATTGCACTACTTTACTGATCTATTGGACCTTTGAAGAAAGTTGGAGCAGCCAGAGACTCTAAGACCTTTCCAAGGATTGCCGACAGAGATAGGTATTCGGCAGTGTTCAGCGAAGCTGTTCCTGCTTATTCACGAAAAGAAAGGATTTGGACTGTGTCTGCACATAGAGACAGTGTACTGCAGTCGTCCCTCTATTTGATGTGTTTTTGATATACCTCATAACGTTGAGGTGTGACTGTGAATTTTTAAAAACGCGTGTAATTAAAAGGTGTTTTTAATACTACACTGAGATCAGTCCCTTGCGCTTCTGTTCTCCTTTTCTTCTGTTTGTCTAAGTAGCTTCAGAAGCTGTAATCAGACAATGCAATTTTGCTAACAAAATGACAGTGGTAAAACTTGTCAAATCTGGTAACAAGTGCGGATTGGTTCCTCTAAATAAAAAATTGTTGGTGGAATCTGACTATTTAATTTTTTATTTTTTTTTACAACACACAAGATGTTAAACTGGTTTAAAATATTTCACGCTCTACTTTGATTCCCTTCTTTGAAGATCCTTGCATAAAAAATCCTGTTGCACCTGTTTCTTGTATTTTATTTATTGTTCATGTGTTTTAACTACATGTTGATGTATAGGGTTGTCAGCTGCCATCCATTAGAACACTGGGTAAGATGGTCTGTGGGGTCACACAATGCTCCCCCACCAAAGGTCTATCTTAGATCCCTACTCTAGATCCTACCATGTATATTTTTCACACCTAGGCAGTCATTTTACCTCTGGGCTTGCAGTTACATAAAAAAACAATTATTGCACCTCTTTGGTTGCCAGTAATAATTGAAATGGTAGAGATGTGACCCCCTTGACTGTCCCTCCCTTTTTTCTGCTCTATATTTGTAATGCCATGAGGTAAGAGACATTATACATTTAAAGGGAGGGTCTAGTCAAAATTAAACTTTCATGATTCAGATAGGGCATGCAATTTTAAATAATTTACTTATATCATCAAATTTGCTTTGCTCTCTCGATATGCTTTGTTGAAAGCTAAACCTAGGTAGGCTTATTTGCTAATTTCTAAGCCGTTGAAGACCGCCTCTTATCTCAGTGCATTTTGACAGCTTTTTTTTTTACAGTTAGGCAGTGCTAACTCCCATGGAGTTATTTATGAGTCAGCGCTGATTGGCTAAAATGCAAGTCTGTCAAAAGAACTAAGATAAGGGGGCAGTCTGCAGAAGCTTAGATACAAGGTAATCACAGAGGTAAAAAGTGTATTAATAGAACTGTGTTGGTTATGCAAAACTGGGGAATGGGTAATAAAGGAGTTATCTATTGTTTTAAACAATAAACAATTTGGTGTAGACTGTCCCTTTCTAATTCATATAGTTTTTCAAAATCAAATGGTAGCTTCCCTTATGGGTTGGAATAGTTTAAAAAAAAAAAGAAGCCAAAAAATGACCTAGCAACCTTATGATGTTTTGAACTGGGGATACTGATGGATTGGAATCCAGGCCATTGTCAGAAACAGGTGCTGCTGGTGTACTATGGCAAACTCATAACTAATTTGTATCTAACAGCATATTGTCACTATATAGGGTGAATTATTTATGATTTTAGCAAAAGCTTACTAGTGGGTTCACACAAGCAACAGAATTTTTGAAATATATTGTTGCATTAATATGATAAAGGTAGTTTTTTTATGAATATGAAAAGTACATTAGAAAATTCCCATTACTTCAACAAAATACAGCAATTGTTAACCAATAAATAATTAAAGGGATAGTCTAGTTAAAATTAAACTTTCACGATTCAGACAGAGCATGCAATTTTAAGCAACTTTCCAGTTTATTCCTTTTATCAATTTTTCTTCGTTCTCTTGGCATCTTTATTTGAAAAGGCAAGAATGTAAGCTTAGGAGGCGTCTAATTTTTTGTTCAGCAGCTGGGTAGTGCTTGCTGATTGGTGGCTACATTTAGTTTAAAAAGATAGATAATCCCTTTATTACCCATTCCCTGATTTTCCATAACTAACACAGTTATATTAATACACGTTTTACCTCTGTGATTACCTTGTATCTAAGTCTCTACAGACCGTCTCTTATCTCAGTTCTTTTGACAGACTTGCATTTTAGCCAATCAGTGCCCTCTCATAAGTAACGCCACGGGAGTGAGCACAATGTTATGTATATGGCACACATGAACTAGCGAAAAAATGAAAAGATTCACTGAGACAACCTTCAAGGGCTTAGAAGTTAGAATATGAGCCTACCTAGGTTTATCTTTCAACAAAGAATACCAAAAGAACAAAGCAAATGTAATGCTAAAAGTAAATTGAAAAGTTGTTTCAAATTGGATTGCCATCTGAATCATCAAAGTTTAATTTTGACTAGACTATATAGACTTAAGTAAATTGGTTTAAATTTAAAGTGAAACCAACAGAAAGTGCAACAAATATCTAGATATCTATCACTTACTGACAGGAACAGTTCCCACATAAAAAACACTGGTTTATTCAGTATAGGAGTATCCTTTTAAAAATAAAAAGCACTGTAATATATTTTGAAATACTGTTACAGCTTTGTTGAAAGATGTATTTGAGTGTTATGTCCCTTTAAAATGATAGTTAACCTCAGTATGAGTAAAAGCACGATGTAAAAGTTTAAACGGACACAGAACCCAAAAATTGTCTTTCGTGATTCAGATAGAGCATGACATTTTAAGCAACTTTCTAATTTACTCCTATTATTAAATTTTCTTCATTCTCTTGGTATCTTTATTTGAAATTCAAGAATGTAAGTTTAGATGCCGGTGTTCTGTCGAGAACTCCAATTCGTCAAAAACTCAAATCTGAAGTCACTTCCGGTGACTCTGTTATTTTAATATCTGCTTTGCCCCCCTTGAACCCCCCAGGCAGAGGCAAAATAGATAGTGAAGATAGGCGATTACAGGGCCTATCTGATTGGTTGTGAATCCTGTCACTCACAGGACACGGACCAATCAGATGTATGGAAATACCGGAAGTGACGTCAGATTGGAGTTTTAGACAGATTGGAGTTCTCGACAGAACACCGGCCCATTTTTGGTGAACAACCTGGGTTATTCTTGCTGATTGGTGGATAAATTCATCCACCAATAAAAAAAGTGCTATCCAGAGTTCATAAATGTAGCATTGTGTTGCAAATGATCTCTATACAAAATATTGGGATACTTCAATTTTATGAGTTAAATTATACAATAAACAGAAAAATTAATAATAATAATTATTTTACTTCTTATAATTTTTATGGAGAATTGCATTTTGAGTGGAGAGATTTTTTTTGTTATTTATTTTGTAACTAGGGGAAATTTAATCTCTAGAATTCTCATAGCACATGTAAAGAATCCCAGCAGCTCAGTACAGCTACATTACACTACATATGTATGAACACAGTACTTAACGTGGTTATAAACTTTATTATGAGTAAATGAACTGTGTAAAAGTATAAGTGAAACAGAAATAGGCCATTTAAATATTTAATAAAAAACAGTTTTAAAGTTTATTTGCATACCATATATTTAAGCTTCTCTGCTCCACCAACCTGGTGCTTTTTATTTTTTGGTCAGACTAGCGGTGCATCCAGTGACAATTCTAGCTCCCACTAAGCTTAGCCGACTTCACAATGCTAACCCTGCTACATATTGGACCCTAAGTAGCCTCTGGCGAAGTAGGGAGGAGCCCTACGAAATGCGTTAGGCCAAGCCAACATTTACGGACACTGGGAATCCACAGACGCACAGCTTTCTAGCCGGCTTGTGAAAAGACTGTTGCCGTCTGATGTGAGTTAGCGGTCCTTGCTTTCTGAGGATTGCACTACTTTACTGATCTATTGGACCTTTGAAGAAAGTTGGAGCAGCCAGAGACTCTAAGACCTTTCCAAGGATTGCCGACAGAGATAGGTATTCGGCAGTGTTCAGCGAAGCTGTTCCTGCTTATTCACGAAAAGAAAGGATTTGGACTGTGTCTGCACATAGAGACAGTGTACTGCAGTCGTCCCTCTATTTGATGTGTTTTTGATATACCTCATAACGTTGAGGTGTGACTGTGAATTTTTAAAAACGCGTGTAATTAAAAGGTGTTTTTAATACTACACTGAGATCAGTCCCTTGCGCTTCTGTTCTCCTTTTCTTCTGTTTGTCTAAGTAGCTTCAGAAGCTGTAATCAGACAATGCAATTTTGCTAACAAAATGACAGTGGTAAAACTTGTCAAATCTGGTAACAAGTGCGGATTGGTTCCTCTAAATAAAAAATTGTTGGTGGAATCTGACTATTTAATTTTTTATTTTTTTTTACAACACACAAGATGTTAAACTGGTTTAAAATATTTCACGCTCTACTTTGATTCCCTTCTTTGAAGATCCTTGCATAAAAAATCCTGTTGCACCTGTTTCTTGTATTTTATTTATTGTTCATGTGTTTTAACTACATGTTGATGTATAGGGTTGTCAGCTGCCATCCATTAGAACACTGGGTAAGATGGTCTGTGGGGTCACACAATGCTCCCCCACCAAAGGTCTATCTTAGATCCCTACTCTAGATCCTACCATGTATATTTTTCACACCTAGGCAGTCATTTTACCTCTGGGCTTGCAGTTACATAAAAAAACAATTATTGCACCTCTTTGGTTGCCAGTAATAATTGAAATGGTAGAGATGTGACCCCCTTGACTGTCCCTCCCTTTTTTCTGCTCTATATTTGTAATGCCATGAGGTAAGAGACATTATACATTTAAAGGGAGGGTCTAGTCAAAATTAAACTTTCATGATTCAGATAGGGCATGCAATTTTAAATAATTTACTTATATCATCAAATTTGCTTTGCTCTCTCGATATGCTTTGTTGAAAGCTAAACCTAGGTAGGCTTATTTGCTAATTTCTAAGCCGTTGAAGACCGCCTCTTATCTCAGTGCATTTTGACAGCTTTTTTTTTTACAGTTAGGCAGTGCTAACTCCCATGGAGTTATTTATGAGTCAGCGCTGATTGGCTAAAATGCAAGTCTGTCAAAAGAACTAAGATAAGGGGGCAGTCTGCAGAAGCTTAGATACAAGGTAATCACAGAGGTAAAAAGTGTATTAATAGAACTGTGTTGGTTATGCAAAACTGGGGAATGGGTAATAAAGGAGTTATCTATTGTTTTAAACAATAAACAATTTGGTGTAGACTGTCCCTTTCTAATTCATATAGTTTTTCAAAATCAAATGGTAGCTTCCCTTATGGGTTGGAATAGTTTAAAAAAAAAAAGAAGCCAAAAAATGACCTAGCAACCTTATGATGTTTTGAACTGGGGATACTGATGGATTGGAATCCAGGCCATTGTCAGAAACAGGTGCTGCTGGTGTACTATGGCAAACTCATAACTAATTTGTATCTAACAGCATATTGTCACTATATAGGGTGAATTATTTATGATTTTAGCAAAAGCTTACTAGTGGGTTCACACAAGCAACAGAATTTTTGAAATATATTGTTGCATTAATATGATAAAGGTAGTTTTTTTATGAATATGAAAAGTACATTAGAAAATTCCCATTACTTCAACAAAATACAGCAATTGTTAACCAATAAATAATTAAAGGGATAGTCTAGTTAAAATTAAACTTTCACGATTCAGACAGAGCATGCAATTTTAAGCAACTTTCCAGTTTATTCCTTTTATCAATTTTTCTTCGTTCTCTTGGCATCTTTATTTGAAAAGGCAAGAATGTAAGCTTAGGAGGCGTCTAATTTTTTGTTCAGCAGCTGGGTAGTGCTTGCTGATTGGTGGCTACATTTAGTTTAAAAAGATAGATAATCCCTTTATTACCCATTCCCTGATTTTCCATAACTAACACAGTTATATTAATACACGTTTTACCTCTGTGATTACCTTGTATCTAAGTCTCTACAGACCGTCTCTTATCTCAGTTCTTTTGACAGACTTGCATTTTAGCCAATCAGTGCCCTCTCATAAGTAACGCCACGGGAGTGAGCACAATGTTATGTATATGGCACACATGAACTAGCGAAAAAATGAAAAGATTCACTGAGACAACCTTCAAGGGCTTAGAAGTTAGAATATGAGCCTACCTAGGTTTATCTTTCAACAAAGAATACCAAAAGAACAAAGCAAATGTAATGCTAAAAGTAAATTGAAAAGTTGTTTCAAATTGGATTGCCATCTGAATCATCAAAGTTTAATTTTGACTAGACTATATAGACTTAAGTAAATTGGTTTAAATTTAAAGTGAAACCAACAGAAAGTGCAACAAATATCTAGATATCTATCACTTACTGACAGGAACAGTTCCCACATAAAAAACACTGGTTTATTCAGTATAGGAGTATCCTTTTAAAAATAAAAAGCACTGTAATATATTTTGAAATACTGTTACAGCTTTGTTGAAAGATGTATTTGAGTGTTATGTCCCTTTAAAATGATAGTTAACCTCAGTATGAGTAAAAGCACGATGTAAAAGTTTAAACGGACACAGAACCCAAAAATTGTCTTTCGTGATTCAGATAGAGCATGACATTTTAAGCAACTTTCTAATTTACTCCTATTATTAAATTTTCTTCATTCTCTTGGTATCTTTATTTGAAATTCAAGAATGTAAGTTTAGATGCCGGTGTTCTGTCGAGAACTCCAATTCGTCAAAAACTCAAATCTGAAGTCACTTCCGGTGACTCTGTTATTTTAATATCTGCTTTGCCCCCCTTGAACCCCCCAGGCAGAGGCAAAATAGATAGTGAAGATAGGCGATTACAGGGCCTATCTGATTGGTTGTGAATCCTGTCACTCACAGGACACGGACCAATCAGATGTATGGAAATACCGGAAGTGACGTCAGATTGGAGTTTTAGACAGATTGGAGTTCTCGACAGAACACCGGCCCATTTTTGGTGAACAACCTGGGTTATTCTTGCTGATTGGTGGATAAATTCATCCACCAATAAAAAAAGTGCTATCCAGAGTTCATAAATGTAGCATTGTGTTGCAAATGATCTCTATACAAAATATTGGGATACTTCAATTTTATGAGTTAAATTATACAATAAACAGAAAAATTAATAATAATAATTATTTTACTTCTTATAATTTTTATGGAGAATTGCATTTTGAGTGTAATATCCCATTAAGAAAACAGCAAAAAGCCATCTCTTCTCCAAATGAGTTAAGCCCATAGTTAAAGTTAACATCAGAGCAGTAATACCCTACTGGGAGCTAGCTTAACACATCTGGTGAGCCACCAATGACCAGCTAGTATGCAGTAGTGCACTGTTGCTCCTAAGCATACGTAGGATACCATTTGGCCTTTATATACTGTATATATATATATATATATATATATATATATATATATATATATATATATATATATATATTTATATATATATTTAATACAGAATTCTAATTTGTCAACATTTAATACTGTGTGGCCAGTGGCAGTTCTACAGGAGTGCAAAACTACCCCAAATGTTCAAGTTGCACCCCCCCTCCATTTTGCTGAGGAACAGAAAAATAATATCCCCTCGCTGCTGCTGCTGTTTCATCCTTCCCAGTCATGCCCCATGGCCACAAAGCCATGTCCCTAACAGCTCAGTAATACCCCAGACTGCCTAGGAAACATACACAATCCCGCCCACCCTTGATGACTACAATCAGCACTCAACACACATCCAGGGCCATCTTTAATATTGACTGGACCCTGGGCAAACATTTTCTTGCTCCCCCATGCAATTTCACTCTCTACCCCAACATCCCAAAAAATAACTAAATCAATTTATTTTATAATGTTTTAAAAAATTATTAGCCCAGCAGTGGATCATCCACTGCTGGGTTAATCATTTAAAAAAAATGAAATAAATTGCAATATGTGAAACTGGACCTAAGCAATACTAATAAGTAAATAAATATATAAATTCCTCCACTGTGGATTAATTTAATATGCTTTTGAATGTGATTCTGGTGTGAGGTTAGCTGGTTAAAGAGATTTAGGGCAGCCATTAGGAGCAAAGCAAGGTAAAGACTGAGGAGGAAGCATGGAGGTGCAGACAAATATACGTTTACTGACTGGAACAGCAGAACTACTATGGGAAGCTGTAAAATCTAAAACACAGAGAAAAAAAAACTATAAAAATAAACCTTACCTTAATGTGTGAAGTATCAGCATGACACCATGGCCTCTAGTTATCAACGTGTCTACTTACCTGCCATCGCCGGCCCCAATACGCCCGCCTAAGCTCGCCTCACATCGCCGCCGCGGACCTGAATACGCTCACCAAAGTTATCAAAAAAGCTGTCAAAAAGCCGCGCACCAAGTATGGGGCAATGAGCAGCGGACTGTGATAGTTATCACTCATCCGATCTCGCTGCTCTTTGGCTTTTCTACAGCTTTATTGATAAGCTGTCACTAAGCACCCACACTAAACTACACTGTTCTACCCCCTATACCGGCGCCCCCGAAGCAACCCGCAACTAAATAAAGTTATTAACCCCTAAACCGCCGCTCCTAGCCCACCGCCGCAACTATAATAAATGTATTAACCCCTAAACCGCTGCTCCCTGAGCCCACCGCCACTATAATAAATCCGCCGCTCCCGGACCCCGCCGCCACCTACATAATACCCTATCCTGCCCCCCCTATACCGCCGCCATCTATAATAAATGTATTAACCCTATCCTGCCGATACCGTACCCCGCCGCAACTAAATAAATTGTTTAACCCCTAAACCGCTGCTCCCGGACCCCGCCGCAACCTATATTAAACTTATTAACCCCTAATCTGCCCCCCCTACACCGTCGCCACGTATAATAAATTTATTAACCCCTATCCTGCCCCCCCTATACCGCCGCAACCTATAATAAAATTATTAACCCCTAAACCTAAGTCTAACCCTAACCCTAACACCCCCCTAACTTAAATATTAATTAAATAAATCTAAATAAATATCACTCTTATTAAATTAGTTATTCTTATTTAAAACTAAATACTTACCTATAAAATAAACCCTAAGATTGCTACAATGTAATTATTAATTACATTGTAGCTATTTTAGGATTTATATTTATTTTACAGGTAACTTTGTATTTATTTTAACTAGGTAGAATAGTTATTAAATAGTTATTAACTATTTAATAACTACCTAGCTAAAAGAAATACAAAATTACCTGTAAAATAAATCCTAACCTAAATTACAATTAAACCTAACACTGCACTATCATTAAATACATTAAATTAATTATCTACAAATACCTACAATTAAATACAATTAAATAAACTAACTAAAGTACAAAAAATAAAAAAAACTAAGTTACAAAAAATAAAAAAATATTACAAGATTTTTAAGCTAATTACACCTAATCTAAGCCCCCTAATAAAATAACAAAGCCCCCCAAAATAAAAAAATGCTCTACCCTATTCTAAATTACGAAAGTTAACAGCTCTATTACCTTACCAGTGGGCATGCCCCAAAGAAATCAGCTCTTCTGCATGTTAAAAAACAAACAAAATTTATGCTTACCTGATACATTTCTTTCTCTTGTGGTGTATGCAGTCCACGGATTCATCCATTACTTGTGGGATATTCTCCTTCCCAACAGGAAGTTGCAAGAGGACACCCACAGCAGAGCTGTCTATATAGCTCCTCCCCTAACTGCCACTCCCAGTCATTTGACCGAAGACAAGCAAGAAAAAAGGAGAAACTATAGGGTGCAGTGGTGACTGTAGTTTAAAAATAAAAAACACCTGCCTTAACGTGACAGGGCGGGCCGTGGACTGGATACACCACAAGAGAAAGAAATTTATCAGGTAAGCATAAATTTTGTTTTCTCTTGTAAGGTGTATCCAGTCCACGGGTTCATCCATTACTTGTGGGATACCAATACCAAAGCTTTAGGACACGGATGAAGGGAGGGACAAGGCAGGAACTTAAACGGAAGACACCACAGCCTGCAAGACCTTTCTCCCAAAAATAGCTTCCGAGGAAGCAAAAGTATCAAATTTGTAGAATTTAGAAAAAGTATGAAGCGAAGACCAAGTCGCCGCCTTACAAATCTGTTCAACAGAGGCCTCATTTTTAAAAGCCCATGTGGAAGCTACCGCTCTAGTGGAATGAGCTGTAATTCTTTCAGGAGGCTGCTGGCCAGCAGTCTCATAAGCTAAACGGATTATGCTTCTCAGCCAAAAAGAAAGAGAAGATGCTGAAGCCTTTTGGCCTCTCCTCTGTCCAGAATAGACGACAAACAATGCAGATGTTTGACGAAAATCCTTAGTAGCTTGTAAATAAAACTTTAAAGCACGAACCCCGTCAAGATTGTGTAATAGACGTTCCTTCTTTGAAGAAGGATTAGGACACAGTGACGGAACAACAATCTCCTGATTAATATTCTTATTAGATACCACCTTAGGAAAAAAACCAGGTTTGGTACGCAAAACTACCTTATCTGCATGGAAGATCAGATAAGGGGAATCACACTGTAAGGCAGATAACTCTGAAACTCTTCGAGACGAAGAGATAGCTACCAAAAACAGAACTTTCCAAGATAAAAGCTTGATATCTATGGAATGCAGAGGTTCAAACGGAACCCCTTGAAGAACTTTAAGAACTAAATTTAAACTCCATGGTGGAGCAACAGGTTTAAACACAGGCTTGATTCTAACTAAAGCCTGACAAAACGCCTGAACGTCTGGAACATCTGCCAGGCGCTTGTGCAGAAGAATAGACAGAGCAGAAATCTGTCCCTTTAAGGAACTAGCTGACAATCCCATCTCCAATCCTTCTTGGAGAAAGGATAATATCCTAGGAATCCTGACTTTACTCCATGAGTAACCCTTGGATTCACACCAATGAAGATATTTACACCATATCTTATGATAGATTTTCCTGGTGACAGGCTTTCGAGCCTGAATTAAGGTATCAATGACCGACTCGGAGAAACCACGTTTTGATAAAATCAAGCGTTCAATCTCCAAGCAGTCAGCCGCAGAGAAATTAGATTTGGATGTTTGAATAGACCTTGGAGTAGAAGGTCCTGCCTCAGCGGCAGAGTCCATGGTGGAAAGGATGTCATGTCCACCAGATCTGCATACTAAGTCCTGCGTGGCCACGCAGGTGCTATCAAAATCACAGAAACTCTCTCCTGCTTGATCTTGGCAATCAGACGAGGGAGGAGAGGAAATGGTGGGAACACATAAGCCAGGCTGAAGGACCAGGGCACTGCTAGAGCATCTATCAGCGCTGCCTGGGGATCCCTTGACCTGGACCCGTAACAAGGAAGCTTGGCGTTCTGACGAGACACCATCAGATCCAGTTCTGGTTTGCCCCATAGTTGAATCAGCTGGGCAAATACCTCCGGATGGAGCTCCCACTCCCCCGGATGAAAAGTCTGCCGAATTAGAAAATCCGCCTCCCAGTTCTCTACTCCTGGGATATGTATAGCTGAGAGATGGCAAGAGTGAACCTCTGCCCATAGAATTATCTTTGAAACCTCCAACATTGCCAGGGGGCTTCTTGTTCCCCCCTAATGGTTGATATAGGCTACAGTCGTGATATTGTCCGACTGAAATCTGATGAACCTGACCGCAGCTAGTTGAGGCCAAGCCTGAAGAGCATTGAATATTGCTCTCAGTTCCAGAATGTTTATCGGAAGGAGGGCTTCCTCCTGAGTCCACGAACCCTGAGCCTTCAGGGAGTTCCAGACTGCGCCCCAGCCCAGAAGGCTGGAATCTGTCGTCACTATAGTCCACTCTGGCCTGCGGAAACTCATTCCCCTGGACAGATGGACCCGAGATAACCACCAGAGAAGAGAATCCCTGGTCTCCTGATCCAGATTTAGCAGAGGGGACAAATCTGTGTATTCCCCATTCCACTGATTGAGCATGCAAAGTTGCAGTGGTCTGAGATGTAGGCGGGCAAACGGAACTATGTCCATTGCCGCTACCATTAGGGCGATTACTTCCATACACTGAGCCACTGACGGCCGAGAAGTGGAATGAAGAGCACGGCAGGAAGTTAGAAGCTTTGATAACCTCTGTCAGAAAAATTTTCATTTCTACTGAATCTATCAGAGTTCCTAGGAAGGAAACTCTTGTGAGAGGAGAGAGAGAACTGTTTTCTTCGTTCACCTTCCACCCGTGAGACCTCAGAAAGGTCAGAACAATGTCCGTATGGGACTTGGCGATTTGAAAAGTCGACGCCTGTATCAGAATGTCGTCTAGGTAAGGAGCCACCGCTATGTCCCGTGGCCTTAGAACCGCCAGAAGGGACCCTAGAACCTTCGTAAATATTCTTGGCGCCGTGGCTAACCCGAAGGGAAGAGCCACAAACTGGTAATGCCTGTCTAAGAAGGCGAACCTGAGGAACTGATGATGATCTCTGTGAATTGGAATGTGGAGATAAGCATCCTTTAAGTCCACGGTAGTCATATATTGACCCTCCTGGATCATAGGGAGGATGGTTCGGATAGTCTCCATCTTGAAGGATGGGACCCTGAGAAATTTGTTTAGGATCTTGAGATCCAAGATTGGTCTGAAAGTTGCCTCTTTTTTGGGAACTATAAACAGATTTGAATAGAAGCCCTGCCCCTGTTCATCCCTTGGAACTGGGTGGAAAACTCCCATAACCAGTAGGTCTTGAACACAACGTAAGAATGCCTCTCTCTTTATCTGGTTTACAGATAATTGTGAGAGATGAAATCTCCCCTTTGGAGATGAAGCTTTGAAGTCCAGAAGATATCCCTGGGAAACAATCTCTAATGCCCAGGGATCCTAGACGTCTCTTGCCCAAGCCTGGGCGGAGAGAGAAAGTCTGCCCCCTACTATATCCAGTCCCGGATCGGGGGCTACTCCTTCATGCTGTCTTAGAGGCGGCAGCAGGTTTTTGGCCTGCTTCCCCTTGTTCCAAGCCTGGTTCGGACTGGGCAAAATTTCCCTCTTGTTTTGCATTAGAGGAAGCTGAAGCTGCGCCACTCTTGAAGTTTCGAAATGAACGAAAATTATTCTGTTTGGTCCTTAATTTATTGGACCTATCCTGAGGAAGGGCGTGACCATTTCCTCCAGTAATATCAGAAATGATCTCCTTCAGGCCCGGCCCGAATAGGGTCTGTCCTTTGAAGGGGATGTTAAGAAGCTTAGACTTTGAAGTAACGTCTGCTGACCAGGACTTAAGCCATAGCGCCCTGCGCGCCAGAATGGCAAAACCTGAATTCTTAGCCGTTAGTTTGGTTAGATGAAAAACGGCGTCAGAAATAAAGGAATTAGCTAACTTGAGAGCTTTAATCCTGTCTAAAATATCATCTAACGGGGTCTCCACCTGTAGAGCCTCCTCAAGAGACTCGAACCAAAAAGCCGCTGCAGCAGAAACTGGGGCAATCCATGCAAGAGGCTGGAGAATAAAACCTTGATGGATAAAAAATTTCTTGAGGAGACCCTTCAATTTTTTATCCATAGGATCTAAGAAAGCACAACTGTCCTCGACGGGGATAGTTGTACGCTTAGCTAGGGTAGAAACAGCACCCTCCACCTTAGGGACTGTCTGCCACGAGTCCCGTATAGCGACATCTATGGGAAACATCTTTTTAAAAGCAGGAGGGGGAGAGAACGGAACACCTGGTCTATCCCATTCCTTAGTAATAATTTCCAAGAACATCTTAGGGACTGGAAAGACATCAGTGTAAACAGGCACTGCAAAGTATTTGTCCATTTTACACAATTTCTCTGGAACTACAATGGGGTCACAGTCATCCAGAGTCGCTAAAACCTCCCTGAGCAATAAGCGGAGGTGTTCAAGCTTAAATTTAAAGGCTGTCATTTCAGAATCGGACTGAAGTATCGTCTTCCCTGAATCTGAAATCTCACCCTCAGATAGCAACTCCCTTGCCGCGGCTTCGGAGCATTGTGAGGGTATATCAGACATAGCTACTAAAGCGTCAGAAAGCTCTGTATTTGTTCTAGCCCCAGAGCTGTCTCGCTTTCCTTGTAACCCTGGCAGTTTGGACAATACCTCTGTGAGGGTATTAGTCATAACTGCCGCCATGTCTTGTAAGGTAAACGCATTGGACGAGCTAGATGTACTTGGCGTCACTTGAGCGGGAGTTATAGGTTCTGACACATGGGGAGAGCTAGATGGTATAACCTCCCTTTTGTCAGTCTGAGAAACCTCTGGTGATAAATCTTTAAATGCCAAAATATGGTCTTTATAATTTTTAGAAATTTCAGTACATTTGGTACACATTCTATGAGGGGCTTCTAAACATATTGAACAAGGAGTTTCCTCTATGTCAGACATGTTTAACAGACTAGTAATGAGACCAGCAAGTTTGGAAAACACTTTAATAAATGTGAAACAGCAATTAAACAAAAACGGTACTGTGCCTTTAAGAGAAAAAAACTATCACATAAACTGCAAAACAGTGTTAAAAAGTAGTAAACTCTTCGAAATTTTTACAGTGTGTATAAGGGACTAAAGCAGCATTGCACCCACTTGCAAATGGATGATTAACCCTTTAGGCCCCAAACCGGATTTGAAAAACGTTAAAAAACGTTAATAAGCAGTTAGCACCTTGCCACAGCTCTGCTGTGGCTCCTACCTGCCCTCAAATACGATTTAGGGAAGAAATAAGCCCTCTATAGTGGTCCTCAGATGCCAGAGGACTCCTTAGGGGAAGCTGGAAGTCTCAGTCTGAATAAGAACTGTGCATCTAGGGCGCGAAAATAGGCCCCTCCCACCATGCACTTGATGTCAGAGGGCCTTAAGGAAATACTCCTAGGAGTATCTGACTAGCCATGTGGAAACTAGGCCCCAAAAAAACGATTTATCACCCTCAGAGAAAAAACGTTCTTTCTATATAACATATAAACGTTTTGACACTAAGAAATATGAGTATAAACATGAATATTACCCTTTTTTGTAAGCATGATCCCAGTCGTTAAATCACTGCATCAGGCTTACCTCAATTATACAAGGCTCTTTGAGCATTTTCTAGATCTTATCATCTCTCTAGAAATAAATATACTGAACATACCTCAAAGCAGGTAATCTGCAAACCGTTCCCCCAACTGAAGTCTTTCCCATACTCTTCAGTTATGCGTGAGAACAGCAATGGACCTTAGTTACAAACCGCTAAGATCATCAACCTCCAGGCAGATTCTTCTTCTAATTTCTGCCTGGGAGTAAAACAGTACTACGCCGGTACCGTTTAAAAATAACAAACTCTTGATTGAAGGTAAAAACTACACTAAGTCACCACATATCTCTTATACTTCCTATCTTGTCGAGAGTTGCAAGAGAATGACTGGGAGTGGCAGTTAGGGGAGGAGCTATATAGACAGCTCTGCTGTGGGTGTCCTCTTGCAACTTCCCGTTGGGAAGGAGAATATCCCACAAGTAATGGATGAACCCGTGGACTGGATACACCTTACAAGAAAAATACAACCCCCCCAACATTAAAACCCACCACCCACATACCCCTACTTTAACCCACCCAATCCCCCTTAAAAAAACCTAACACTACCCCCCTGAAGATCATCCTACCTTTAGCTGTCTTTAGCCAGCCGACCACCGATGGTACAGAAGAGGACATCCGCAGCGGCCGAAGTCTTCATCCAAGGGGCGCTGAAGAGGTCTTCCATCCGATAGAAGTCTTCATCCAGGCGGCGTCTTCAATCTTCATCCATCCGGAGCGGAGCGGAGCCATCTTCAAAGCAGCCGTCGCGGAGCCATCTTCATCCACCGACGCCTACTCGCCGAATGAATATTCCTTTAAGTGACGTCATCCAAGATGGCGTCCCTCGAATTCCGATTGGCTGATAGGATTCTATCAGCCAATCGGAATTAAGGTAGGAAAAATCTGATTGGCTGATCCAATCAGCCAATCAGATTCAAGTTCAATCTGATTGGCTGATCCAATCACATTGAGCTCGCATTCTATTGGCTGTTCCGATCAGCCAATAGAATGCAAGCTCAATCTGATTGGCTGATTGGCTCAGCCAATCAGATTTTTCCTACCTTAATTCGATTGGCTGATAGAATCCTATCAGCCAATCGGAATTCGAGGGACGCCATCTTGGATGACGTCACTTAAAGGAATATTCATTCGGCGAGTAGGCGTCGGTGTATGAATATGGCTCCGCGTCGGCTGCTTTGAAGATGGCTCCGCTCCGCTCCGGATGAATGAAGATTGAAGACGCCGCCTGGATGAAGACTTCTATCGGATGGAAGACCTCTTCAGCGCCCCTTGGATGAAGACTTCGGCCGCTGAGGATGTCCTCTTCTGTTCCATCGGTGGTCGGCTGGCTGAAGACGGCTCAAGGTAGGATGATCTTCAGGGGGGTAGTGTTAGGTTTATTTAAGGGGGGATTGGGTGGGTTAGAGTAGGGGTATGTGGGTGGTGGGTTTTAATGTTGGGGGGGGGTTGTATTTTTTTTAACATGCAAAAGAGCTGATTTCTTTGGGGCATGCCCCGCAAAAGGCCCTTTTAAGGGCTGGTAAGGTAATAGAGCTGTTAACTTATGTAATTTAGAATAGGGTAGGGCATTTTTTTAATTTGGGGGGCTTTGTTATTTTATTAGGGGCTTAGATTAGGTGTAATTAGCTTAAAAATCTTGTAATTTATTTTATTTTTTGTAACTTAGTTTTTTTTTATTTTTTGTACTTTAGTTTGTTTATTTAATTGTATTTAATTGTAGGTATTTGTAGTTAATTAATTTATTTTATTTAATGATAGTGTAGTGTTAGGTTTAATTGTAACTTAGGTTAGGATTTATTTTACAGGTAATTTTGTATTTCTTTTAGCTAGGTAGTTATTAAATAGTTAATAACTATTTAATAACTATTCTACCTAGTTAAAATAAATACAAAGTTACCTGTAAAATAAATATAAATCCTAAAATAGCTACAATGTAATTATTAATTACATTGTAGCTATCTTGTGGTTTATTTTACAGGTAAGTATTTAGTTTTAAATAGGAATAATTTAGTTAATGATAGTGTAGTGTTAGGTGTATTTGTAACTTAGGTTAGTTTTTATTTTACAGGTAAATTTGTCTTTATTTTAACTAGGTAGCTATTAAATAGTTAATAACTATTTAATAGCTATTGTACCTAGTTAAAATAAATTTAAAGTTGCCTGTAAAATAAAGATAAATCCTAAAATAGCAAGAATATAATTATTAGTAATATTGTAGCTATATTAGGGTTTATTTTATAGGTAAGTATTTAGTTTTAAATAGGATTAATTTAGTTAATAATAGTAATTTTATTTAGATTTATTAAAATAATATTTAAGTTAGGGGGGTGTTAGGGTTAGACTTCGGTTTAGGGGTTAATTAGTTTAATATAGATGGCGGCAGTATAGGGGGGGCAGGATAGGGGTTAATAAATTTATTATAGGTGGCGACGGTGTAGGGGGGGCAGATTAGGGGTTAATAAGTTAAATATAGGTTGCGGCGGGGTCCGGGAGCGGCGGTTTAGGGGTTAAACAATTTATTTAGTCGTGGCGGGGTACGGGATCGGCAGGATAGGGTTAATAAATTTATTATAGGTGGCGGTGGTATAGGGGGGGCAGGATAGGGGTTAATAGGTATTATGTAGGTGGCGGCGGGGTCCGGAAGCGGCGGTTTATGGGTTAATAAGTTTATTAGAGTGGCGGTGGGCTCCGGGAGCGGCGGTTTAGGGGTTAACATGTTTATTATAGTTGTGGCAGGCTCCGGGAGCGGCGGTTTAGGGGTAATACATTTATTTAGTTGCGGCGGTGTAGGGGGGGACAGATTAGGGGTGTTTAGACTCGGGGTACATGTTAGGGCGTTAGGTGCAGACGTTTCCCATAGGAATCAAAGGGATGTCTGGCAGCAGCGAACATGAGCTTTCGCTATGGTCAGACTCCCATTGATTCCTATGGGATCCGCCGCCTCCAGGGCGGCGGATTGAAAACCAGGTACGCTGGGTCGGAAAAGTGCCGAGCGTACCTGGTAGTCATTTGATAACTCCCAAAAGTAGTCAGATTGTGCCGAACTTGCGTTCGGAACATCTGGAGTGACGTAAGAATCGAAGCTTATGTCACAAAATTCTACTTTTGCAGCAGCAGGGCTTGATAACTTAGGCGAATCAGCCTCGCCACAAATACGCTGCGGAATTCCAGCGTATTTGAGGTTGACGGTTTGATAACTAGAGGCCCATACATCAGCCACAGCAGCAAATGTCACTTCTTTGCTAGGAACAAGTTCCCTCTCACCCTGCACTAGACAATGCTGCATGGGGGAGGGGCGTGTGTGCAGTCACTTATTCTTCCCACTGACACCTTTCTACAAAGCACTGTTCCCCTAACAAACTTCAGTTAGTTGATCTTAGGGCCACATCAGAAAGAGCAGGGCTAAGGGGACCAGCAGACTGGATGCTGTCTGCCCAAGGCTGCATGGATACAGTGTGAGACGAGTCACACAGCCTCAAGACTGAAGAGAGCAGTGTGTGCAGCTGCACAGCTGCTCAAATCCTCACGTGCCTGCCACTTTCACACAAATACATATAAGCAGAGAACTTTTGACTGTGACAGTATTAGGACTGACTGTGTCCCCCCCCATGTCACATGACATTAGCAGTCTGACATGAACCAAAAAAAAAAATTTTTTTTAGGACTCTTGGGCCCCTCAACAAAGTCTGGGCGCTGGGCAGCTGCCCCTTTTGCCCTGTGTTAAAGACGGCCCTGCACACATTCTTTTACACAATGCTTTTAATACTTGGATGGCTGCATATATAAATAAAATATTATTTATCTCCAGTCTTAGTCTCATCCATCGAACCCCAGAATCTTTTATGTTGGACCCTCTCTCCATAAACATATATGTACAAAACGGGAATTATAGATTCCCCAAGTGTATTATCGTACTGCCACTCCGACACCAGGCAAACCAGTAACAACTTAAGTAATGCTCCCCATGAGTAAAATATAACTTTTTAAAAATGTATAAAACAAAAAAAGTATTGAGACATGATCAGTGGAGGCTCCTCCACATGCGCACAGCCGCACGTCAACCCACAACCATAAGAAGACGGAAAAAAAACAACTTTTTGGCTTAATAAATATATTTTTTCCAATAGCCCCCTATTGGAAAATTTATATTTATACAGCCAAAAATGTTCCAGTCCAGTTTTGTTGCAAAAAAAAATAAAATTTGTTTTGCCATTTTTACTTCTATCACACCACAAGTGCAATAGATAGAAGTATAGGGCTTCAAGCCCTTTGCACTTATTTTAAAGTGCCTGCAGCGCCGCCTCCAACCCAGCCCTATACTTTGTTAATCGCACAGTTTTTGATGTGCAAGTGAGAGCATGTGATGACGAAGTGCGGGAGGAGGAGCCTAGTCGGCGCAAAACTGAGTTGGAGCTAGAGAGCTGAGAGGGGGCCGCCAGGAGCTGACTGTGCTTCACCACTTGAAGTTGTAAGAGTACCAGGGTTGTTTCTTGCTGGGCTGTCGTAGCTCGGTGACAGTGGGCGTGCTGTCTGTAATTTATAAGGTAATTTATTTATTTTTATTATTTTTATTTAGCTTATATAAATAGCGGATGTGTGGCGGTAGTGAGGGAAGAGAGCAGGAAATAAAGCCCACGCACAGCAAATGGTTACAGCCTGCACGCAAGCTTCTGTAGAGAGGGGTTGGCTCTTGGCTGTAGTTAGCAGAGGTGTAACATACCAAGCTGAGTAGCATAAACATAAAAAGCTCATTGCACACACAATGGTTTTAGGATGACGGACAGTGCAGAACCATGGGCTCTTTTGTGTTGATTCTCAGGCTCTCAGCGGATCCTCCAGCACTCAGAGAGTCAAGTACAATATCTAATAATTAACTTGTAAATTAGAACATCCTAAACGGTTAAGACAAGTCTATAGGAAAGGACAATAGTGAACATATACTAATTACTATAAAGTTATCCTGTCTACATCACTATTAGTTAGTATTAGACAGGATAACGTTATAGTAATTAGTATATGTTCAAGTGTAATGCTAATGAGTGAGTCTTTGCACAGGGGACAATCCAGGGTCTCATAACAAACTTAAAGGGACATGAAACCCAATTTTTTTTTAATGATTTAGAAAGAGCATGCAATTTTAAACATCTTTCTAATTTACTTATATTATCTAATTAGCTAGAGAGATGTGCAAGAATGATTTAATAAAACTTGAGGGGGAAAAATGAATAACCCCCACCCCCCTGGAGTTAGTTCCTTTACCTTTATTTTGTCATTTTAAGTAGCTGTTTTTGCCCATTAAAGCCACCACCTATACAGATAACATGAATACTGCTGTATTGCTCTATCTCCACTGCTATAGTTGAAACCAATTATAAAATACTTGCTAGGTGGTATTTAGCCCCAGTTCATGTATTGTGAACCCCCATTTGAATAACCCACAAGCCGCCACTGGATAAAACATAAGTAGCTATATAAGCAAAAAAGCTGCTTATATGCACCATGATGTCTCAGAAATAATTGTATTTTATACATATTAAATAGAAGTTATATTCTATTCAAAAGGAACAATACTGAAGTTGTGATTGGTTTGCCTGACATCGGCATGGTCGTTAGATATTATGGATTATAGGAATCCCATGTTTTATACACACATCATAGAACACCTTCAAACTCCACCCACACGCTTTCCAGACTGCCCTCATTAATCATTCACTGGAACCAACACCACGTGTGGCATTTTCTTAGCTGTATTCAATACTAAAGCCCTTACTATGCACCAGTGCAAAGTATAACAAACCTGATATTTTTACAGTAATATTTAAAAAAAAAAAAATCAGTTGCATTGTATACAACAGGAATATGATCTTGCTGTTCACTCTAAATCAAAATGTTGCTATTTCACTGCATAGTATAATCCTAATTTATAAAACTTATCAACTAAGTTACAATTAAGAATAGATGACAACTGATAAATATTAGTTGATTGCAATTTACAATTTATTTAGTAATAATCGGCTCAATTATCAATCTTCTGTGGTTTATGTTTTACACTGTCTTTTTTACTGATGCTTTTTGTGTATATTAACTTTTCATCCTTCTTTTGACCATCTACATTATGGTGTCTTTTTCTGATCATCCTTTGCTGAAAGAAGCTGTTTTTAATTGTTAATGAGCTTGAAGCAAATAGGGATGACTATCTGGCTTATATAAACATTAAACATTGAACTACGATACACAATGTCTCCCATTAAGAGATGCTCACTGGTATGTGTTTGAAAATTTGATACAGTGAACTTTTAGTGTCACCAAAGACAAAACCATTTCAAAAGTAACACTTGAGGATATCATTACACTAATGAAGTGATATGCATGATTATTACTACTGATTCACCACAACGGTGTCCAACTTCCACCTGAGTCTATATGAGTTAAAAAGTACAGAACACAATCATTTCACCTGTGCTGAACTAGATCAATATTATTAATAATTTATATTAAGTCAAAATTAAACTTTTATAGTTCAGATAGAGCACTGTGATCACCTTTGGAAAACCAACGATCATCACAGTTGGGGAGGCACATGGGAGGGCAGCCATTTTGCAGGGGAGGCTAGAGCCCCTTATAGTAATGCCACTGCTCACAAGATGTGGTCAGCTAGGTCCCACTAGTGTATTGCTACCCTTAAGTTGACTTTAACCATGTATTTACCCCCTTTGCAAAGGTTAAACACATAGTTATAGGCAAGCAACAGTAGAATGATAAAATAACCTAATAAATTAGAGCATTTTCTTTATTCATTTTTTTGTTCCTTCAACTTTAACAGGCAGCCCTGCAAAAAAATGTATATCCTGAATATGAAAGAGCATATATATATATATATTGCAAGTAGAAGCCATTTTCAGTTGAATAACATTTTGAAATGCCCTCGTTTATATAAAATAAAGGAAAAAAAAGTTGACTTCAATGTCCCTTTAAATGGACATGAAATCCAGAAAGTTCTCAGTTTTTACTTCTACTATAAAATTTACTTCATCGTTAGTGTATTCTTTGTTGAAGAGATACCTAAGTAGACAGCATGCACATTTCTGGAGCAGTATATAACAGGAAGCACGGCTGCTACCTACTGTTCTTGCAAATGGATAACTTAGTTATAAAACTGCTGCTATATATTGTTCCAGTCATGTGCATGCATCTACACCTTTCTACCTGCTTTTCAACAAAGGATAGCAAGAACAAAATAAACTTGACAACAGAGGTAAGTTTTATTTTAAATTTTACACTTTATTTAAACCATGAAAGTTATTTGGGGTTATTTGTCACTTGAATATTTGTCACTTTGAATATTTTAGAGATTGGGCACCCAAACTTTTTTATATGGCTGGCCGGAATCGGCTCCAGGCCACGTTACGTTACACTCACATTTATGCTTAAGATAATGTCTTAAAATAAAATTAAACTATAATCACATATTAAGATAAAAAGAATACAAGGAATGCGTTTTATTGATGACATTTTTTGGCATTGTATATACTATTCAAAATTTAAAAATGTTGTACAAATACACATGCTTTGTAATTTATTATAAAGGACACACACAAAACGTTGGCTGTACGCAAGTGGTCCTTGGGACATAGTTTGGATGGCCCTCCTTTACAGCCTCTTTTTCATTACTTTACCATTTGTAAAATGTATTAGCCTCAGCAAGGCTAGGCCTAGAGTTTATTTAAAATATAAGAAGTTTTGCATTGTATTTCACTAGCAAAACATGCTTCATTTATAAGTTTACACTACTTCATTAATAACATTTGAAGAGCAAACAGATACAGCCAGGGGTGGCACCAGGGACGATTCCTGGGTGGCCCATAGCAGCCAGTCCATACAAAGGCGTGTACAATTCTAAGGCAGGGGAACCTTTTATTAGTGCAAGATGCAGATCCATCTATCTATTATCAAAATTACTATTGATTATTACTGAGTTACCCTTGTGGGAGGGCCCCCAAAAAAGTTTGCACCAGGGCCGTGTTTAGTAGGCCTGCTACTGGATACAGCAGTAAGCCATTCGTGCAAGAGTACCAGTCATGTGACTAGAGTGAAGGCTCCTGTATCTGTGAACACGTGCAATGAGATTGTTATCAAAGAAGCGCTGCTAACTTTTAAAGGAAACTTTTTTACAAGTAAAGTATATTACTAAAATACTTTCAACTGAGGGGTCGACCATAATACTTTAGAAAAATGTATTAAATAATTTATCTAAAAAAAAAATACCCATAAATTTGAAAGCTGGTTTTCTGTAGAAAATCATAAGATGTTTTTTCTAAAGTATATAAGAAATTTAAAAAAATTCTGCAATACCTTTAGGGTCTTTTAAGATAATGATTTTTTTCTTACATTTTTGTTCTGTAGACTGCACACCATTTTAATAATTACAGTATTTTAATGGATGACAAATTAGATGTCTTTGATGAGATACAGTCCGCAGAAGCGAAGATAGCTTGGTCTGAGATCGATGTGACGCATCTGAAAACTTACTCACAGACAGATGTTTTATCATATAGTGACTCATCAGCATTTGGCTGGTTTCTCCAGCAACTGCTGAATAAAGCTGTAATGAGTCATGTAACAAAGTACACAAATCAGTTCTCGTGAGCAGAGATGTGCTTAAAATATTCTAATCAGTAACAAGGAAACAAACTCCAGCTTTGATAATATTAAAGGGGCGCAAAATATCAATAATAAATATTTGAATATACTAAAGCATTTTTATAATTGCACTATTGCTTGCACAAAGAAGTTAAAGACAGTTAAAGTCAGCTTTGCACTTGTGCTCCAGAGGTCGCATGAATATTGACTGGAGGCTATGTACATATGCCTGCCCTGATTGGCTGAACAGCTGTTTTCTTTGCTCACATTGAAGGTGAACAAAAATGCATTCAAATATATACACAAAAAGAATATTTGAACAAGATATATTGCAAATCATAACATATATCTTCTGATACTGCCCTGGACACTGTTTCTCTTACTTCCCAAAATATTACCAGTTGAAAGTAAACGTGTTCGCTTGAGAGCAATCAAATTTAACGCACGTTGGGTTAGCACAGGTTTACAGCTCTGGTTAAAGGGACACTGAACCCAAATTTTTTCTTTCGTGATTCAGACAGAGCAAGCAATTTTAAGCAACTTTCTAATTTACTCCTATTATCAAATTTTCTTCATTCTCTTGGTATGTTTATTTGAAAAGCAAGAATTTAAGTTTAGATGCCGGCCCATTTTTGGTGAACAACCTGGGTTGTCCTTGCTGATTGGACAGCACCAATAAACAAGTGCTGTCCAGGTTCTGAACCAAAATTTGCTGGCTCCTTAGCTTAGATGCCTTCTTTTTCAAATAAACATAGCAAGAGAACAAAGAAAAATTGATAATAGAAGTAAATTAGAAAGTTGCTTTAAATTGCATGCTCTATCAGAATCATGAAATAAAAACATTTGGGTTCAGTGTCCCTTTAACTGTTAAGCGAAACTAAAAGGTTGCACAAAATACATCAAAAATATATTTAACAGTACAGTTACTCTCATAATAACACTGTCTGATAAAAAAAAATAATAAAAAAAAATGGGTTGTCTTTTTAATGAGGAAAGACAGTAATTTTATATAAAAATAAACAGAGGAGTAATTTCTGACACATTTTATACCCTGCAGCTGGTATAACAAGTTAATGGAAATACAGTAAGGAAAACAGAATTTTAAAGTACAATGTCACATTAATGTGCCTCTAAGCACAGAGATACGGACATAATTTCCTGTTATAATTCATATAATATCACAACAAAATATCAGGAAAACACAAAGAAAAACATATTTGCCAATAAGGATGATGCAAATAAACGTGACTTTTAATTGTACAAACTTTAAAAAAAAATTAAAATAGGCTAAGGGGCATATTTATGATTGTGCGAGCGGACATGATCCGATAAAGCAGATCATGTCCGCTGCACATCGATAAATGCTGACAGCATACGCTGTCGGCATTTATCATTGTACCAACAGTTCTTGTGAACTGCTGGTGCAATTCCGCCCCCTGCAGGTTCGCGGCCAATCAGCCGCTAGCAGGGGGTGTCAATCAACCCGATTGTATTCGATTGGGTTGATTTCTGTCCGCCGCCTCAGAGCAGGCAGACAGGTTATGGAGCAGCGGTCTTTAGACCGCTGCTTCATAACTTCAGTTTCCGACAAGCCTTCAGGCTTGATAAATATGCCCCTATAGCTTTCATAAGTGATAGCTATATCCTAAAGGGTTTACAGCTTCCAGTCAATACCTCTAAACAACAGAATTTCCAAAATTAGGATACAATGGGGATCTGTGAGAGAATGACTAATGGTGTATGATATGGGAAGGCAACCATTTTAAATTGGAACACCCCTGAGGTTCCTGGATTGTTGAAACATCTGTAAATTTTCTACAGAAGTCAGAATATGTTCCTGGAAATATTTTTGGACAACCTGACGAGATATATTATATTGAAATAGATTAATGAAGTCCCGATCCCCTATAATAAGGATAAGTTGCAAGACATGCAACATTTACATTAGCAGCTCAGCTTACTGAAACTTTGTTCAAACATGATTCTCAATAACTGAAATATAATTAAAATAACGCCCTATAAATGTCACATGTGAATGCTAAATACTGCTATGAATCTTTATTCATTTGAGGTTCGTATAATTAACAAATATAAAAAACTAATGTAAACGACAACCATAAATTACAATTTTTCTTTCATGATTCAGATAGAGAATACAATTTTATACAACATTCCAATTTATTTCTGTTATCTAATGTCGTTCATTCTCTTGATATCCTTTGTTTAAAAAAAGGCAGTGCACTATTGGAAGCTAGCTCAACAGATTAAGGCCTAGATTTGGAGTTCGGCGGTAGCCGTCAAAACCAGCGTTAGAGGCTCCTAACGCTGGTTTTAGGCTACCGCCGGTATTTGGAGTCACTCAAAATAGGGTCTAACGCTCACTTTTCAGCCGCGACTTTTCCATACCGCAGATCCCCCTACGCCATTTGCGTAGCCTATCTTTTCAATGGGATCTTTCTAACGCTGGTATTTAGAGTCGTTTCTGAAGTGAGCGTTAGAGCTCTAACGACAAAACTCCAGCCGCCTGAAAATAGCAGGAGTTAAGAGCTTTCTGGCTAACGCCGGTTCATAAAGCTCTTAACTACTGTACCCTAAAGTACACTAACACCCATAAACTACCTATGTACCCCTAAACCGAGCTCCCCCCACACCGCCGCCACTCGATTAAAATTTTTAACCCCTAATCTGCCGACCGCCACCTACGTTATACTTATGTACCCCTAATCTGCTGCCCCTAACCCCGCCGACCCCTATATTATATTTATTAACCCCTAACCTGCCCCCCACAACGTCGCCGCCAGCTACTTAAAATAATTAACCCCTAATCTTCCGACCGCAAAGCGCCGCCACCTACGTTATACCTATGTACCCCTAATCTGCTGCCCCTAACACCGCCGACCCCTATATTATATTTATTAACCCCTAATCTGCCCCCCTCAACGTCGCCGACACCTGCCTACACTTATTAACCCCTAATCTGCCGAGCGGACCTGAGCGCTACTATAATAAAGTTATTAACCCCTAACCCGCCTCACTAACCCTATCATAAATAGTATTAACCCCTAATCTGCCCTCCCTAACATCGCCAACACCTAACTTCAATTATTAACCCCTAATCTGACGACCGGAGCTCACCGCTATTCTAATAAATTGATTAACCCCTAAAGCTAAGTCTAACCCTAACACTAACACCCCCCTAAGTTAAATATAATTTAAATCTAACGAAATTAATTAACTCTTATTAAATAAATGATTCCTATTTAAAGCTAAATACTTACCTGTAAAATAAATCCTAATATTGCTACAATATAAATTATAATTATATTATAGCTATTTTAGGATTAATATTTATTTTACAGGCAACTTTGTAATTATTTTAACCAGGTACAATAGCTATTAAATAGTTAAGAACTATTTAATAGTTACCTAGTTAAAATAATAACAAATTTACCTGTAAAATAAATCCTAACCTAAGATATAATTAAACCTAACACTACCCTATCAATAAAATAATTAAATAAACTACCTACAATTACCTACAATTAACCTAACACTACACTATCAATAAATTAATTAAACACAATTGCTACAAATAAATACAATTAAATAAACTAGCTAAAGTACAAAAAATAAAAAAGAACTAAGTTACAAAAAATAATAAAATATTTACAAACATAAGAAAAATCTTACAACAATTTTAAACTAATTACACCTACTCTAAGCCCCCTAATAAAATAACAAAGCCCCCCAAAATAAAAAAAATGCCCTACCCTATTCTAAATTAAAAAAGTTACAAGCTCTTTTACCTTACCAGCCCTGAACAGGGCCCTTTGCGGGGCATGCCCCAAGGATTTCAGCTCTTTTGCCTGTAAAAAAAAACATACCATACCCCCCCCCAACATTACAACCCACCACCCACATACCCCTAATCTAACCCAAACCCCCCTTAAATAAACCTAACACTAAGCCCCTGAAGATCTTCCTACCTTGTCTTCACCATACCAGGTTCACCGATCCGTCCTGGCTCCAACATCTTCATCCAACCCAAGCGGGGGTTGGCGATCCATCATCCGGTGCTGAAGAGGTCCAGAAGAGGCTCCAAAGTCTTCCTCCTATCCGGCAAGAAGAGGACATCCGGACCGGCAAACATCTTCTCCAAGCGGCATCTTCAATCTTCTTCCATCCGGTGCGGAGCGGGTCCATCTTGAAGCAGGCGACGCGGATCCATCCTCTTCTTCCGTTGTCTCCCGACGAATGACGGTTCCTTTAAGGGACGTCATCCAAGATGGCGTCCCTCGAATTCCGATTGGCTGATAGGATTCTATCAGCCAATCGGAATTAAGGTAGGAATTTTCTGATTGGCTGATGGAATCAGCCAATCAGAATCAAGTTCAATCCGATTGGCTGATCCAATCAGCCAATCAGATTGAGCTCGCATTCTATTGGCTGTTCCGATCAGCCAATAGAATGCGAGCTCAATCTGATTGGCTGATTGGATCAGCCAATCGGATTGAACTTGATTCTGATTGGCTGATTCCATCAGCCAATCAGAAAATTCCTACCTTAATTCCGATTGGCTGATAGAATCCTATCAGCCAATCGGAATTCGAGGGACGCCATCTTGGATGACGTCCCTTAAAGGAACCGTCATTAGTCGGGAGACAACGGAAGAAGAGGATGGATCCGCTTCGCCTGCTTCAAGATGGACCCGCTCTGCACCGGATGGAAGAAGATTGAAGATGCCGCTTGGAGAAGATGTTTGCCGGTCCGGATGTCCTCTTCTTGCCGGATAGGAGGAAGACTTTGGAGCCTCTTCTGGACCTCTTCAGCACCGGATGATGGATCGCCAACCCCCGCTTGGGTTGGATGAAGATGTTGGAGCCAGGACGGATCGGTGAACCTGGTATGGTGAAGACAAGGTAGGAAGATCTTCAGGGGCTTAGTGTTAGGTTTATTTAAGGGGGGTTTGGGTTAGATTAGGGGTATGTGGGTGGTGGGTTGTAATGTTGGGGGGGGGTATGGTATGTTTTTTTTTACAGGCAAAAGAGCTGAAATCCTTGGGGCATGCCCCGCAAAGGGCCCTGTTCAGGGCTGGTAAGGTAAAAGAGCTTGTAACTTTTTTAATTTAGAATAGGGTAGGGCATTTTTTTATTTTGGGGGGCTTTGTTATTTTATTAGGGGGCTTAGAGTAGGTGTAATTAGTTTAAAATTGTTGTAAGATTTTTCTTATGTTTGTAAATATTTTATTATTTTTTGTAACTTAGTTCTTTTTTATTTTTTGTACTTTAGCTAGTTTATTTAATTGTATTTATTTGTAGTAATTGTGTTTAATTAATTTATTGATAGTGTAGTGTTAGGTTAATTGTAGGTAATTGTAGGTAGTTTATTTAATTATTTTATTGATAGGGTAGTGTTAGGTTTAATTATATCTTAGGTTAGGATTTATTTTACAGGTAAATTTGTTATTATTTTAACTAGGTAACTATTAAATAGTTCTTAACTATTTAATAGCTATTGTACCTGGTTAAAATAATTACAAAGTTGCCTGTAAAATAAATATTAATCCTAAAATAGCTATAATATAATTATAATTTATATTGTAGCTATATTAGGATTTATTTTACAGGTAAGTATTTAGCTTTAAATAGGAATAAGTTATTTAATAAGAGTTAATTTATTTCGTTAGATGTAAATTATATTTAAATTAGGGGGGTGTTAGTGTTAGGGTTAGACTTAGCTTTAGGGGTTAATACATTTATTATAGTAGCGGTGAGGTCCGCTCGGCAGATTAGGGGTTAATAATTGAAGGTAGGTGTCGGCGATGTTAGGGAGGGCAGATTAGGGGTTAATACTATTTATGATAGGGTTAGTGAGGCGGATTAGGGGTTAATAACTTTATTATAGTAGCGCTCAGGTCCGCTCGGCAGATTAGGAGTTAATAAGTGTAGGCAGGTGTCGGCGACGTTGAGGGGGGCAGATTAGGGGTTAATAAATATAATATAGGGGTCGGCGATGTTAGGGCAGCAGATTAGGGGTACATAGGGATAACGTAGGTTGCGGCGGTTTACGGAGCGGCAGATTAGGGGTTAAAAAAAATATGCAGGGGTCAGCGATAGCGGGGACGGCAGAATAGGGGTTAATAAGTGTAAGGTTAGGGGTGTTTAGACTCGGGGTACATGTTAGGGTGTTAGGTGCAGACGTAGGAAGTGTTTCCCCATAGGAAACAATGGGGCTGCGTTAGGAGCTGAACGCTGCTTTTTTGCAGGTGTTAGGTTTTTTTTCAGCTCAAACAGCCCCATTGTTTCCTATGGGAGAATCGTGCACGAGCACGTTTTTGAGGCCGGCCGCGTCCGTAAGCAACTCTGGTATCGAGAGTTGCATTTGCGGTAAAAATGCTCTACGCTCCTTTTTTGGAGCCTAACGCAGCATTTGATTAAACTCTCGATACCAGAGTTAAATTTATGGTGCGGCCAGAAAAAAGCCCGCGGAGCGTTAACAGCCCTTTTACCGCCGAACTCCAAATCTAGGCCTAAGTGAGCCAATACAATGAGAAATATATGTGCAGCCACCAATCAGCAGCGTCTGAACCTAACTAGGTATGCTTTACAACAAAGGATATCAAGAGAAAAAAACTAATTAGAAAACAAAAGTAAATTGGAAAGTTGTTTAAATCACATGCTCAATCTGAATAACGAAAGAGAAAATGTTTAATTTTATAAAAGGGATCAATTAACATGTAGCAGGACAAATGGTATAATGAGCTGCATACTTTGAATATATTCTTGTGCATGGTTTCTAACAGGAAGTTGGGATATGCTATATGTAAATATAGTAATTCATTTAAGGATAACTACAGGCAATATTGATTTCTACTATATATAGAGTTATAATATTAAATAAAATTTGTTTATGAGTGAGTAACTTTTGCACTGAAAAATAAGCTTCTCTCATCTCTTCCTCTTTTAAATTCTCAGAGAGTCACATTTCAGAGAAACTAGACACGTGTGTATTTATTTTCTAGCAACGTTATCTGTGGCATACAATTCAGTGGTTACTGATGGTGCAAAAAATGCCATGCTTTCGGTTATTTTTTTTAGATATACACACACACACATAATATATACATAAAAAATATATATAAAAAAATATATATACATATAAAAACAGGGGTGAAAAAATATCACTATGGTTTACTAGTCAGGGGTTAAAAGCTACTAGCCCAGAGGGAAAAAGTTAGTAGTCCACTCAATGTTAAAGATAGGAAAAAGTAAAATGTCTAAGTCGTCCGCTACAATTTATAAGTCGTCCGGCACAACTGGAATTTTCAAGCCCTGTGTGTGTGTGTGTGTGTGTGTGTATATATATATATATATATATATATATATATACACAGTATATATATATATATATATATATATATATATATATATATATATATACATACACACACATATACATACAAGCACATACATTTTTTTCTATGAAAAATTGAAAAGCAAAAATAATGCAAACTAAAGATGATTTAAAAAAAAAAAGCACATTTAAAATGATTTTACAATAAAGATATTTTAAGAATATTCCCAGAGTCATTTTTTTTTTATTAATGTGGAGACCAGAAAATATTTTATTAAATCAACCAGCCTATTATTATTTTTCTATCAACAAAAGAAAAAATACTTTCCCCCAGCCACAGACTACCTTAAATAATTCAGGTTACTTTGTGTTCTCAAATTTCATGCTATAGACAAGTTAAAAAAAAAATACAAATGGCTATTTCTTCTTTTATGCTGTTACATTTGATTATTAATATTTTATATTCTAATTTGTTTTGACAATAAAAATGCTTAATACTTTGGAGTTCTTGGAGTAGTCCAATTAAATAGATTATAAACTCAGCCATCACATTTCCAGCCCACAGAGCAAGTAAAAGGCACCTCTGCCAACAGGACATAAAAGAGCTATTGTTTGTATTGTCTTGTTGTTTATCCACTGGCTATCATAATAAAAAGACTCTTTGGGTACCATTTATCGCAGCAAGAATAGCTTTGTTTGATGAAGACAATACAGCAGTAAAATAATTAAAGAAACGTACACTACAAAACAATTATATTCAATTTCTTTAAAATAGAACTTTAAAACTGGATATTTGAATTCAGCTGTAGTGTTTTATGGGTCAATTTGTAATTTAAATTATTAGAAGCCAACTCATTTAAAAACAAAATGTATGCTTACATGATACATTTCTTTCTTTCCGGGCATGGAGAGTCCACAACTTCATTCCAATTACTAGTGGGATATTCAACTCCTGGCCAGCAGGAAGAGGCAAAGTGCACCCCAGCAAAGCTGTTAAGTGTAACTTCCCTTACCCATAATCCCCAGTCATTCAGCTGAAGGAAAATGGAAAAAGGAAAAAGAAGAAACACAAGGGTGAAAAGGTGCCTGAGGTTTACTCAAAAAACTGCCAATTTATAATTAAAAGAGAGGGCGGGGTTGTGGACTCTCCATGCCCCGAAAGAAAGAAATTTATCAGATAAGCATAGATTTTGTTTTCTTTCTTACGGGATGGAGAGTCCATGACGTCATTCCAATTAATAGTGGGAACCAATACCCAAGCTATAGGACACAGAATGAACAGGGAGGGAGAACAAGGCAGGAGGATCTAAACAAAAAGCACCACCATTTAAGAACCTTTCTCCCAAAAGAGGTTGCAGCCGAGGAAAAAGTATAAAATTTGTAGAATTTGGAAAAAGTATGCAAAGAGGACCATGTTGCTGCCTTGCAAATCTGTTCCACAGAAGCTTCATTTTTGAAAACCCAAGAAGAGGAGACAGTCCTAGTGGAAAGAGCGGTAATTCTCTCAGGAGGTTGCTGTCTAGCAGTCTCATAAGCAAAATGAATAATTCTTCTTAATCAGAGGGAAAGATTAGTGGAAGTGGCCTTCTGATCCTTACGCTTTCCAGAAAAAACAACAAACAGGGCAGAAGATTGCCGAAAATCTTTAGTAGCTTGTAGGTAAAACTTAAGAGCACGCACAACATCCAAGTTATGCAAAAGACGTTCCTTATGAGAAGAAGGATTAGGACAAAAGGAAGGAACAACAATTTCCTGATTTATGTCTCGATCCAATACCACCTTAGGGAGAAACATCAATTTAGTACAAGGACCGCCTTATCTGCATGAAAACTAATGTACAGGGAATCACACTGCAGAGCTGAAAGCTCAGAAACTCTGCGAGTGGAAGAAATAGCAAGGAGAAACAAAACCTACCAAGATAACAACTTTATATCAACAACATGCATCATCTCAAACGCAGCCTGCTGCAAAACTTTAACAATAGACAGTGCAGAAATCTGACCCTTCAGAGTACTGACTGACAAACCTTTCTCCAGGCCATCCTGAAGAAACGATACAATTTGGGGAATCCTCACCCGACTCCAGGAGAAACCTTTAGCTTTGCACCAAAAAAGGTATTTACGCCATACCTTATGGTAGATCCTGCAAGTAACAGGTTTAGGAGCCTGAAGCATAGTATCAATGACCGCTTCTGATAAACCATATCTAGACAGAACTAGGCGTTCAATCTCCAAGCATCCAGCTTCAGAGAATCCAGATTTGGATGGAGAATGGACCCTGAATTAGAACGTCCTTCCTCAGAGGTAACCTCTAAGGTGGAAGAGATGACATCTTCACCAGATCTGCAAACCAGATCCTGCGAGGCCAGACAGGAGCTATTAGAATCACAGACGCTCTCTCCTGCTTGATACAAGCAATGACTTGTGGAAGGAGTGCAAACAGAGAAAACAGGTATGCTAGACCGAAATCCCAAGGATCCGCCAGAGCATCTATCAGGGCGGCCTGAGGATCTCTTGATCTTGAACCGTACTTTGGAAGCTTGGCTTTCTGACGAGATGCCATCAGATCCATTTCCGGAACTCCCCACCTGAGGGTTATCTTTGAGAACATTTCTGGATGGAGAGCCCACTCCCCAGGATGAAAAGTCTGTCTCCTCAGAAAATCTGCCTCCCAATTGTCCACTTCTGGAATGTGGATGGCAAATAGAAGACAATCGTGAGCTGCAGAACGCAAGTCACCTAATTAATTGCCAAGGAACTCTGAGTTTTCCCCTGGTGGTTTATGTAAGCCACTGAGGTGATGATGTCCGACTGGAATCTGATAAATTGGACAAAACATAATTGAGGCCAAGCTGTCAAAGCATTGAAAATTGCTCTCAATTTCAAGATGTTTATTGAAAGAGAAGACTCTTCCTCAGACCACAGGCCCTAAGCTTTTAGAGAGCCCCACAGCTCCCAGCAACAGGCTGGCGTCAGTATTCACAATCACCCAGTAAGGTCTCAGGAAGCTAGTTCTCCGAGACAGATGTTCCTGTGAAATTCACCACGAGAGAGCTTCTTGTTAGGGGATCCAGATTTATCCTCTGCGATAAATCTGAATGGTCTCCGTTTTATTGACTGAGCATGCAAAGCTGCAGAGGTCGAAGATGGAACTAAGCAAATGGAATGATGTCCATGGAAGCCACCATCAGACCAATCACCTCCATGCATTGAGCCACTGATGGACGAATAGCAGACTAGAGAGAAAGGCAAGAAGACAGAAGCTTGGATTTTCTGAATCTATGATTGTCCCTAGGAAACACACTCTAGTAGCAGGAACTAGAGAACTATTTTCCAGATTCACTTTCCACCCGTGGGAACGTAGAAAAGACAACAACATCTCTGTATGAGATTTTGCTAGTTGAAAAGATGATGCCTAAACCAAGATTTCGTCTAGATAAGGTGCCACAGCAATTCACTGGGATCTGATTACTGCCAATAAATCCTCCAGAACCTTTGTTAAAATGTTGTGAGCCGTGGCAAGACCAAGCAGGAGTGCAACTGGAAATGCTTGTCCAGAAAGGCAAACCTTAGAAACTGGTAATGATCCCTGTGAATGGGAACATGTAAATACACATCCTTCAGGTCTATGGTTGTCATGAACTGACCTTCCTGAACCAACGGAAGAATGGAATGAATAGTTTCCATCTTAAAGGATGGAACCCTGAGGAATGTGTTGAGACACTTTAAGTCTAGGATTGAGCGGAAAGATCCCTCCTTTTCAGGAACCACAAATAGATTTGAATAGAATCCTTGACCTTGTTCCTCTAGAGGGATTGGTACAATAACTCCCAGAGAGAATAGGTCTTCTACGCAATTAAAGAAGGCCTCCCTCTTTACCTGGTTTGAAGATAGTCGTGACAGGAGAAATCTGCCCCTTGGAGGATAAGACTTGAATCCTATTTTGTAGCCCTGAGATACTATGTCCACAGCCCACAGATCTGGGACATCGCGTATCTAAGCCTGTCGGAAAAAAGAAAGCCTGCCCCCCACTTGATCCAGGATTGTATCGGGGGCAGTCCCTTCATGCTGATTTATAGTCAGCGGAAGGCTTCTTATTTTGCTTTCTCTTATTCCAAGGCTGACTGGACTTCCAAGATGACCTGGATTGGTCTGGAAGACTTCTGTCTCTTAAA